>NC_077235.1:70293971-70621471 GCF_027887165.1 Monodelphis domestica
TTCCTCTTCCTAGGAGATGAGAAGATACGATTTGCAAGACAACTTACAGGAGGCGCCAAATCCGTAGAAGAGACCAGTCCCGGGAGTCTCGCCTCTGCCAGCCGGCCCGCTGTGTGATCCTCAGAAAAGCAATCCCCCTCTCTGGGGCTCAGTCACCAGGAAAGCACCAACTGCAACCAGGAAGTGGACAAGGTGAAGCAGGGACTTCCTGACTGGGAGGCTCTCTAAGCCGCGGGGCCCACCTGCTAACCCCGTCGAGTCTCGCACTCCCCCTGCCTCCCTTGGTCACGTGGCAAAGGCGCTCGGTAATGGGGGAAGTCCACGAGACTGCGGAGGAGCCAGAACCCCCACCTGAAGAGCACCCATCTGCCTCAAGCCTGAGGCCCACCCAGCCCTGGGCCTTTCTGGGCCTCAGTTTCCTCACCTGCGAAGGAAGGGCGGGGAGTCACCCCCGCCTCGGATGCTAGTATTTCAGGCACTAAACCGCAGCACGGTCTGCAAGGGAGGACGCCACAGGGATGGGCGGAGGGGGCGGGGTGGCCGTGGGCAGGGGGGCTGGCCGCAAAGAGCCCGTCTCTCCTCTCCTTGCCCAGCCCGGGACCGTGGGGCCTCCCTACTCCTCCCCCAAGCGCCCTGCGCACACGCGCACCCGTCTCCGTCTCCGTCTCTTCCCCCCCCCCCCCCCCGCCCCCCAACCCCAGGCCCGAGAAGACCCGGAGTGAGCCCAGACGTGGAGGGTCTCCCACCTTCCTTCCATCGCTCCTTCCCCGGGATGGACTCGCAGCCCCGACGGAGCTCTCCCAGGGATGTAAGAGTCCCAGCATCCGTGCCCCTCCCTCTGGCAGCCAGGGAAAGAGGGGCCCGAGTCCCATCCCACCTACACCCGCACCAGATCCCGATCCCCTTCTCCCCCCTCCGTTCCGAGCTCCAGAGCTCCAGGAGCGAGCAGCAGTCCCACCGCCACCCCCCAGGGGTGCCTCTCCCCGGGACAGAGGAGGCACAGAACCCCGCAGGCAGGCAGGCAGGGGGCGGCCCACCCTCCTTCCCGCACTTACTGGTAAAGGCTTGGAAGCCAGAGGCTGTGGTAAACACTAGAGGCCCTTCCCGCGGCGGCGGCGGCCAGGAGCTGGCACCCCGTCCCAGAGGCGCAGGGAGCCCGACGTCCGGAGGCCGAGGTGCTGACGGAGGAGGAGAGCCTGGAAGGAGGAGGCGGAGGACAGGGGGAGGAGACAAAGGCTGTCTGCAATGCGCAGGGCGGGGCTGCGCCAGGCGGGGCTGCCCCTTCCTCCACCCCGCAGGACGCGGCTAAGCTGACTCTCCCTCTGGAGCACACCCTTCTACCCAGGCGCAGTCTCACTGCCTCCCTCCCTCTCTCTTCCCCCCCCCCTTCCTCCTTACTCTCCCCCCTTCCTTCCTCCCTACTCTCCCCTTCCCTCCCTCCTCCCTCCCTCCCTCCCCTCTCCCTCTCTCTCTCTCTCTCTCTCTCTCCTCTCTCTCTCTCTCTCTCTCTCTCTCTCTCTCTCTCTCTCTCTCTCTCTCTCTCTGTCCTCCCCTCCCTCTCTCTCTCCTCTCTCCCTCCCCCCTCTTCCCACTCTTTCTCTCTCCTTCCCTCCCTCCCTCTCCCAATCTCCTTCCCTCCCTCTCTCTCCCCCTCTCTTCCTCCCCACTCTCCCCCCTTTCTCTCTATCTCCTTGCCTCCCTCCCCCCTCTTCCCACCCTTTCTCTCTCTTCTTCCCTCCCTCCCCCTCCCTCTCTCTCCCCCTCCCCTCAGTTAGTTAGAACACTAGCTGTAGCAATTAGAGAAGAAAAAGAAATTGAAGATATTAAAGTAGGCAAAGAGGAGACCAAGTTATCACTCTTTGCAGATGATATGATGGTCTTCTTAAAGAATCCTAGAGAATCAATTATAAAGCTAGTTGAAATAATCAACAACATTAGCAAAGTTGCAGGATACAAAATAAATCCACATAAGTCATCAGCATTTCTATATATTTCCAACATATCTCAGCAGCAAGAATCAGAAATAGAAATTCCATTCAAAATCACCCTAGACAATATAAAATACTTAGGAAGCTATCTGCCGAGACAAACACAGGAACTATATGAACACAACTACTAAACACTCTCCACACAATTAAAACTAGATCTAAACAATTGGAAAAACATTGATTGCTCATGGATAGGACAAGCTAACATAATAAAAATGACAATCCTACTCAAATTAATTTACTTATTTAGTGCCATACCCATTGAACTACCAAAAAACTTTTTTACTGAATTAGAAAAAAAAAAAACACAACAAAGTTCATTTGGGAGAAAAAAGGATCAAGGATATCCAGGGAAATCATGAAAAAAAAATGTGAAAGAAGGAGGGCTTGCAGTCCCAGATCTCAAACTGTATTATAAAGCAGTGGTCATCAAAACAATATGCTACTGGCTAAGAGACAGAAAAGAGTATCAGTGGAATAGATTTGGGGTAAGTGACCTCAGCAAGACAGTGTATGATAAGCCCAAAGCTTTTGGGACAAAAATCCACTATTTGATAAAAACTGCTGGGAAAATTTGAAGACAGTATGGGAGAGATTAGGTTTCAATCAACATCTCACACCCTACACCAAGATAAACTCAGAATGGGTGAATGACTTGAATATAAAGAAGGAAAAAATAAGTAAATTAAGTGAACACAGAATAGTATATATGTCAGATCTTTGGGAAAGGAAAGATTTTGAAACCAAGCAAGAGGTAGAACAAATCACAAAATATAAAATCAATAATTTTGATTACATCAAATTGAAAAGATTTTCTACAAACAAAACTAATGCAAGCAAAATTAGAAGGGAAGCAACCAATTGAGAAACAATCTTCATAACAAAAACCTCTGATAAAGGTCTAATTACTCAAAGTTATAAAGAGCTAAATCAATTGTACAAAAAATCAAGCCATTCTCCAATTGCTAAATGGGCAAGGGACATGAATAGGCAATTTTCAGTTATGTAAAGGATAATTTTAGCATTGTGACCTAAACTATATTAATTATTTGGTCACCATGGATATCCCAAATAATTAAAAAAATACCCAAGTCAGCTGGAAAATTTATGGTGATTTAATTAATATAGTGGAAAGAAATGAAGAAGAAGGGAGAAGGAAAGGGTGTAGGATTTCTCCTGCCAATTAATAACAATTAATAACTTCATTGAAGAAAATGACAATGATGAGATATCCTTTCAAAACCTATGGGATGCAGCCAAAGCAATACTCAGGGGGAAATGTATATCCTTGAGTTCATATATTAACAAATTAAGAAGGACAGAGGTCAATATATTGGGCATGCAAATTAAAAAATTAGAAAGTGAACAAATTAAAAATCCTCAGATGAAGACTAAATTAGAGATCCTAAAACTCAAAGGAGAAATTAATAAAATTAAAAGTCAAAGAACTATTGATTTAAAAAATAAGACTAGAAGCTGGTACTTTGAAAAAACAAATAAAATAGACAAAGTACTATTCAGTATAATTAAAAAAAGAAAAAAGAATACCAAATTCATAGTATCTAAGATGAAAAGGGATACCTCACCTCTAATGAAGAGGAAATTTAGGCAATCATTAAAAATCTATTATGCCCAATTATATGGCAACAAATATGGCAATATGAGTAATATGAATGAATACTTACAAAAATATAAACTGCCTAGACTAACAGAGGAAGAAATAAATTACCTAAACAACCCCATATCAGAAAAAGAAATTGAACAAACCATCAAAGAACTCCCTAAGAAAAAATCCCCAGGTCCTGATGGATTCACAAATGAATTCTATCAAACATTCAAAGAATAACTAATCTCAATATTACATAAACTATTTGACAGAATAAGCAAAGAAGGGGTTCTACCAAATTCATTTTATGACACAAATATGGTACTGATTTGGCCTTTTGCTTTTGGAACTTTTTATTTTGGGGTGTGAAGATGGAATTAACTCTCCCCTTGCCTACTTTAAAATTTGATCAACAAAAGTAAATATAGCTATACTTAACTCTAAAGTAAGGGAAGTCCACAAAACTACTTACTAAAGGGGTTTGCACCTCCAGAAGCAAATGGCTGCCCCCTGGGCAGTCCTAAGCAAATTTAAAGACTATAATTGATCCCCTAAAGTGGAGGAAGGAACAGGAAGTGACATAAAGGTCTTTAAAAGTGACCAAAACTTCCTGTCATGATAGTCTTTGATCTCCTTCGAGGCTCTGGAGGCTGGTGGAAACCTTCTTCTTCAGCATGGACCTAGGACTCTAGTGTGAAAATGGATTAACTCTCCCCTACCCATTTTTAGATTTAATCACCTGAAGCATATACACCCCACTTATTCTTAAGTATGGGGAGATCTGTGACCCATGTTTGTGAAAGTGGGTGACATATCAGAATACACTGACTGCCCCCTGGGAAGGCCTAAGCAAAACTTTAGCTCTATCTCTGTCTGTCTGTCTGTCTGTTTCTCTCTCTCTCTCTCTCTCTCTCTCTCTCTCTCTCTCCTCTCTCCTCTCTCTCTCTCTCTCTCTCTCTCTCTCTCTCTCTTTTATTTGAAATAGTTTCCTGGTTGTTTGAGTGACTAAAGGGGGGTAAACCTTGAAAATTTCCAAGTCTCCTCAATTTCTAGTTCACACACCAGGAACCATATGGACACAAAAAAAAATTCTTTTCACAGAGGACTGTGGGAAGATGGTAGAACAGGGCATGAAACTTCCCTGGGCTCTGACTTCTCTGGTCTGAGTCCCATCAGATAGTGAAAACAGAAAGGAATAAATAGCAGAATTAACAAGCAGCAGGCCCTGGGGGCTAGACCTGAGCAAATAATGTGGAATCAATAGGTAGCAAGCCCTACAGGCAGGACTAGCAGCCCCACTGTATCTGCTGAACCCAGGAGAATACATCCCAGTGGAGGATACAAGTGGAGTGGCAGGAGGAGGGCCCTGGGAGCAGCTGTGCCAGCTTGCTCCTAAACAAAAACCCAAGAGTCTACTTGACTTGGGAACTTACATTCCAGAAGGAGATATTTGTGGAGTCAGTAGTCAACAAACCTTGGGATTGGTTGTGTGTGCTTCAGCCTCAGAACAGGGAATGTCTTTGGGGACCCAAGCCTGAGGACCAAAAACCTGCTCTATCCCAGGCTGCAGCATGAGGAGAAAAAGAGAGAGGAAGACATATAGACACACTGGTTAGTGTGGTTGCTGAGGGAATGGCCCTGGATGATGCCACAGAAGGGATTTGAGCTGTCTGCTTGCAGTGGTAGAACTGCTAGGGACTCTGGACTTGGGTTCAAACTCATAGGACAGTGAAATAAAAACACCTGCTTCTAAAACAGCCAAGATAACAATAAGTGGTTGCAAGCTTAAAAAGAGCTTTTTGGAAGAGCTTTAAAAGACCTCAAAAACCAAATTAGAGAGGTTGAGGAATTAGGAAAAAAACAAGACCAATGCAAGAAAAGTCAAGAAAATTGTGAAAGATCACCCAAAATGGAGAAAGAGAAAGAAAGTAATTCAAGAACTAGAATTGTACTAGGGGAAGCTAGCAACTTCCTAAGACAACAAGAAATAATAAAGCAAAATCAAAAGAATGAAATAATAGAAGACATAATTATAGAATAATAGAATGAAATAAAAGAAACATTTTATCACAAAAGCAACTGACCTGGAAAATATATCATGGGGAGATAATGCAAGAATTATCAGACTCCTGGAAAGTTATGACCAAAAAAAAAAGGGGGTTTAGATACCATACACCAAGAAATCATCAAAGAAATCTGCCCAGAAAGTCAAGAACTAGAGGGCAAAATAGAAACTGAAAGAATTCTCCAATCATCACTTCAGTGAGACCCCAAGATGAAAATGCACAGTAACATCATTACTAAATTCTGTAGCTCCAAGGTTAAGGAAAAATATTGCAACAATGAGCAAAGGATTAAATACTATTGTTAGGGTTCGAGTGGAAGTACCCCGCAAAGGAACATGCAAAGACAATGCAAAAGGCAGCAGGGAGAGGTTTATTACTAGCTCTAGGATGGTTCCCCAAAAGAACCGTACCCTGGTAGGATTGGGAGTGCACATATATAGAGCAGCTAAAAAGAACAGGCCTTGTTCTTGTGGCCTTGTCTGTTTCAAAAGTTGTGGCCTTGGGGAGGACGTCTTAGTTTTTCCCGGTTATCTGTCTCAACTGTGGCCTTGAAGTTTTTCCCAGGAACTGTTCATTTGGACACAGTGCAACCCCTACTCCCTTCACTATGGAGCTACAGTTAGAATAACATAAGACTTAGCACCTTTAACATTAAAAGAATGAATGGCACGGAACATAATATTTCAAAGAACAAAGGAACTGAGAAAATAACATACCCAGCAAAGCTGAGCATAATTATACAAGGAAAAAGTGGATATTTAATGAACTAAAGGAGTTTTTTTTTTTTTTTTTTTTTTTTTTTTTGAAGCATGATTTTTTATTGTATTTTTCTTCCTTTTTTTTTTTAATATATTTTATTTGATCATTTCCAAGCATTATTCGTTAAAGACATAGATCATTTTCTTTTCCTCCCCCCCACCCCCCATAGCCGACGCGTAAGTCCACTGGGCATTAGATGTTTTCTTGATTTGAACCCATTGCTTTGTTGATAGTATTTGCATTAGAGTGTTCATTTAAAGTCTATCCTCTGTCATGTCCCCTCAACCTCTGTATTCAGGCAGTTGCTTTTTCTCGGTGTTTCCACTCCCATAGTTTATCCTTTGCTTATGAATGGTGTTTTTTTTCTCCTGGATCCCTGAAAGTTGTTCAGGGACATTACACCGCCCCTAATGGAGAAGTCCATTACGTTCGATTATACCACAGTGTATCAGTCTCTGTGTACAATGTTCTCCTGGTTCTGCTCCTCTCGCTCTGCATCACTTCCTGGAGGTTGTTCCAGTCTCCATGGAACTTCTCCACTTTATTATTCCTTTTAGCACAATAGTACTCCATCACCAACATATACCACAGTTTGTTCAGCCATTCCCCAATTGATGGGCATCCCCTCGTTTTCCAGTTTTGGGCCACCACAAAGAGCGCAGCTATGAATATTTTTGTACAAGTCTTTGTGTCCATTATCTCTTTGGGGTACAGACCCAGCAGTGCCATGGCTGGGTCAAAGGGTAGATATTCTTTTGTCGCCCTTTGGGCATAGTTCCAAATTGCCCTCCAAAATGGTTGGATCAGTTCACAACTCCACCAGCAATGAATTAATGTCCCTACTTTGCCACATCCCCTCCAGCATTCATTACTTTCCTTTGCTGTTATGTTAGCCAATCTGCTAGGTGTGAGGTGATACCTCAGAGTTGTTTTGATTTGCATCTCTCTGATTATAAGAGATGTAGAACACTTCTTCATGTGCTTGTTAATAGTTTTGATTTCTTTATCTGAGAACTGCCTATCCATTTCCCTTGCCCATTTATCAATTGGAGAATGGCTTGATTTTTTGTACAATTGATTTAGCTCATTATAAATATGAGTAATTAAACCTTTGTCAGAGGTTTCTATGAAGATTTTTTCCCAATTTGTTGTTTCCCTTCTGATTTTAGTTATATTGGTTTTGTTTGTACAAAAGCTTTTAAGTTTGATGTAGTCAAAATTATTTATTTTACATTTTGTGATTCTTTCTATATCTTGCTTGGTTTTAAAGCCTTTCCCCTCCCAAAGGTCTGACATGTATACTATTCTGTGTTTACCCAATTTACTTATGGTTTCCTTCTTTATGTTTAAGTCACTCACCCATTTTGAATTTATCTTGGTGTAGGGTGTGAGGTGTTGATCTATTCCTAGTCTCTCCCACACTGTCTTCCAATTTTCCCAGCAGTTTTTATCGAATAGTGGATTTTTGTCCCAAAAGCTGGGATCTTTGGGTTTATCGTATACTGTCTTGCTGAGGTCGTTTTCCCCCAGTCTATTCCACTGATCTTCCTTTCTGTTTCTTAGCCAGTACCAAATTGTTTTGATGACTGCTGCTTTGTAATATAGTTTTAGGTCAGGGACTGCAAGGCCCCCATCATATGTGTTTTTTTTCATTAATTCCCTGGATATCCTTGATCTTTTGTTCTTCCAAATGAACTTTGTTATGGTTTTTTCTAAATCAGTGAAGAAGTATTTTGGTAGTTCAATGGGTATGGCACTAAATAGATAAATAAGTTTGGGTAGGATGGTCATTTTTATTATATTGGCTCGTCCTATCCATGAGCAGTTAATGTTTTTCCAATTGTTCAAGTCTAGTTTTAGTTGTGTGGCGAGTGTTTTGTAGTTGTGTTCATATAGTTCCTGTGTTTGTCTTGGGAGATAGATTCCTAGGTATTTTATTTTGTCTAAGGTGATTTTGAATGGGATTTCTCTTTCTAGTTCTTGCTGCTGAGCTGTGTTGGAGATATATAGAAAAGCTGATGATTTATGTGGGTTTATTTTGTATCCTGCTACTTTGCTAAAGTTGTTGATTATTTCAATTAGCTTTTTGGTTGAATCTCTAGGATTCTTTAAGTAGACCATCATGTCATCCGCAAAGAGTGATAACTTGGTCTCCTCCTTGCCTATTCTGATACCTTCAATTTCTTTATCTTCTCTAATTGCTACTGCTAGTGTTTCTAGTACAATGTCAAATAGTAGAGGTGATAATGGGCATCCTTGTTTCACTCCTGATCTTATTGGGAATGCATCTAGTTTATCCCCATTGCAGATGATATTAGCTGTTGGTTTTAGATATATACTGTTTATTATTTTTAGGAATGACCCTTCTATTCCTATGCTTTCTAGTGTTTTTAATAGGAATGGGTGTTGTATTTTATCAAAGGCTTTTTCTGCATCTATTGAGATAATCATGTGGTTCTTGCTAGTTTGCTTGTTGATGTGGTCAATTATGTGGATGGTTTTCCTAATGTTGAACCAGCCCTGCATCCCTGGTATGAATCCTACTTGATCATGGTGAATGATCCTTCTGATCACTTGCTGGAGTCTTTTTGCTAGTATCCTATTTAAAATTTTTGCATCTATATTCATTAGGGAGATTGGTCTATAGTTTTCTTTCTCTGTTTTTGACCTGCCTGGTTTTGGAATCAGTACCATGTTTGTGTCGTAAAAGGAGTTTGGTAGAACTCCCTCTTTGCTTATTATGTCAAATAGTTTGTATAGTATTGGGGTCAACTGTTCTCTGAATGTTTGATAGAATTCACAGGTGAATCCATCAGGCCCTGGGGATTTTTTCTTAGGAAGTTCTTTGATGGCTTGATGGATTTCAATTTCTGATATGGGATTATTTAAGAATTCTATTTCCTCTTCTGTTAGTCTAGGCAGTTTGTATTTTTGTATATATTCATCCATTTCTCCTAAATTGGTGTATTTATTGCCATGTAATTGGGCAAAGTAATTTCTAATGATTGCCTTAATTTCCTCCTCATTGGAGGTGCTGTCCCCCTTTTCATCTTTAATGCTGTGAATTTGCTTTTCTTCCTTCCTTTTTTTAATTAGATTGACCAGTACTTTGTCTATTTTGTTTGTTTTTTCAAAGTACCAGCTTCTTGTCTTATTTATTAAATCAATAGTTCTATCACTTTCGATTTTATTAATTTCTCCCTTAATTTTTAGGATTTCTAATTTGGTTTTCTGCTGGGGGTTTTTAATTTGATCGCTTTCGAGTTTTTTCAATTGCATTTCCAATTGATTGATCTCTGCTCTCCCTTGTTTGTTAATATGAGCTTTCAGGGATATGAATTTGCCTCTGATTACCGCTTTGGCTGCATCCCAAAAGGTTTGAAAGGATGTTTCGCCATTGTCATTTTCCTTGATGAAATTATTAATTGTTTCTATGATTTCTTCTTTAGCTAAACGGTTTTGGAGTATCATATTGTTTAATTTCCAATTGGTTTTAGATTTGGTTTTCCATGTACCATTACTAATCATTATTTTTATTGCCTTGTGATCTGAGAAGGCTGCATTCATTATTTCTGCTTTTTTGCATTTGTGTGCTATGTTTCTGTGACCTAATGTATGGTCAATTTTTGTGAATGTGCCATGTGGTGCTGAGAAGAAGGTGTATTCCTTAAACTAAAGGAGTTTTAACTACTCTTGAGTAAAAACTCAAAACACAGTAGAAAATATCTATAAGGAACATAAGAAGATAAATATGAAAAACCAATTATAAGAGATCCAAAAGGTCAAATTATTTAATTCTCATATGCAAAAATGTTATCTATAACCCTTAGATGATATCATTACCTGGGTATTTAGAAAGAATATATACAGATAGAAGATTTGAAGTTGAGATGAATATAATGGAATGAGCTAAAATAATAAAATACATCAGGAAAAGGTAAAGTTGAACAATTATTTCATAGAATAAAGGAATGAGTGGAAGGAATGTCACAGAAAAGGGGAGGAGGGAGTAGAGGGTTGTAGTACTAGAACTACTCTCATCAGATCTGGGTTGAGGAGAGAACAACATATACAACTATAAGGGTAAAAGTCTTTTGAATTTACAAATAAACAGAAGGGGAAAGGATAAAGGAGGAAGGGAGGGAGTCCCCTTAAGAGATTAAAAGATTAAGAGAAGGAAGGTCAAATCAAGAGAAAAAAGGGCAAGGGGATATGAAAATGGAGGGATACTTAGAAGGGAGTACATATCAATAAACAGAAGGGTAAGGTGAAGGGATAAGGGAAGGATTCTTAAGACAAATTAAGGGAAGGATTTTTAGAATTGAAATGTTGAGAAATAGAAGGGCAGGATTGGGAGAATAAGGAAGGAACTTTTGGCAAGGTGGATAGAATAAGAACTAAAAGGTAAGAGGCCAATTTGGAACTAGAAGATCAAAGGAAGAACATAAGGGAAGATTGCTAAGAAGAGTTGTAATTTGGAGCAATATTGGACAAAAGAAATAGGATGTCTGAGGAGGGATAGAGCAAAAAGAAATAAAAAGAAATAAACAATGAGGAAAAACAGACTGGAGGGAAATAAACAACTAATAATTATAACTTTGAATGTGAATGGAATGAATTCATCCATGAAAGAAAGACAGATAGCAGAATGGACCAAAAGACCAAAAACCAAAACCCAGTAATATGTAGTTGACAATGTATGAAGTGAGAAATTAATGTTATTCTCAAATTAAGAGTTATCAATATCTCCAAAATTATATATGCCTATAACCCAAGTAAAATTAGTCTCTCCTAAGATTGCCTCAACCCATTCCGAATACAAAGGCCAATTAAATACCGTTAGCCTCAGTGAGAAAGAAACAACTTATGCTTTTACTATCAGAAGCTTTACCATAACAAAGTATTTTTGGGATTTGGGGGATGTGCTCTTTAAGTTTATACTTTAAAACGTTAATAAGTGTGCCCTTTCTCCCAGTTTCTATAAACCTCACCCCATGTACCACATACCTATCTTCATTCTGTGTGAATATGCAGAATAGAATCTCTAACTGAACCCTGACCAGAGTATTCCAACAGAATCTCAGTGGATATGCAAATTAGAACCTTTAACTGACAAGAGTGTGTTCTAATGGAATCTGTATCATTAGAGAATGTGTTGCATCTGAGTTAGAAGCAAATCAAAGATTTGAGGTATTTTTTCCCCAGGTTTTCCTCTCTTTTTCTCTCAATAACCAACTGCATTGTGATTGATGGCTTCCTGATCTCTTGAATAGTGGCTAGACCACCACTGAATACAACAAACTCACTAAAAAATGAGAGACACATAGAATATAAATAAAGGGCTGGAGCAGAATATACTATGCCTCAGTTGATACAAAGAAAGCAGGGATAGTAATCTAGATCTCTGACAAAGTTAAATGTAAAATAGATATAATACAAACAGATAAATAGGGAAACTATATTCTCTTAAAAAGGTATCATAGGAGGTGGAGTCAAGATAGCAGCGTAGAGGCAGCAAAATTTCAGACCTCTGAAAATTCTTCCTTACCAATTACAAACTAATGCTCCTAAAGGACTGAAAATCAAACCTAACAACAAGACAGAGCCAAGGAACCCTCCTGCTGGACTCAATTCAAAAGACTGCTGGACTTTAATCCAATCAAAGCCTCCAGAGGGCAGGGAACCTCAATCTCCAACACCCCTCCCCCACAGACTGCACTGAGAGATCTCCTGACAAAGCTCCAAGAGGGGAGACTAACAGAAAACTCCAAAACAAAAAAAAAATGAGAGGAGCAAGAGCACAGACAACTGCAGGGAATAAAGAAGAGGTAAATATTAGCAAACAACAGAAAAAGAAAAAAAATTAAAATCAACAGCTTCTATACAGACAATGAACAAATAACAAACAGAACAGAGAAGGATGAAAGAACATCAAGCAATAGAACAGAAAATCCAGTGAATTGGCACAGGCTTTGGAAGAACTCAAAATTCAATTCAAAACACAATTAAGAGAGGCTGAAGACAATTGGGAAAAGAACTTAAAAACTAAGATAAGTCTTCCGGAAAGAGAAAATAGTATCTTGAAAGCCAAAATCAACCAGCTTGAAAATGAGGCAAAGGAGATGAAAGATGAGGCAAAGAAGATGTAGGAGCTGCCTGCAGTTCCTATTTAATTTCCTTGTAGGTGGTGGCCTGAGAAGGAGAATGGAGACTGAAGGAAAATGGATGAATAGATAATAGAGATATAGAGAGAAACAAAGGAATAAAGACTGTAAACCTTGAAAATTCTCAGACTTGTGAATGTTAAAAATTTCCCCATTGGACTGGGAACATTCCCCATTTTGATGAGAAAACTCCTTGCTATGGGAGGACCTCTACTCCACCCGTACTTAAGACTGCTTTAGGGGAGAAAAATCCTTGCTATGGGAGGACCTCTACTCCACCCATACTTAAGACTGCTTTAGGGGAGAAAACTCCTTGCTAAACAATGAAAGTACTTGGACCCATGCTTATAATAAGGCAAGGAGTTCTTTGAGCCATGCCTGTTTTTTAGAATTGATACAATGAGATGCTAGGTACCTAAAAGGGTCGGGCAAGTTTTCTCTTAATGAGATTAGTTGACTCAGCTGTGTTTTCACTGGTTCAGACTAACTGAGGAGATTAGTCGACACAGCAGCATTTTTTTCTGGTTCAGACTTACTGAGGAGATTTGTCGACTTAGCAAGAATTCAGATGGGCAGTCCTTTGGAAAACATCTACAGTGATTGGTAGATGTAAGGACTTAGGGGGAGGTGACATAGGAGAAAAATCCCTATATAAGAAAAAGCAGAATCTCTTGAAAATAAATCCTTTTGGAGGATCTCTGATGAGGATCGCTTGGGAAGAATCTCTTGAGAGAGGCTCTGGAGAAGGGAAGCTCTTGGAGGACTCTGGCTGGAACTCTCTCGGGTGAAGTCAGCTGAGATGGAGCTGGCTTGGTGTCACTAGAATCCTTGCTTAGACAGACCTTGTGGTGAGTGTTAAAGGACTGACTGACTGATCTCTCTCTCTCTTAAGACTCAGGTCTAGACCATGTTGGCTTAAGGCCCTTCATACTTATTTCCTTTTCTCTCTTTCACTCTTTTCTTTAATTCCACATTTGTATTAATTAAAATCTCTATAAAACCCAGTTGACTTGGGCATATTGAATAATTGGGAATATTTCCCTGGTGACCACCTTATATTTGATTTAAAAACCAAAACACTGTAGTGAAACATATTTTATGCAGTCACAATTTACTCACCCTCTCTTATATCTATCTATCACAATTTACATCTTCCACTATTTTAATCACTACAGTTTAAGACCTCAACCATTTTAAATCTAACAAGACTCATAGACAACAAGTTAAAACATGAGGGGGTTTAGCAAGCTCTGAGGATGCTTCTCAAGAGCAAAAGGCAGGAGAGCACGAAAGCAAGAGGGAGACTCAGATGTGTACCCAAACTTTTATTAGAGAGTCTAGGAATGTGGAGTGGGAGGTAACTAATGAATATGTGACATGTGATATATTTTAACATTGGTTGAATTGACAATCACAAAATTAAAGAGGAGGACACTAGTCTAAAATGTGAATAGGACAGGAATGTGGTCTAACAAGGTGTGAGCTAGGACCCTATGGCATATAATGTCCTGCTCAGGAATCCTTTTGTCCTTTGGACTGAAGCTTCGGCAATACAATCATCAATAAGTAAAATGACCATGAGTCTGACATATGAACACATAAGATACAATATCAATATATCAATAATACTTCCAAGATGCTAATATATCTGGTATACTACAGAAGACGAAAGCTGAGGAAAAGGAGATTAAAGATGAGGTAAAGAGAATGGAAGATGACCTCCAATGAAAATCAGACCAGAAGGAGAAGGATGACCAAAAATCCAGGGATGAAATTCAATCTTTAAGAACTAGAATACAACAACTAGAATTAAGTGACCTCAAAAGGCAGCATGACACTATAAAACAAAACCAAAAGAATAAAAAAATTGAGGAAAATATGAAGCATCTCATTCACAAAACAGAGGATTTAGAAAATTGTTGCAGGAGAGACAACTTAAGAATCATTGGTCTACCAGAAAACCATGACAAAAGAAAAAGGCTGGACATAATACTACAGGAAATTATTCAAGAAAACTGCCCCAATATTCTAGAACACGAGGGAAAAGTGGAGATTGAATGAATCCACAGATCACCTCCTGTACTTAATCCCCAACTGACAACACCCAGGAATATTATAACCAAATTCAAGAACTATCAGACCAAGGAAAAAATGTTACAAGCTGCTAAGAAGAAGTCATTCAGATACCATGGAACCACAGTGAGGATAACACAGGATCTGGCTGCATCTACACTGAAGGACCAAAAAGCATGGAATATTATATTCCAGAAAGCAAGAGAACTAGGTCTACAACCAAGAATCAACTACCCAGCAAAACTGACTATATTCGTGCAGGGGAAAATATGGTCATTCAACAAAATTGAAGAATTCCAAGCATTTGTAAAGAAAAGACCAGACCCGAACAGAAAATTTGATACCCAAGCACAGAACTCAAGAGAATCATCAAAAGATAATTTAAAAAGAGGGAGAAAAGAAAAACAAAACAAAACAAAAAAAACTTTTTTCTAAGAGACCCAATAAGTTAAAATGATATGCATCCCTAAAAGAAAAGAGATCATTGGTAACTCTTAAAAATTGTTATTATCACTTACTTGGACAGCTAGAAGAATTACACTTAGAGGGAACAGTGACAAACTGTTGTTATTATTAAAAATTTTAGTTTCTCTGCTAAAAGTAATAAGAAAGCACATGGCTAGGAGGGCTGAAAGGCCCATTCAATTTCATGTACACTACATCTTGAGAGACCCGTGTGCTAGGAAGCAGAAGCAGGAAGAGAGAGCCCTCAGTAGGCTTTATAGCCAGTTTAAATAGAAATTTTGATCTTGCCGAGGTGGGGATCTCAGTGAGATTAGAGGGCATCTTGGGAACTAGAACAAGGACTTCTGAGGATTGAAGTCCAGGGTTCAAATCTCCATTTTTACATACCCTCGTTTGATCGTTTGGGAAAAAATTTCCCCAAAAGCATCATGAAAACATAATCAACTTAAAGATTACAATAATTTGAGGATAAGAGGAAAAAAGAACAAAACAAATAATTGCTAGATGCATTGACAAAAAGCCAGTTAGGGGGCAGTCCCCTTTGGTATGAAAGTACAGATACAAATAAATGTTCAATCAATTACATCCAAAGTTCATTTTGATCTTCTTGTGCAGCTTGTGGTCTGGAGGCTTCTTTATGGTGTCTTCTCCAAACAGTTCAGTTTCTGGATTCGGAGAGGTAGCATCTCTCTTTTCCTAAAATTCTTCCTAAAAGGAATTTAAACTTTGCAATTTAAAATAATAATATTTTTTTTTACATTTCCCCATTAAAAGGGTGATTGAAAAACACAGGACCACTTAGGGATACATGGCTGATTTATGAGGTATATGAACCAATTGGTAAGAGAAGTTAAAAAGACATCAGAAAAATCCAAATTTAAAAAAATTTTCTGGATGAAAATATAGACTATCAAAGTCTTATGTGTAAAAAATTCCAAGTAAAGGAAAAGTAAATCTATAACAGGTCCTTGAATCAGGGCCCAATTAAAATGATTTAAGCAGTTATGCATTTACCCAATCAGTAGCCAGGACTATAGAAAGTTTGCCACACTATGAAAGACAGCAAAGGGACTAGATTATAGGAGCTAGGTAGGAGCCAAATTTGAGATACTTGGTAGAATGTGGCTCAGAGGAAGACCTGCCTTTAAAACATGTTAAACAGCCGCAAACTCTAACCCCAAACAAGTTCAAGTCCTCATGTCTAGGCTCAAAATTACATCAATCTCACCAAGATTGGTTGGTCTCTTTTTTTGTATTCTCTTGTCCTGGAATTAAAAAGAATCATTAAACAAAGTCCCATAAATTTTTTTAACCAATCAAGGGCATCATTTTTATAGTCTAAAGCTTTTGGGGCATTCATTGACATTATAGCAATGTATTTTAAATATATTACTGCAAAAATCAAAAAAGTTAAAGAAAATCTTAATGCATGTGCTTCAAATATAAAAAAGGAGAGAAAAAATAAAAAACTGAAATAGTATATTGCACATGCAAGAAAAATATAATAAAAGAGTTTAAAAATTTTTTTGGTTATAATCATTGACACACTGTGTCAGCTAAGAAAATATAGAATACAAGGCTTTCTCACCAAAAATGAGATCCATTTCTTCTTTATATCTGGTCATGATCCACTGTGAGTATAAGCAAATGAATTGAACAGTAGTACAAATATGTAGTTATCAATATCCCCAAAATTCTCAATAGCCCAATTAATTACAATAACAAAGTCACTATCATATTTCACATGAGTTGCTGTATGGAATTTTTAAAGCCTATGAACTGATGGATATTTGTCACAATTTTTAAAAATGTAGCAAATCTTTCAACCTTGGTAAACTTATTTTTAAACAAAGTAAAACTTATTTTGGGTTTAGAACATCATCAAGAAATCTAGATATCATTCTGGTGGAAGTTAAGTAGTGAGCTGAAGAGTTATAAATGAGAGGTGCTCCTTTTTTGGAGGCTTCTACGGGTACAAATGCCCTGGGATTAACTGCCAAGCTTCCATTCACATTTTTATAAATGCGGGAGGTTGGAGGTTATAATTGTATTTCACTTCAGCTACTAGAATGGGCCTTACCTCATGGAAGGGGCAGGCAAAATGACCAGAGATTGTTAAGAAAAATTCTAAAAATCATGTCTAAAGAACCCTTAAAATCGATTTGAGATATTTAGCTCATTAAATTTTCCAAAGGTTGTTATAGCAATTTTCTGATGGAGTCCATCTATTCTCTATTTGACAATTTACAAAGTCAAAAATAGAAAAGCTGTTTTTTATATGGGCTTACTCAATAATATTTGTTCAGTATAGTTATAGGGGAAAAGCAACAGAATTTAACAGTAGTTAAAACCCAGTACATTAAAATGATTCAGTGTAACAGAATAGTACTGAATGCAGTAATACATGAACTTAAATCACAAAGTTAAATCTTAAACAAAACAATCAGCAAAATGCAAGAGATTTTTATAAAACACCGAGTCTGAAATTCCTTAAAATATAACCTCCAGTCTTTTTAAAGTTCCTTGGTTTTTTAACCATTTAGATGCCTATTGTCAGAAGGCAGAAGATTGGTAAGTGGTAGTCAATGGGGGTTAAATGACCTGTCCAGGGCCACACTGCCAGGAAGTGTCTGAGGCCAGATTTCAACCAAAGACCTCCCGTCTCTAGGCCTGGCTCTCAATTCACTGAGCCCCTGAGCTGCTTCCTCATAGTAAGAGTGGATTTTAGGAATCTCAAATTTGGCTAAAGAGTTGCAGGGAGCTGAATTTTCTTCCTGTCACTCAGGTGATATTAATGAAAGAATCAATGGAGTCAAAAGATATCCTTTTAAATACCCCATGCTTGTAAGTTCCCATTTGGAAAAGCCTCTACCTTCTTTTCTTCTTTTTTCCCTTCCTGTGATCCCCTGCCCCCAGTCCACGTGGAGGCTAATTGTAGCCTAAGGAAAAAACACCATCCCCATTTTTACCAGCCCAGTTTTGACTCTGAAGAAACTGGGCCTGCTACCAGCAGCCTTGGTCCTGGGGCTGGGCCTGGGGCTATGAGCCATCTGGGTTGGAAGCCAGTTTTTTGCTGGGCTGGGATCAGCTGGGCCAGGTAAGCAAGAGAGAGACCACTGGAGTGGGCAGGGCCCGGACAGAAATGCAGGCAAGCAGGCAGGTGGGTCGGACTGAGACCAGGTGAGAACAATATCTTGCTGGATTTCAGGCAGATGCGAGATAAGTCAAGAGGCTTGCTAAAAAGGCTTGGAGAAACGCGGCTTAGAAATCATTATCTAGGCTATCTTTTTTAATTTTTTTAAAATAATATTTTATTTGATCATTTCCAAGCATTATTCATTAAAGACAAAGATCATTTTCTTTTCCTCCCCCCCCATCCCCCATAGCTGACATGTGATTCCACTGGGTATCACATGTGTTCTTGATTCAAACCCATTGTCATGTTGTTAGTATTTGCATTAGAGTGTTCCTTTAGAGTCTCTCCTCTGTCATGTCCCCTCAACCACTGTAGTGGGGCAGTTCCTTTTCCTTGGTGTTTCTACTCCCACAGTTTGTCCTCTGCTTATGAATAGTGTTTTTTCTCCTAGATCCCTGCAGATTGTTCAGGGACATTACACCGCTACTAATGGAGAAGTCCATTATGTTCGATTATACCACAGTGTATTAGTCTCTGTGTACAATGTTCTCCTGGTTCTGCTCCTCTCACTCTACATCACTTCCTGGAGGTCGTTCCAGTCTCCATGGAATTCCTCCACTTTATTATTCCTTTTTGCATAATAGTATTCCATCACCAACATATACCACAATTTGTTCAGCCATTCCCCAATTGATGGGCATCCCCTCGTTTTCCAGTTTTTGGCCACCACAAAGAGCGCAGCTATGAATAGTTTTGTACAAGTCTTTTTGTCCATTATCTCTTTGGGGTACAAAACCAGCAGTGCTATGGCTGGATCAAAGGGTAGACATTCTTTTGTCACCCTTTGGACATAGTTCCAAATTGCCCTCCAGAATGGTTGGATCAGTTCACAACTCCACCAGCAATGAATTAATGTCCCTACTTTGCCACATCCCCTCCAGCATTCATTACTTTCCTTTGTTATCATGTTAGCCAATCTGTTAGGTGTGAGGTGATACCTCAGAGTTGTTTTGATTTGCATCTCTCTGATTATAAGAGATTTAGAACACTTCTTCATGTGCTTGTTAATAGTTTTGATTTCTTTAAATGAAAACTGCCTATCCATGTCCCTTGCCCATTTATCAATTGGAGAATGGCTTGGATTTTTGTACAATAGATTTAGCTCTTTATAAATGTGAGTAATTAAACCTTTGTCAGAGGTTTTTATGAAGATTTTTTCCCAATTTGTTGTTTCCCTTCTGATTTTAGTTACATTGGTTTTGTTTGTACAAAAGCTTTTTAATTTGATGTAGTCAAAATTATTTATTTTATATTTTGTGACTCTTTCTATGTCTTGCTTGGTTTTAAAGTCTTTCCCTCCCAAAGGTCTGACATGTATACTATTCTGTGTTTACCCAATTTACTTATGGTTTCCTTCTTTATGTTTAAGTCATTCACCCATTTTGAATTTATCTTGGTGTAGGGTGTGAGGTGTTGCTCTATTCCTAATCTCTCACACACTGTCTTCCAATTTTCCCAGCAGTTTTTATCGAATAGTGGATTTTTGTCCCAAAAGCTGGGATCTTTGGGTTTATCGTATACTGTCTTGCTGAGGTCTCTTGCCCCCAGTCTATTCCACTGATCCTCCTTTCTGTCTCTTATCCAGTACCAAATTGTTTTGATGACTGCTGCTTTGTAATATAGTTTAAGGTCAGGGACTGCAAGGCCCCCATCATTTGTGTTTTTTTTTTTCATTATTTCCCTGGATATCCTTGATCTTTTGTTATTCCAAATGAACTTTGTTATGGTTTTTTCTAAATCAGTAAAGAAATATTTGGGGAGTTCCATGGGTATGGCACTAAATATATAAATAATTTTGGGTAGGATGGTCATTTTTATTATATTGGCTCATCCTATCCATGAGCAGTTAATGTTTTTCCAATTGTTCAAGTCTAGTTTTAGTTGTGTAGAGAGTGTTTTGTAGTCGTGTTCATATAGTTCCTGTGTTTGTCTCGGGAGATAGATTCCTAGGTATTTTATTTTATCTAAGGTGATTTTGAATGGGATTTCTCTTTCTAGTTTTTGCTGCTGAGCTGTGTTGGAGATATATAGAAATGCTAATGATTTATGTGGGTTTATTTTGTATCCTGCAACTTTGCTAAAGTTGTTGATTATTTCAATTAGCTTTTTGGTTGAATCTCTAGGATTCTTTAAGTAGACCATCATGTCATCTGCAAAGAGCAATAACTTGGTCTCCTCCTTGCCTATTTTGATGCATTCAACTTCTTTTTCTTCTCTAATTGCTACTGCTAGTGTTTCTAGTACAATGTAAAATAGTAGAGGTGATAATGGGTATCATTGTTTCACTCCTGATCTTATTGGGAATGCATCTAGTTTATCCCCATTGCAGATGATACTTCCTGATTGTTTTAAATATATACTGTTTATTAGTTTTAGGAACAACCCTTCTATTCCTATGCTTTCTAGTGTTTTTAATAGGAATGGGTGTTGTATTTTATCAAAGGCTTTTTCTGCGTCTATTGAGATAATCATGTGATTCTTGTTGGTTTGCTTGTTGATGTGGTCAATTATGTGCATGGTTTTCCTAATATTGAACCAGCCCTGCATCCCTGGTATAAATCCTACTTGATCATGGTGGATGACCCTTCTGATCACTTGCTGGAGCCTTTTTGCTAGTATCCTATTTAAGATTTTTGCATCTATATTCATTAGGGAGATTGGTCTATAGGTTTCTTTCTCTGTTTTTGAACTGCCTGGTTTTGGAATCAGTACCATGTTTCTGTCATAAAAGGAGTTTGGTAGAACTCCCTCTTTGCTTATTATGTCAAATAGTTTGTATAGTATTGGGATTAACTGTTCTCTGAATGTTTGATAGAATTCACTGGTGAATCCATCAGGACCTGGGGATTTTTTCTTAGGAAGTTCTTTGATGGCCTGTTGGATTTCATTTTCTGATATGGGATTATTTAAGAATTCTATTTCTTCTTCTGTTAGTCTAGGCAGTTTGTATTTTTGTATATATTCATCCATATCACCTAAATTGGTGTATTTATTGCCATATAATTGGGCAAAGTAATTTTTAATGATTGCCTTAATTTCCTCTTCATTGGAGGTGATGTCCCCCTTTTCATCTTTGATGCTGTTAATTTGCTTTTCTTCTTTCCTTTTTTTAATTAGATTGACCAGTACTTTGTCTATTTTGTTTGTTTTTTCAAAGTACCAGCTTCTTGCCTTATTTATTAAATCAATAGTTCTATCACTTTCGATTTTATTAATTTCTCCCTTAATTTTTAGGATTTCTAGTTTGGTTTTCTGCTGGGGTTTTTTAATTTGATCGCTTTTGAGTTTTTTTATTTGCATTTCCAATTGATTGATCTCTGCTCTCCCTAGGTTGTTAATATATGCACTCAGGGATATGAATTTACCTCTGATTACTGCTTTGGCTGCGTCCCAAAAGGTTTGAAAGGATGTCTCGCCATTGTCATTTTCCTCAGTGAAATTATTAATTGTTTCTATGATTTCTTCTCTAACTAAATGATTTTGGAGTATCATATTGTTTAATTTCCAATTAGTTTTTGATTTGGTTTTCCATGTACCATTACTGATCGTTATTTTTATTGCCTTGTGATCTGAAAAGGCTGCATTTATTATTTCTGCTTTTCTGCATTTGTGTGCCATGTTTCTGTGACCTAATGTATGGTCAATCTTTGTGAATGTGCCATGTGGTGCTGAGAAGAAGGTGTATTCCTTTTTATCCCTATTTATTTTTCTCCATATGTCTATTAATTCTAATTTTTCCAAGATTTCATTTCACTTCTTTTACCTCTTTCTTATTTATTTTTTAATTTGATGTATCTAAATTTGATAATGGTTGGTTTAAGTCTCCCACTAATATGGTTTTACTGTCTATTTCTTCTTTCAATTCTCCTAGTTTCTCCATTAGAAATTTGGGTGCTATATTATTTGGTGCATACATGTTGATTAGTGATATTTCCTCATTATCTAAAGTCCCTTTTAACAAAATATAATTACCTTCCCTATCCCTTTTGATCAGGTCTATTTTTGCTTTGGCTTGATTAGATTTCAACTCCTGCCTTCTTTCTGTCAATTGAGGCCCAGAAGGTCTTACTCCATCCTTTAATTCTGACCTTGTGGGTGTCTACCCGCCTCATGTGTGTTTCTTGAAGACAACATATGGTAGGGTTTTGGATTCTAATCCATTCTGCTATTCGTCTACATTTTATGGGTGAGTTCATCCCATTCACATTCAAAGTTATGACTGTCACTGGTGGACTCCCTGGCATTTTGATATCCTTCCCTAATTCTAACCTTTCTTCTTCAGCTCTACCTTTTAGTCCAGTGATTTACTTTAAATCAGTCCCCCTTGTCCCCTCCCTTGATATGTTTCCCTTTCTAGTCCCTCCGTTTTTGTTCCCTCCCCCTCCCCCCTCTTCTTCCCTCCCTTTTTTGTGTTCCCTCCCCCCTCCCCCCTTGGTTTTCCCTTCTCCCTTCCCTTGTTGGGTAAGATAGAATTCATGATCCCAATGGATCTGGATGTTCTTCCCTCTCAGAGTTGATTTCCCTGAGTGTAAGGTTTAAGTAAAAACTCTCTTCCTCTCCTTCTTATAGGAGTTTTCTTCCCCTCCCCTTTCCGTGTGAATCTTTGTATGAGAAAGATTATTCTATTTGGTCTTTCTTTCCCCCCTATTTACGCATTACATTTTCCTCACGTGTTAGTATACATAGATTGATATAAATGTAGTCCTTATAGAAGAGAGTTTGGGTAAAAGAAAAAGATAACATTTTTCTCCTTTTCTCTTTCCTTCATATTTACCTTTTTAGGTATTCCATGCTCTTTGTTTTTTGATATCGAACTTTCCACAAAGCTCTGGTCTTTTCTTTGCAAAAACTTGGAAGTTTTCTATTTTGTTGAATGCCCATACTTTCCCCTGGAAGTATATAGTCAGTTTTGTTGGGTAGCTGATTCTTGGTTGAAGACCCAGCTCTCTTGCCTTTCTGAAAATCATGTTCCATGCCTTACGATCATTCATAGTGGAACTTGCAAGGTCTTGTGTGACCCTGATTGGCATTCCTTTATATCTAAATTGTCTTTTTCTGGCTTCTTGTAGGATTTTTTCTTTTGTTTGAAAGCTTTGGAATTTGCCAATTACATTCCTGGGAGTTGTCTTTTGGGGATTTAGTGTAGAGGGTGTTCTGTGAGTTCTGTCAGTGGCTATATTGCCCCCTTGTTCTAGAATCTCTGGGCAATTTTCTTTGATTATATCTTGTATTATGATGTCCAGTTTGCTGTTTATTTCTGGCTTTTCTGGAAGTCCAATTATTCTTAAATTATCTCTTCTTCCTCTATTTTCCATGTCTGTCACCTTGTCAATGAGATATTTCTCGTTCTCTTCTAATTTCTTGATCTTTTGGCTTTGCTTTATTGATTCTTGCTCTTTTACCTGCTCGTTGTCTTCCAGTTGCCTAATTCTGACCTTTAAAGCCTGGTTTTCCTTTTCAGTTTGGTCAAACTGGTTTTGTAGATACATGAATTTCTTTTGCATTATTTCCCACTTTTCCTCCCAGAAGGCTTCCATCTTTTTGATCATTTAAGATTCAAATTCTCCATGGGTTTGTGGAGAGTTTCCATTTCCTTTGGAAGGTTTTGGAGCATTTGCTTGTGTTTCCTATTCTATCTCCTCTGTATTTTTAATTTTTGCTCCATAAAATGTGTCCAAAGTTGCCCCCTTCTTCTTGTTTTTCTTGGAATTTTGGGGCTTTTGTGCTTCTATGGCGTTTGCCATCTCTATCTGAGTTGGGAGGACTAGCTTTTCTTACTCTGTCTGGTGTTCAGAGGTTTTAGCCCTAGGCAGAGTGTCCATTCTATGCAGTTGTTGTTCTGTCTTCCCGGGGAAGCCAGGAATTGTTGGTGTTTCCTTGTTACTGCCCTCCTCAGTTCCCTCCCGATGCTTCTCTGTTGCCTTACTTCCACTCTCTGAGCCTGGCTTGGCCCTTTCCTCGGGGTGTTTGTTTCTGTACCTTAGCTGTCCAGGAGAGCCAGCACTCTGAGGGGGGAGGGGCCGCAGCTTCCCAGAGCTCCCAGGGCTCCTGATAAGATTAACTTTCTCTGGGTTGAACTGAGTATGCTTTGAGGCAGGTACCTTGAGACTCGAATGGAAGGATCCAGCCAGGGGGCTGCAGGCTCCCCCATCTCTTTCTGTTTCCCTGCTGTCTGGGTGCCCCCTCGACTGGGTCAGGTTGTTTTCAGGATTCGGCCTTCAGCTCCGAGGCCCTTTTGCCAGCCCTAAGGGTTACTGTTGTTTCAGACGACCCTGCTGTCGGGGGGGGGGGGGGAGCTTGGCTTCCTGGAGCTCTGAGGGCTCCTGATAGGATTAACCTCGGACTGAGTATGCCCTGAGGCAGGGACCTTCAGTGAGACTCAGATGGAAGGATCTGTTCAGGGGGTTACAGGCTCCCCCGTCTCTCTCTGTTTCCTTGCTGTCTGGGTGCCCCCCTCGACTGGGTCAGGTTGTTTTCAGGAAGAGGCCTTCAGGATAGCCGGCCCTGAGGCTCTGAGTTTCCCTCTGCTGCCTCAGACTCAGTGCTCTGGGTTGGGGGGATGGGTCCTGGGACCTTCCTTTTGCCTACCCCTTAGGTCCGAGTGATCTCGTGTTCTGGCTTTTGGGGGGCCGTACCTTTGGATCCAGGTCCAGGTCCAGGAGGAGGATTCCCAGGGTCTATGCTGTTGTTTGTTTTGAATTTTGGTGCCTTAGGAGCATATAGTTTGAGTTCGGTAGGGAAGGGTTTCCGGAGATCTGAACTTTAGCTTTCTCTAAACCACTATCTTGACCGGAAGTCGATATTGTCTCTAGGCTATCTTTTTTTTTTTTTAATTGAGTCTTTTGTCCCATTAGGTCACCAAATGTTATGATTAAAAATTTTAGTTTCTCTGCTAAAAGTAATAAGAAAGCACATGGCTAGGAGGGCCGAAAGGCCCATTCAATTTCACTTATACTACATCTTGAGAGACCTGTGTGCTAGGAAGTGGAAGCAGGAAGAGAGAGAGCCCTTAGTAGGCTTTACAGCCAGTTTAAATAGAAATTTTGATCTCACCGAGGTGGGGATCTCAGTGAGATTAGAGGGCATCTTGGGAACTAGAGCAAGGATTTCTAGGGATTGAAGTCTGGGTTTCAAATCTCCATTTTTACACTGTATAGGATGAAATGACAAGACATAAATATGTATATAGACATATGTATGCATAAATACATATACATGTGTGTATATATACATATATATATATAAAACTGAAGCTAAAAAAGAACTTAATACTAAAAGAAATGGGAAAAGAAACAAAAGGGGGTAAATATATATGTCACAAATAAGCTCATGGCGGGAGGGGGGAGAACATCAATACACTCGAAGGGTAAAGAGGTTGGAGATAGGAAATACTCAACTCTTACGTGCATTGAAATTGACCCAAAGAGGGAAGAACAATCCAATCCATTGGGGCAGAGAATAGATTTGTGCCCTATGGGGAGTAGAAGGGTAACAAATGGATTGGTGGGGAGGGAAGCAGTACAAGGGAGGGAGAGGGTGGGGGGGTAATTTTAGAAATACTACAGGAAAAATAAGTGGGGAATAAGAAGGGAGGGGGGTAGAAAGGAAAGTAAAATAAAGGTGGGAACTAGGGGGACTGATTAAAAACAAACATTGTTATAGAAGGAAATAGTGAAAAAAGAAAAGTCAGGCCTAGGAGTAGAAATCAAAATGCTGGGAAATACACAGCTGGTATTCATAACTCTGAATGTGAATGGAATGAACTCACTCATAAAATGCAAGTGAATAGCAGAGTGAGTTAGAGTCCAAAACCCTACCATACAAGAAACACACATGAGGACGGTAGATACGTATAGGGTGAAAGTAAGAGGATAGAGACAAATCTATTGGGCATCAACTGATAAAAAGAAGGCAGGAGTCGCAATCATGATATCTAACAAAGCCAAAGTAAAAATAAATCTAGTTAAAAGAGATAAGGAAGGTAATTACATCCTGATAAAAGGCAGTATAGACAATGACGAAATAATAATTAGTAAGGGTACATGGAGAGGTAAATCAAAATTAATTGGAAATTAAACAATATGATTCTCCAAAATAATTAAAGAACAAATCATAGAAAGAATTAATAACTTCATTGAAGCAAATGACAATGATGAGATATCCTTTCAAAACCTATGGAATGCAGCCAAAGCAGTACACAGGAGGAAATTTATATCCTTGAGTTCATATATTAACAAATTTAGAAGGGCAGAGGTCAATGAATTGGGCATGCAAATTAAAAAACTAGAAAACAAACAAATGAAAAATCTTCAGATGATGACTAAATTAGAGATCCTAAAAATCAAAGGAGAAATTAATAAAATTGGAAGTCAAAGGACTATTGATTTAATAAATAAGACTAGAAGCTGGTACTTTGAAAAAACAAATAAAATAGACAAAGTATTAGTCAGTATAATTAAAAAAAGGAAAGAAAAAAACAAATTAACAGTATCCAAGATGAAAAGGGAGACCTCACCTTTAATGAAGAGGAAATTAAAGCATTCATTAAAAACTACTATGCCCAATTATATGGTAACAAATATGGCAATCTAGGAGATATGGATATATACTTGCCTAGACTAACAGAGGAAGAAATAAATTACCTAAACAACCCCATATCAGAAAAAAAATTGAACAAGCCATCAAAGAACTCCCTAAGAAAAAATCCCCAGGTCTAATGGATTCACAAATGAATTCTATCAAACATTAAATGAACAACTAATACCAATATTATACAAACTATTTGACAGAATAAGCAAAAAAGGAGTTCTACCAAATTCATTTTATGACACAAACATGGTACTGATCCCAAAGCCAGGCAGGCCAAAAACAGAGAAAGAAAACTATAGACCAATCTCCTTAATGAATATAGATGCAAAAATCCTAAATAGGATACTAGCAAAAAGACTCCAGCAAGTCATCACAAGGGTTATGCACTATGACCAGGTAGGATTCATACCAGGAATGCAATGATGGTTCAATATTCGGAAAACCATCCACATAATAATTGATCATATTAACAAGCAAACCGAAAAAAATCACATGATGATCTCAATAGATGCAGAAAAAGTCTTTGACAAAATACAACTCTCATTCTTATTGAAAACACTAGAAAATATAGGAATAGAAGGGCCTTTCCTAAAAATAAAACCATCAGCAAACATCATCTGCAATGGGGATAAACTCGAAGCCTTCCCAATAAGATCAGGAGTGAAACAAGGACGCCCATTATCACCTCTATTATTTAACATTGTACTAGAAACACTAGCAGTCACAATTAGAGAAGAAAAAGAAATTGAAGGTATTAAAACTGGCACCAAGCTATCGCTCTTTGTGGATGATATGATGGTTTACTTCAAGAATCCTAGAGAATCAACCAAAAAGCTAGTTGAAACAATCAACAATTTTAGCAAAGTTGCAGGATACAAAATAAACCCACATAAGTCATCAGCATTTCTATATATCACCAACCCATCTCAGCAGCAAGAATTAGAAAGAGCAATTCTATTTAAAATCACCCTAGACAATATAAAATACTTAGGAAGCTATCTGCCAAGACAAACACAGGAACTATAAGAACACAACTACTAAACACTCTCCACACAATTAAAACTAGATTTAAACAATTGGTAAAACATTGATTGCTCATGGGTGGGATGAGCTAACATAATAAAAATGACAATCCTACCCAAATTAATTTATTCATTTAGTGCCATACCCATTGAACTACCAAAAAAACTTTTTTACTGAATTAGGAAAAAAAAAACGTAACAAAGTTCATTTGGAAGAACAAAAGATCAAGGACATCCAGTGAAATAATGAAAAAAAAAATGCAAAGGAAGGAGGACTTGCAGTACCAGATCTCAAACTATACTATAAAGCAGCAATCATCAAAACAATTTGGTACTGGCTATGAGACAGAAAGGAAGATCAGTGGAATAGACTTGGGGTAAATGACCTCAGAAAGACAGTCTATGATAAACTCAAAGATCCAAGTTTTGGGGACAAAAACCTACTCTTTGATAAAAACTTCTGGGAAAATTGGAAGACTTTTGTTTGGATCAATACCTCACACCCTACACTAAGATAAACTCAGAATGGGTGAATGACCTGAATATGAAGAAGGAAATTATAAGCAAATTAGGTGAACACAGAATAGTATACTTGTCAGATCTTTGGGAAAGGAAAAACTTTGAAACCAAGCAAGAGCTAGAAAAAAAATCACAAAATGTAAAATCAATCATTTTGATTACATCAAATTAAAAAGTTTTTGTACAAACAAAACTAATGGATCCAAATTAGAAGGAAAGCAACAAATTGGGAAACAGTCTTCATTACAAAAACATCTGACAAAGGTCTAATTACTAAAATTTATAAAGAACTAAACCAGTTGTACAAAAAAATCAAGCCATTCTCCAATTGAAAAATGGGCAAGGGACATGAATAGGCAATTTTCAGTTAAAGAAATCAAAACTATTACTAAGCACATGAAAAAGTGTTCTAAATCTCTTATAATCAGAGAAATGCAAATCAAAACAACTCTGAGGTATTGCCTCACACCTAGCAGATTGGCTAATGTGGCAGCAAAGGAAAGTAATGAATGTTGGAGGGGTTGTGACAAATTTGGGACATTAATTCATTGCTGGTGGAGTTGTGAATTGATCCAACCATTCTGGAGGGCAATTTGGAAGTATGTCCAAAGGGCACTAAATGACTGTCTGCCCTTTGATCCAGCCATAGCACTGCTGGGTTTGTACCCCAAAGAGATAATAAGGAAAAAGACTTGCACAAGAATATTCATAGTTGTGCTCTTTGTGGTGGCCAAAAATTGGAAAATGAGGGGATGCCCTTCAGTTGGGGAATGGCTGAACAAATTGTGGTATATGTTGGTGATGGAATACTATTATGCTCAAAGGAATAATAAGGTGGAGGAATTCCATGGGGACTGGAACAACTTCCAGGAATTGATGCAGAGTGAAAGGAACAGAACCAGGAGAACATTGTACACAGAGACTGATACACTGTGGTACAATCGAATGTAATGTACTTCTCTATTAGTGGCAACACAATGACCCTGAACAACTTGGAGGAACCTATGAGGAAAACCACTGTCCACATTCAGAGGAAATCCAGTGGGAGTAAAAAAGCCAAAGAAAAACAACTGCTTAAATAAAAACAACTGCTTGAATACATGGATCACAGGGATATGGTTGGGGATGTAGACTCTAAATGAACATCCTAGTGCAAAAAACAATATGGAAATGGGTTCTGATCAAGGACACATGTAATACCCAATGAAATTGCGCGTTGGTTGCGGGAAGAGTGGGTGGAGGGGAGGAAAGGAAACAACGTGATTATTGTAACCAAGGAATAATGTTCTAAATTGACTAAATAAATTAATTCAAATGGGAAAAAAACCCAAGAAAAATGTTCCAGATTTTTATTGATTAGAGAAATGATAATTAAAACAACTGTGAGGAACAACCTCATCTATGAGATTGGCTAATATGACAGAAAAGTAAAATGATACATGGTGGAAAGGATGTGGGAATATTGGAACACTAATGTATTGTTCATGTAATTGTGAAGAATTTAAATCTTTATAAATTTGAAAAATTAGATATATAGCCATTCTGGAGAACAATTTAGAACTATGCCCAAAAGGATAAAAAACATGCGTACTTTCTGACCCAGAAAGACTACACCATTAGGTTTGTATCCGAAAGAAGTAAAAAAAAAGAAAAAGATCTATATGTACAAAATATTTATAGTAGCTCTTTTTGTGATAGCAAAAAATTAGAAATTGAGATGCTCATCAATTAGGGAATGGCTGAACAAGCTGTGATATATGTTTGTAAATGAGTAGGATGATTTCAGAAAAATCTGGAAATATTTACATGAATTGATACAAAGTGAAAATGCTTCCTTCCTTTTGAGATCTCTTCTACAAAATAATTAATATGGGAAAATGTTTAACATGATTACACATGTAAAATCTATATTATATTATTTACTGTTTTAGGGAGGGGGAACGAGAAGGAAGGAATGAGGGAGGGTCAGAAGGAGAGAGAATTTAGAATTCAACATTTATTAAAATAATTAAAATTTTTTTACATATAATCGGGGAAAAAGAAAACATTTAAAAATTAAACAAATAAATATTTTATAAGCAAAAAAAATGATGAGCAGGATGATTGCAGAAAAACCTGGAAATACTTATATATGAACTGATGCAAAGTGAAGTGAGCAGAACCAGAATATCAATGTACAGAGTAATAGTAATATTGTCCAATGGACAATTGTGAAAGACTTTGCTATTCTCAGCAAAACAGTGATCAGTTCTAAAGGGCTTATGATGAAAAATGCTTTCCATCTCCAGAGAAAGAACTGTTAGCATCTGAATGTTGATCAAAGAATAATATTTTTCATTTTGTTTTCTTAATGATTTTTAAAATATGTGTCTTCTTTCATCATATTACTAATATGGAAATATGTTTTGCATAATGTCACATCTATAATCTATATCAAATTGCTTACCAACTCAGGAAAGGGGGAGGGGAAGGAAGAGAATTTAGAACTCAAGATTTTAGAAAAGAGATATTAAAAAATTGTTTTTACATGTAGTTGGGAAATATACTGAAAGCTGTAAACCGAATTAAATAGAATACATTCATAACAACATTTTGGGGATGGCAAGAATTGTAAACTGCAAGGGTACTCATCAATTGGGGAATGGTTCAATATGTTATCATTAATAAATGTAATGGAATACCCATCAGCTCTAAGAAATAATGAAGCAGATAGTTTCGAAGTAACCTGTGAAGACTTGAATGAATTGATGCCAAGTGAGCATAATCAGGAAAACAATTTATATAATGACAACAATATTATAAAGATAAAAACTTTGTATGTAGCTCCACAAAGAGAGGTTGCTTGCTTCTTCTTCTTCTTCTTCTTCTTCTTCTTCTTCTTCTTCTTCTTCTTCTTCTTCTTCTTCTTCTTCTTCTTCTTCTTCTTCTTCTTCAAGGGCAATGGAGGAATTTGTTTCGCAAGGCTAAATGTTTGCATCGAGTTTTATTTTTCTTGCCTTTTCAAGGAGGTGGGGCATGGAAGTAGGGAGGGTGGGAAGGAGAGAATTTAGACCAAAAATCATTTGATTGAATTTAAACTTTAAAAAAGGCCTGACTCCTCTCCTTAAGGAGTCTAAAGTGTAATATGACAGAGGGTCCCATGACATAAGAGTGTAGTGTGGGAGGCAGTATACTTGCCCTCTCTCACTGAAGGTACCCTTTAGGATAGGGGAGCATAGGCCCTCAGGTGAGAAGTCAGCTCTTCTATTTTTATATTCTCTGGCTTTTTATACTCCTATTCCAGAACCCTGGGAAAATCCCTGAGGGGATAGTCTTGGTTAATGGCTAAGGTCTCCTCAGAAAGGGGATTGGAATCTACTCAATGTACAACATAAATCATGTATGTTGCTGATGTTCATTTGTTTCAGTCAAGTCTGAATCTTCATGACCCCATTTTGGGGTTTTCTTCATAAAGATACTGGCTACCCACTCCAGTATAGATCAAGTATAGAACAGCTCTTTATTTCCTCCCCTCACAAGGAATACTTAAATACAAAAGAACTTAGAAGTGTTCACTAACAAAGTAAATTATAAAGAATGACTCCTATTGTCCTCTCCTGGGAGGCTGGTATATAAAATATTAAAACTTGAAGCACTTGGAGCATGGAAGAAGTCAGATTTATGGATAGGGGAAGAGTTAATGACCAAACAAGAAACAGAGAGGGTCATAGGTGTAAAATGGATAATTCTGATTATATAAAATTAAAAGGTAGTCCAAACAAAACCAACCCACTTAAAAAATAGAGCAGGAAGTGGGAGGGAAAAAAATTTTGTAACAATTTTCTTTGATAAAGGCCTCATGTCTAAAACATATAAGGAACTGAGATATATTTATCAGGATATAGGTATAAGAAAAGTGGCAGGCCCCATAAAGGTCAGGATGAGTAAAGGCTGGCAAGCAAAGTTAAAGATTTGTTAAAAGGCCCCATGGCTTTATTATGGGCAAAAGAAAGAACAAAGAAAGGCCAGGAGCTCAGCTTAAGACAAATGAGAAATACTAATGGAAGATGGAGAGGTTGCTTTTTGTTATCATTCTTCTGTGTTCTTGGCCAAGGAAAGCGACACTTGAACAGGGAAGTACAGATCAGAAATATTTAACAAGGAGTTGAAAGTGATCTAAGTGAGGAAATGGTGAAAGAGCACCCAGTTATCCTTGATGAATTCAGATTGCCTGGCCTAGATGAACCTGATCCTCTAATACTGAATGATTTCTGAGCTGCTGTCAGAGTTGAGGGATGCTAGAGAAGGAAGAACAGCTATTCACTTGAAGCTACCAGCATCCACAGTGGCCAATCATTCCCTAAACTTCATACTTGTGTAATGAAAGAATTGGCAGGTGTAATGGCTGAGTCACTATCAGTGATATATGAAAAATTTAAGAACAGAAAAGGTGCCGTACATAGGTCAGGAAAAAGCAAAATGTTGCCCTGATTTTCAAAAAAGTGGAAGAGAAGAGCATTTCCAAATTATAAGCTAATGAACTTGACTTTGATTTCTGACAAAATTTTAGAGCAAAATATGAAAGTGATAGTTTGTTAGATATTTGTCTATCAATCAGAATAATTTGAAAGGGAATGTGTGAGAAACCTATGCCTGGTATTTAGAAAGCAGATCTGAATATTTGCATCTGACCAGGCCAATTTAGTTGGAAAATGGCAACAGTGGCAACTCGAGAGCTCCCCCAAATTAGGAAGCAGGATTTCTGGAGAGCAAAGACACATCTGGGGTGTCTCAAAGGTCTTAGCTCAGTTTTAAGTAATGAAAGCTATTATATTTAAGAGATTTAAGCTATCAAACCTTAAAACTTCACTAAGATTTTGGGGACACCATTTCTAGAAGAATTAGATTGTTCTGCTTATCTTCAGCAGGAAAAATGAACAGTTATGAGTGGATAAATTTCTATCTCAATTTAAAGAGAAAATTTTGAGTCGTAGAGTTGTCTGAACAGAATGTGTTGGCTTGGGAGTTGGTGAATTACTCCACGCTTTTGGTATTCAGATATTGTAAAGAAGACTGGTATATCAGATTGGGAACTGGTGTCTTGTTCGGAGTGCCACAGTTAAGAGAATCATTGATAAACTGTAGAACATCCAGAGGAGGGCAGGTAGGATGGTGAAGGACCTTGCCAGAGGAGAATCTCTTGAAGTAATTGGGGATGTGTAGCCTGGAGAAGACTAAGGGAGTGTAGCATAGGAGTCTTCTAGTATTAAAAGGACTGTGAAGAAGGAAGATTAAACTTGGCCCCAGTGAATAGGACAAGAACAGTGAGTGAAAATTTCAGAGACATTTTTTTTGTCTCAATATGCAGAAGAACTTCCTTATTCTTGAACCTATCTCAAAGTAGAATTGGCTCTTTTGGGAGATGGTAGATTTCTTGCCACTAGAGGTCTTTGCCCAACTAAGCCTCAGATTTGGATCACTCCCACCGTTGGTTGCCTTTGCACATATATACCTGCTGCTGAATGAAGGTGGCGAAAATCACCCAACCATTCTCTGCCTGGATCCATTATAAGTTTGTTACATGACTTCAACTGGGACCTCCCTGCTGCTAGGCAATCCTACTACGTCTCTTCTCAACTCACTTTCCCACTCTCCCCAGTGGTTCTTCTAAACCTTTTCATTCCTCTTCAAATCTGCCATGGCTCTCCATTCTGTCAGCTAAGAAGTTTGCTTCATTTTCCAAAAACAAAAACAAAACTGAAGCCATTTGCTGTGAGCTTCCTCTTCTGCCACTTACCTTCTTGAAGGTACCTCTGCCACTCTCTCCTCCATTACCCTTGTGTGCCTTGAAGAGATTGCCTTATTCCTTGTCAAGGCTAACTCCTGTACTCATTCAAATAGCCCCATTCCATCCAATATCCTTCAACAGATTGCCTGCTCTGGCATCCTCACTCTTTCACTTATTTTCAATCTATCTACAGGTTCATTCCCTACTGCTTAGAAACATGCCCATATCTCCTTTATCTAATGCCCCCCCCCAAAATCTTCCATCCCTGCTATCAGCCTATATCCACCCTTTGTAGCTAAACTCCTTAACAGGTGCCTCTACTTTCTCTCCTCTCTTATTCTCTTCCTAACTCCTTACAATCAAGCTTCTGACCTCATTCTGTCAATGAAACTGTCTCTCTAAAGTTAGTCATGGTCTTACTTGCCAAATCCAGTGGTCTTTTCTCAGTCCTCATTTTCTTTGACCTGTTGGACACTGTTTATCACCTCCTCATTGATACTCTTTTCTCTTTCTCTCTAGGTTTATGGGATACCATTATCTCCTGGTTCTCCTTTCTGACAGCTCCTTCTCAGTTCCCTTTACTGGATCCTCCTCCAGATCACCTTACTTGTAGGTGTCCCTCAGGGTTCTTTCCTGGGTCCCCTCTTTTCTTCCTATTCAACACCTCACTTGGTGATCTCATCAGCTCCCACGAGTTTCATTACAAGTTTTATGCTGATGATTCTCAAATCTACGTATTCTGCCCCAGGCTCTCTGCTGACCTCCAATTTGCATCTCCAACTTGCCTTTTAGACATCTTGAACTGGATGTCCAGTCGACATCTTAAACTTAGTGTCCAAAACAGAACTCACTATTTCCCCCTAAACGATTCTTCAACTCACTACCTTGTCCATTACAATCCTGCCACTTTGTCTCACCGCAATGAAGCTGTTGCCACGCTCTGTGGGCTACACCTTTGCAACATCTCTTAAATAAGCCCCCATCTCTCTTCTGACACCGCCACCCCCTGGTGTAGGCCTTTCATCGCTTTATTCCTAGACTACTGCAATGACAGGTTGGTGGGTCTGCTCGCTTCAAGTATGTCCCCGCTCCAATCTGCCCTCCATTCAACTACCAAAGTGATTTTCCTCAAATGCAGGTTCAAAAATAGCCCTGACCATTTCAGCGATTCCCAGGAGCAAATACAAAATGGTCTGTTTGGCATTCAAAGTCATAATCTAGCCTCCTCTTAACTTTCCAGGCTTCTTATAAATTACTTTATTCCAAATGCTCTCCAGTTCAGTGCCATCGGCCTCCTTGCTTTCCCACAAACAAGGCCCTCTGTCTGCTGACTCCTGGCATTTCTTCCGATTGGTCCCTATGTCTGGAATGGGCTCCTTAGTCTGTTCCAACTACTGAGCTTCCATGGCTTCTGTTAAGTCCCAACGAAGATGCCACATTTTATAGGGTGCCTTGCCCAACCCTTCTCTCTTAATTAATTCTTGTTTGTTCTCTATATAGCTTACTTTGAATGTGCTTATTTGCATGTTGTCTCTCCCATTAGGCTGTAGCTCTCTGAGGGCAAAGACTATCTTCTGCCTCTTTTTTGTATCTCCAGTGCTCATCACACTCTAGCACACAGTAGGTTCTTAATAAATGTTTGGCGATTGACTGAAGCAATTTAACCATGTGTTAGGGGATATCGTAGAGGGGATTTTCATTTGTGTTGGAATAGTTGCCTTGAAAATCCTTTCCAGCTCTCCGATTCTGTGATTCTGGGGTGGGGACAACAACCTAGAACTAAACATTATTGACCTAAACATTTCAGTACATTGTGAATGCAGCACAGCTACTAGTTGTCACCAAATTACCATGCCATGTTTCTTGGTCAATTAATGGGTTTAAAAGTACCATTTTACTTTGCATTTTGTTTCTATTTTTGTATATATACTCTTGCCTGCTCTATCCACCAATAGAATAAGTTCCTTGAGGGCAGGGGCAGTTTCACTTTCTTTTTGGTCTTCGTACCCCCAGCACCTGGGATGGGGCCTGACACATATTGGGAGTTTCTTTTTTAAACCCTTTCTTTCTGTCCTAGTATCAATACTGTGTGTATGTATCAGCTTGCACTGGTAGACTGAGTTCTCAGCCATGGGCCCCGCCTTGTGCCCAAACCATCACAAGTCCAGGGCAATATCCGGGCCATCCCCAGGTTCATTGTTTCAATACTCTGCACCAGAGCCGTACAGAACATGAGGTTTTTGGGAAAGTGATCATGGCCTGGGCCCAGGGTCTTAGCGACAGTGTGCTCTCCTGCCCTTTGATGGTATGTATCACTTGAGATGCTAATGTTTATAGCCAATTATGCTGCCCTCATGAGCCATTACACTCCAGTGGTCCCTTGGTCCTCCCGGATCAAACACAAAATCCTCTGCTTGGCATTCATAGCCCACTGCCTCCCCTCCACTTCCAGCCCTCTCACACCTGAGCTACCATGCACTCTTCAATCCAGTGGCATTGACGGCCTTGCTGTTCGTCAACTACATACTCCATTCCCCAACTCTTGGCAGTTTCTGGCCTTTTCCCATGACTGGAATGCTTTTCCACCTCATTTGTGCCTCCTCACTTCCCTCAGCTAAAACGTGACCTTCTCCAGAAAACCTTTCCCAACCTCTCTTAACTGTGGTGCCTCCTCTCTGCTGGCTATCTCCAGCTGATCCTCCCTGGAGCTTGTGTGCACGTTGTTGTCTCCTCTGATTGGTTTGCGAGGTAGTCACATCTTCTTTGGCCTTTCTTGTGCTGGGCATCCTCAGGGCTTTAGCACATTGCCTGACATGGAGTAGATACTTATTGCAATGGCTGGCTATGGGTGGAGCTCAGCGACAAGGAGCTACTACATTTACATCAGACTCTGCTAGAGAATTCTTCCTGAGAACGGCAGGATGATGTCAATTATCAGCGGCTATCAAAATTGTACCCATAAGGAGGGAATATGTAAAGGTTGCTAATTGTTAAATGAATAAAAGAATTAAACTGTTAGTGTTTCATGTTCTCTTAAATTCATGTGCTTTAAAAAAGGAAACTCTTCCCTTCCATGTTAGACTCAAGTGTATTGGCTCCAAGGCAGAAGAGGGGTAAGGGCTAGGCAATGGGGGTCAAGTGACTTGTCCAGTCACCCAACTAAGAAGTGTCTGAGGCCAGATTGGAACCCAGGACCTCTTGTCTCCAGGCCTGGCTCTCAATCCACTGAGCTATCCAGCTGCCCCCAAATTCAGAGTTTTCATTAAATATTCTCTCTCCCCAGTGTATTCTAGGACTTATGACTTCTCATACATATTGTTCAGCAGGGCATAAACACCGTCTATAAGCTCTTTATGTGACAGGGTATCTACAGAAGCTTTCTACCATCTTTGGAGCAGACACAATGACTTGTTGAACTGGGTGATATGTGTCAAGGTAAGTTGTGATGGCAATTCTTATTTTAATGAAAGGTAAAGCCCAGGTAAAGAAATTCACTCATTCGGGATGGAACATCATGTAACAGGCAGGAAGCAAAAGAAGGAAAATAATCAAGTCAACAATGATCTGTTCAATGCTTATCACAAGGAACACTGTATTTGGGGAAAATAATTAAATCTTTGAAAATTTCAGAAAGAAACTGATCCATTACACTTCTTGTCATGGAACTTACAAATGAGAACAACCAAGTAAGATGAGGGGACATGAAAAAGGATGATGTCATGGCTATACCCCTGATCTTTGAGTCAGGAAGACCTGGCTTCAAATCCTGCTTCAGGCACTTACTAGCTGCATTATTTCAGGCAAGTCAATTTACCTCCTTTGGCCTCTGTCAAATGAAGGGGTTTGGACTAGATAGGCTCTGAGGGTCCATTTGAGATCAAAATCTCTGAGCCTGTGGATCCATTTAGTGATTGTTTGGTGCATGGGTGGAGAGGGAAGATGAGACAGTAAATATGGAGCACATTGGAAAAGGTTGGCAGTCAACAAAAGAGAAGAGAGAGAGAGAGAGAGAGAGAGAGAGAGAGAGAGAGAGAGAGAGAGAGAGAGAGAGAGAGAGAGGGAAGGAGAGGGAGAGGGAGAGGGAGTTTTGCTCAGAATGGAGTACCACAGATGGAGGAAGATAGAGAACATGGTCCAGTGGCAAGAATACTGGAATTGAAGTCAGAAGCACCAGATAGGAATCCCAGCTCAAATACTGAGTACAATGACTAGAGCAGTAGCCTCCCCTACTATCTGATTGTGAATACTCTAGGGTTAATGATCTGACAAGCATTCACCTGCAATACCAGATTTAACACTGGCAAAGTGTAATCACAAGTCAAACCTGTTGGAATTTTCTAATTTTCCTGCCTAGTTAAGAAATGCTATTCAAATTATCTGTTGTCTTCCTTGTATTTATTTTGAAATCTCAAATATTTGTTCTTGTCAATGGACAATGGGTACATCGTTGACTGAAATCTGCTCTATAGCATTCACTACATCTCCACTGCTATTGAGCCTAATCCTGTCAGATGGCCATCAGAGGATTAAGAATGTAATGGGTGAAGTGGAGATGACTTTGTCTGAATACATACAGACACAGAAGGAATTCATAATTTACTTCAATCGACCATTTCTTTCTGTTCCATTCTGCCATCTTTCACAGTGGTTACATGGGTATTAGTTGCCACAGCAGTTGCAACCCAATACATCTAGGTTTTAAATGAGCTGAAGTACAACACTATGGTTTAGATACAGGACGGCAGAGAAAAATATCACGTCTACTCAGTCAGCCACTCTGACTCGGTTCTTAACGGTCTTCCTTATCCATTCTGATTCTGTACATTAGATTTCACCAAAAAACTGGGTAACAGAAATTTGTAATGGAATCAGTCAATTGTGTGATTATCTCCACCTCTGTTCACCTGTGTGTATGTTGGCAAATGGGGGGGGGGGGGTCACTCAAAGCTGAGGCTTGGCAAGGCATAATTAGTGATATGGTGATGAGGTTAATGGTTCAGGAGAAGAGGAAAGTGTAAAGGTGAATTGGTTAGTCAATATGTCGGGCCGGGGAAGATGAGATGGTGGCCAGTGTAGGAGAGACGGCCTTGGAAAAAACTGAGGAGTTAAGGGATTAGAGCTCACAGTGCAGATGAAGAGTAGGGTTCGAGAAAGAAAGAAAGAAAGAAAGAAAGAAAGAAGGAAAGAAAGAAAGAAGGAAAGAAAGGAAGAAAGAAAGATGAAAAAACCGATGGATTGTGGTCAGATAAGGGGATCCCAGAATTCTTCACTGTGGGGGTGGGTAATGGCAAGGTCACGGTATGACCATCTTTGTATGTGACTAAGGGGTCTAAGAGCTGGTCAGGGGAATTAATAAAGGTTGAGGAACTGACTGATCAGGGTGATTGAGGGAACATCAATACATATACTGAAGTCCACTAGTATGAGGGCAGGAGTTGGGGAGGCAAGAAAAACTGGGAGACATAACTGAATTCATTGAGGAAGGAAGCAGAGTGACCTGGAGGTCTGTAGACAACAGCTACCAGGACTGTGATTGGGTGGAAGGCATGAGTTGCATGAAGCTCAAAGGAGGAATCCATTAAAGTACAGCCAGTACTTAAAGAGTAGCCAAGGATGTTGTGCCATCAGCAGGGGAGCCATGTTTAGTGATAACTAGGAGATGGATGGAGCGGGAGAGGAAGGGATTTAGGATAAAAGGGGTGCTTGTTGCCTAGGGAACAGGCATTCCAGAGGATACAGTAGACGGGGCAGTATTTGGTTGGGACTTTGGGATGGAAGGGTTGAGGGGGATGGAAATAAGGAATCGGGTAGTAGGGGATGGAGAATGGGGTTTGGAAACAGACCTATAGGGGTTCAGAATCACGGGGATTTGTAAAGTATGACCAGGTGTGGGAATGTTCATTATTGAAGGGAAGGCACCACTCCTCTTCCCAGAGAAAGCTGGAGATGAGGCAAAATGACAGGTAAAGCACAAAATGGAAGGCACAGTCAAATAAGTCAGATTGGAGGCCCCATTTCACTACTTCTCTTCTGTCAAAAGGCTGGAGTAAGTCAGAAGGTGGTGCAGCAGGAGTTGCTGCACAACAGGAGATGAAAGTCCCACTCCCTACTGACTCTTCTCTTCCCTCAAGGGACAGGTATAGCAGGAGATGGAAGGCCTGAGGTCAGAAAAGGCTGCTCTTCTTCACGGCAAAGGCTCTGTACGTCACCAGCAGGGGATCCGTCTGACAGGAGGAGGGGGAGAAGCAGAACCACCAGCCTTTCCTCAGGGGATACACACAGATGGAAAGCAGATGAACAGAGGAAGTTCTTGCTCCTCTTCTTCCCTAAGGCTGGTGAGAGACAAAATATAAAGCAAATGCACGTTAATTGGAGAGGAGTATTAAGAGTTAAAATTCTCTGGACACTGTATATTAATTTATAATTCGCTAGCTAAAAGTGGCAGTCTCCAGGCCAAGAGACAGCCATGCTTCCTCTCATCTCTCTCTTAAAACCCCTGGTGATGTCTCTTCTCTCAATTCTCTCTGGTTGGACAGACCTGACTTCAGTTCAGGACAGAGCCCAGTCTTCCAGATGCGAGGAGTCACACGGGACTAGAGGCCAGCCTCTCCCAGGAGACCACGAGGTCTCTGGCATTCTCCCATAGGACACACATGCACCCAGTCAAAGGGTACCAATCAAAATGAATTCTCAAAAGGAATAAGGGGCACAATTTATATCAAAGTCACCCAGAAGGACACCTTTTTCTAACACCTGGGGAGGCAAGGAAAGGTCTCACAGAGGAGGAAGGCTTTGAGGAAATTAGGAATTGTGATAAACAATGAGGAGGATGGAATGCATCCCAGGGATGGGGGAAACAAAACCTGTGCAAGGGAGTCCTACCACAGTCCCAGAAAGACAAGGGAACCAGCATCGAGGAATTAAAGAAGGCTCCTCTCTGCTACTGGTACTTCCTCCATTGTGGTGAGAGATACAGAATAAAACCCTTTTGGTTTCCAATTCCCATTGGCCTCCAAAGTCAAAGTTGGCAAACTGCAGAATTCTGGAATAGCTTTAGTATGAGTCTCCCATCTCCACAATGATGTATGGATTAGGCAATTACACTTTCATGATAGCTTCCTTTCCCAGATTCACATCAAGTATTCAAGAGTCATTGCTTCAATTATCATTGCTTACCCCTCCACCTATTGGGATCATTATCTCTTTGAAGGAAGAAACACAATTACATTAAATTTAAAAGGTTTTGTACAAACAAAACCAATGCAACCAAAATTAGAAGGGAAGCAACAAACTGGAGGAAATCTTTATAACAAAAACCTCTGACATAGGTCTAATTTCTCAAATTTATAAGGAGCCAAGTCAATTGTACAAAAAATCAAGCCATTCCCCAACTGACAAATGGTCATGGCACACGAAGAGACAGTTTTCAGATAAAGAAATCAAAACTATTAATAAGCACATGAAAAAGTGTTCTTAATCTCTCATAATTAGAGAAATGCAAATCAAAACAAATCAGAGGTTCCACCTCACACCTAGCAGATTGGTCAATATGACAGCAAAGGAAAATAATAAATGTTGGAGGGGATGTGGCAAAGTCGGGACATTAATGCACTGCTGGTGGGGTTGTGCCAGCCATTCTGGAAGGCAATTTGGAACTATGCCCAAAGGGCTTTAAAAGACTGTCTGCCCTTTAACCCAGCAGTACTGCTACTAAGTTTGTACCCTAAAGAGATAACAGGGAAAAATACTTGTACAAAAATATTTATAGCCATGCTCTTTGTGGTGGCAAAAAATTGGAAAACGAGGGGATGCCCTTCGATCAGGAATGGCTGAACAGATTGTGTTATCTGATGGTGATGGAACACTATTGTGCTGTAAGGAATGATGAACTGGAGGAATAACATGTGAACTGGAATGACTTCCAGGAAGTAATGCAGACAGAAAGGAGCAGAACCAGGAGAACACTGTACACAGAGACTGAAACATGGCACAGTCAAATGTAATGGACTTTTCTACTAGCAGCAATGCAATGACCCAGGACAATCCCGAGGAATTTCTGAGAGAGAACACTACCCACATCCAGAGAAAGAACTGTGGGAATAGAAATGCAGAAGAAAAAATATGTCTGATCTCATGGTCTGATGGGTACGATTGGGGATTATGACTTTGAATGATCGCTCTACTGCAAATATTGACAATATGGAAATAGGTTTTGAACGATGACACATGTATGACCCAATGTAATTACTTGTCAGCCCTGGGTCGGGGGAGGGAAGAGAGTGGGGAAAACCATGAATCCTGTAACCATGGAAATATATTCTAAATTACTCGTTAAAAAGAAATCAATAACTTTCTTTGGGATACAGATATTGCTGGTATTGCTGAATGAAAAGATCTGCACAATCAAACAGATTCTTAACTGGGAAAAAGGGAAGAAACCCCAAAGCTCTCTCGCACGCAGAGTGCTTATAATCTCTCTTACGACTTGCAATGGCCGAAGCAACATGTATTTACGAGAGACACGCAGAAGAGATTGTGACAACTGTCCAGGAGGACACCGTCCAGGCACTACTGCCAAAGACCAATCAACAGTGCGAATGTGGGGGGAAACTGCAGTTATTAGACCCCACTGAAAACCTACCAGTCAGTTGGTCAGCCCTAAGCATCAGTTCTCAGCTACATCACAGAGGCTTCAGGATAAGCAGGTGGGATACAATGGAACATCCAAGAGCTACTGGAGATGTTTATTTACACATCAAAGAACAATGGCAGAAGCAGCTCCATCCTGGGTAAAGGACATATTAACACCACCAGAGCTGTAGTGGAAAGCTCGAGCTTGATTTTGCAGACTCCGGCATGTGCTCGCTCCTCTTAAGGAAGGGGCAGTAGGGAAGTTAAGCCAGAAATTCTCTCATCAAAATACCTTGGGGGGTCGGGGGGCAGCTAGGTGGTGGCCTCCATTGCCCTCTGCAGATACACTTCCTCTCTGGGTGGCCCTGGGCAAATCACCATGATGGTCGAACTGACAAGACGGGCCGTCTGACTGGGGACGTGGGAAGAGAGAGGTTGGCAAGTCAAGCATGCGAGCGTTGTGGTGATGATAAGAAGGTGAATGTGGCAGCGGTGACATGAGAGTGCTGGGGCTGGAGCAGGTATGGGAGCGAGCATGATCACAGCACATAGAAGTGATGGTCAAAGTGGTCTGCAGTGACCTTGTTGTTGTGACACTGATAATGGGGGTGTTAGGCTAGACTATTGAGCCAGGAGTCAAGAGGACCCGAGTTCAAAACTGATCTCAGAGACTTCCTAGCAATGTGACGCTGGGCAAGTCACTTCCCCCTCCTGGCCTCACTTTTCTCATCCCTAAAATGTGCTAGAAGGAATTGGCAAACCACTTCAGTATCTTTGCCAAGAAAACCCAAATGAGGTCACAAAGAGTCAGACACAACTGAAAAATGACTGAACAACCACCTCCACATTGGGCATGAGCTGTCCACAAAGCTTATTCTAAGTACTTCTTGTTAACTTGGAAATAACACAGAACTACCAAAGTAGTCAGAAAAAACACTGTTTAATCGGATGTCACCATGGAATCTAGAGGTCCTGGACTTGTAGCTTGGAGAGATTTGGTGATCCCCAGTTTATTTAGTTCGGAGGCAGAACCCCGAGGTTTGACCTTGTCACATGAGAGTTCCTCCCTGAGGGAAAGCCCTACTTCACTGATCTCAGACTAACAACAGACTAAGATTTGGCACAGTAGGCAGTCTTACAAGCTGAAGGTCCCCAAGTTTGATCCTTGGAAGGAGGGTGTGATATACAGGGAGACTAGAAGAGTCTCCAAAGGCTATTGTTAGTCTAAGATCAGTGAAGTAGGGCTTTCCCTTGGGGAGGAACTCTCATGTGACAAGGTCAAACCTGGGGTTTGTGCCTCCAAACTAAATAAACTGGGGATCACCAAATACCTCCAGGCTACAAGTCCGGGGACCTCTAGATTCCACTGTGACACAGGATAGGGATGAGTCCATTATTTGGCCCTTTACTGAGTCTGGTGCACAACTTTTACACCCTGGACTCTGGGGATGTTATCCCTGGGAGGGCCAACACGCTAGATGATGACTCCAAGGAACAAAGGAATGTGGGGAACCTCTATACCATTTGGGGGATCCAGGGGCAGGGGAAGATGATTGACATCACCATAGCTACAAGGAAATGGGAGTGTTCAAACTACACTGACAGGATACAATCAAGCCTGGGAAAGGAATCATGGCTAGAGGCTGGGATGTGAGGGAAGGGGTGCTTCCAATGGCTACTAAAGGATGGTGTGGGTCTTTCAGAGAAAGGGTCTCTGATATAATAGGGAAGACTACCTAAGACAAAAGGGGTCCTTAGCATCTGATTAGTCCCACCCAACTAAGACAGTTAGTTGCCTTAGGGTCCATTATTCAGTCTGAAATTGGTAGCCGGAGATGGAACAAGCACCAACTTTGGGGTCTCCAACTTACAATCTAGTCCTAAAGTTGGGGTTCATCAGATCTTACTAGGTTATGAGTTTGGGATTTCTAGAGTCCATGTTGACATTCCTATGATACATATTGGTTCTAGATCCCTGTGTAAGTCATCTAATCTCTCAGACTGTTAGCAACCTCTCAAGACTTTAAGTTGCAGAAAAGCTGCTGATTTTCATTGGTAGAGAGACTATCCTCCCTGGAAAGTTCCCAGTACCTGTGAAGTCACAGGTCAAATCTCTTTCCACATTGCTCTGTGCTAGGCTCTAGGGAATGAAACATAATAAATGAAACAAATATTTTCCAAGCACCTAGCATGGTACTAGGTCCATAGAGGTGCTTATAAAATACTTGTTGTTTTTTGGTCTAATTATATCACCTGTTATTCCTAGAGTGCTTAATAACAATGTGCCACAAGTTATTGCATCTTTATGATTTCATTTGATCTCTTCCCTCCAAATCCTGCCATTTTACAGCTGACAAAACTGAGGTTCAATGGATTGTTCAAAGTCACATACTTAGGAAGTGACAAAGCCAGGACTGGAACTTATTTCATCTGACTTCAACAACCAATAGCACTATTTGCACTGTCTAGGCAAAGCAAAAATCGAGGCATTACAGATCTATATGAACCTTAACTTCATGTTACAAGATAACTTAGCTCCTCCTATCCTTGTGTCCACGACCGTTCCACCTATTCGCTTTTACCACTGAATACCATTACTCATTTTGTTACTCTTTCATGTCCTTAGTCGTTTATGCCCACTGATTCATATGGAATGAAATTATTCACCAAATACTCATTGCATGAGTGGTGCACAGAAGAACTGTTTGCTGGACTTCAGAGGAGAGAGAGCCTTGTCCCAGCTGGGGTTAACAAGATATAATCACAGATTAGGAGGCTCGCACACACGTTTTGAACCTTGAAGTATGAGCAGGACTCTAGTAGGTAAAAACAGAGGGCTTGGCTTTGGCAAGTGAAGATGAATGTATGTGTGTTTACACCCGTAAGTAGGTATAAATCTAGGCCCTAGATAGCGAACATTTGGAATTGCAACCAGAGAGCTCCATCTTCATCATTATATATGAACTTTGCTTTTATAGTCCAAGATTCCTTATGGAGATAAGACTTCATTTAGAAGGTCAACACAAATAATAATGCACACACAACTAATTAGCGAAAAGAAACTACACTTTTTATCCTGCCATTATTTTGAAACTCTTTCAGTTTTCCACAGCACTCTTCCCTTTCAAAGGGTCGATGAATGTCTTGTCCATCAGTTCACGATAGACAACTGTTTAAGTTCATATAAGAGGAAAACATCTAGCATAAAAGTATGAGAGTAAAAGGAAATATTGCTGTTAGCACTTACAAGTATTAGAAATCTTTTCTAGATTCCAAGGCAGATTTTCAATGTGTTTGCAAGGGAGCCCTCCCGTTCTTAGGCACAATTTTGGTATCTAAAATGACCTATTTAAAAATCTATAAAGCAGAACAACAGGGAAAACTAGATGGATCAGTGGATTGAGAGCCAGGACAAGAGGTGAGAGGTCCTGGGTCCAAATTTGGCCCTAGACACTTCCTACCAGTGTGACCTTGGGCAAGTCACTTAACTCCCAATAGCCTAATCCTCACTACTCTTCTGTCTAAGAATCCAGAAAGTAAGGTTTAAAAAAACCCCATACAAACCTTTTAGGATTTGGATAGCTTAGTAGACAGAGTCCTGGACCTGAATTCACAAAGACCTGAATTTAAATCCTGCCTCATACTTCAACTAGCTATATAACCCTAGGCAAGTCATTGAACCTCTGTTGCCTCCACTTTTCTCATCCGTAAAATAGGGATAAAAATAGAAACTACCTCATAGGGTTGTTGTGAGGATTAAATGAGATTATATAGGTAAACTGCTTAATAAAGTGCCTGGCACCTACAAGATACTAATTTCATAAATGTTTTTTCTTTTCAGTCACTATCTTAGGCTATAAGGACCTAAAGTTCTTTCCCTTAGAGAGCTTACTTACTCCTAGAAAGGTATAGAAAATACAAATATGTAAACCAAAATCATTAGAAAAGTAAGAGGCCAGTAATAATTGTGGGGGTGGGGGGGTTGGGACAACTAAAGCCCTGGCATAGAAGGGAGCCCCTGAAGCTCAACCTTCAGGAAGCGAAGGATCCCAAGAGCTAAGGGTGTGGGGAAGGAGCATTCCAGGTTTAAATACATTTGAGGGCATTCCTGAGGAAGTTTTAGGCCCTGGTAGTATCTCTGGATGGTTATCACGATACCCACCACACTTGTGTGGAGATGCCCTGTAGTTAGGCTACTGCACTGGCAGCATCCTTGGTGTCTTCCTTCACCCCCTCCTTGCTAGAGTTTAGCTTGAAAACATGCAGAGGAAAGACCCAAGTCTCCTGTCATGAGAAAGGGACTCCTATTTGTCCATAATAGTCCTTCGTTTTCCCTAATAGGAAGCAAAGTTGTCCCTAGGCCGTGCCTCCCTTGGCGGCTCCTAGGTCATCTAAGGGCATAAAAAGTACCACCCACGTGGAGTCTAGGACCTTCAAATTGGTGAATTCCTGACTACGAAAGTCTTGCTACCTTGCCCAGGTGACTAAATACATTTATACATGTAGGTGAGGAAGGTCAGAGCCTGAGACATTGAGCACCTCTATTTTTTATTAGATATATTTTTATTTCTTTTAAATATTTCCCCAATAACATGTAAAAAAGTTAACAATTAATAAAAACTTTTTCAGTTCCAAACTCTCTCCTTCCCTTCCACCTCTCCTTAAAAAGGCAAGCCATTTGATATCTATTATACATGTGCAATCATGCAAAACATATTTCCATATTAGTTATGTTGTGGATGAAAAAGGCCTGAAAATCCCAAGAAAAAGAAAAGTAAAAGCAGTATGCTTCAATCTGCACTCTGAGTTCATCAGTTCTCTCTCTTTAAGTAGAGAGCACTTTGTCATCATGGCTCTTTAGATTTGTCTTGATCAGAATAGCCAAGTCTTTCACAGTTGATCACCACACAATATGGTGGTTACTGTGTAGTGTTCTGTTTCTGCTCATTTCACTTTGTGTGTGTCGGTTCATGTAAGTCTTCTCAGTTTGGGGGAAATCATCCTGTTCATCATTTCTGATCGCAAAATAGCATTCCATTGTAGTCATATACCACAATGTGTTCAGCTACCCCCCTGTTGATGGACATCCCTTCACTCTCCAATTCTTTGCCATTACAAAAAAGCTGCCATAAATATTTTTGTATATATAAATAGGTCCTTTTCCCTTTTCTTTGCTCTCTATGGGATACAGACCTAGTAGTGGTATTACTGGGTCAAAGAGTATGCCCAGTTTTATAATCCTTTGGGCATAGTTCCAAATTGTTCTCTAGAATTTAGGCTAGTCTACAACTACAGTTGTACAGTGTCCCAATTTTGCTGCATCCCCTCCAGCATTTGCCATTTTCCTTTTCAGTCACATGAGCAAATCTGATAGGTGTGAGATAGTATCTTAGAATTTTTAAATTTGCATTTCTCTAATCAATAATGATTTGGAGGATTTTTTCATATGATTATTGATAGCTTTGATTTCTTCTGAAAATTGCCTGTTCATAGCTTTTGAACATTTATCAACTGGGGAACAAGTCTTATTTTTATAAATTCAGCTCACTTCCCTATGTATTTGAGAAATGGGGCCTTTATTAGAGAAACCTGTACGGAAATTGTTTTTTCTCAGTCTCCTGTTTTCCTTCTAATTTTGACTGCATGAGTTTTGTTTATGCAAAAGCTTTTTAATTTCATGTAGTCAAAATGATCTACTTCGCTTTCCATGAAGCTCTCCATCTCTTGTTTAGTTATAAACTTTTCCCTTAACTACAGATCTGACAGGTACATTTTTCCATGTTCCTCTTATTTACTTATGATAGAATCCCCTGTCTAAATCATTTATCCATTTTGACCGTATCTTGGTAGCTCTCTGTATACTTGTTGCATAATCCTGCTGTGTAAGAGCAAAGCAAACCTCCTTTTGTTAACTATTCAATAATTCATGAGAGCCTCATATCTAAACTCACAGGATATTGGCATTAAGCCCACTCCTAATATTTGGCATACTTGTACCTGGCATGAGATGACTGTCTCATGACTTACATGGCTGAGTTGGTGGGTAAATATGTCCAAGGATGGGACACTGGATGGGAGGACACCATGTGGTATGTGGTCATATGAGCCCTGCTGATCATATATAAGGAATCCTTTCTGTGGGGCAGGAAGTAGGCAGAGAGCTGAGCTCAGTAAGGTCTAGAGGAGGCTTCCAGGGAGGGTGCACAAAGTCCGGCATTTCTTGCTGATTGTTGTTCCAGTCAAAGAGAGAAGAGCCAGTATAATAATCATGAAAGGGAAGGGGCCTGGTGTGTTCTGCCTCTAGACACAGAGATCTTGGTTTTCAGGAACCCAGATAATGAAAATCATGGAGTAGTTAATGGCTGTGGAAGTGAAGGGATCTCTCCTGATGGGTATGGGAATGTGGTACTGGACTCCAGCCAGGAACCCACCCTGTGGCTTTGGACCCAGCAGATGAAGTTCCTACTGAGATCAGACCTGAACTGTGGGAAAGGAGAATGAGAGTGGACGATAAGGTACAGACCTGAGACTCCTACCATGGGTCAGAGTTTTATTTTATCTAATTTTATCTAATTACTGTTCCAAGAAGCAAATGGCAACCATTGCGGTATCTTTGCTGAGAAAATCTCAAAAAAGATCACAAAGAGTCATATAACTGAAAAAAACAAACGACCAAAACATCAGATTCCAGCCTAGATCACTCTAGCCTGTTGGGATTTTTTTTTTTTTGCATGCAACCAATAATACTTTTTACAAGTCGAATTCATAAGTATCATAAAGGTCCAACAGATTGAACACAATTCTCTTTAAATTTTCTTTAAAATATAGACATTGCCATTTGATATTTTGATCTTCTATGGCGTCGAGTCCACCTAGCAGGAGTGAGGGGAGGGTGAGCTGGGGCAGTAGTGGGAGAAGTTGAGACAGACACCTGATGAGACCCTGGAACAATGAAAGCCTGCCAAGGGTATACTCTAATGGAGCCAATGCTGAGCTCCTCTCCTGTTAGACTGACATGGGCCAGGGGAGCTGAGAACTTACTTATACATCACATAGACATGCAATGAGGCAGGTCTGTGAAGAAGAGGCAGCACTCTGGACCAAGTAGGCCTCCAGGCTTTTCCATTTCCTTCCAGCCTTTCTAGCTATTCTACCCTGCCACTGCAGTCGTGGCCCTCTGCTAAGGAATTCCATTCAGACCTCAGCAGTAAGGATGCTCAGGGACTAGGCTCATAGTTGACCCCTTAGAGGAGAGGCTCTCGAGGCTTTGGGGCTCAGAGAATCTAGAAAGTGGTTTTTTAAATGTGGGTTATGAAAATGGATATTTAACATATTAGAAAATGCACATTTGAAATTTTAAGAGGCACTTGTTAATTTAGGTTAAAATGACATCAACACATTTATTATATGTTAACATCAAGCAGATCTCATGCCTCTCACAGCTAGAGGTAGGAGAAAGAGTCTCAGTTTTTTAAAAACTCTTAACCTTCCATTTTAGTATCAATTTTTAAAAAAAATAATCCTTACCCTCTATCTTAGAATCAATACTACATGTTGGTTCTAAGATTGAAGAGAACAAGGTCTAGGCAATGGGGGTTAAGTGACTTGCTCAGAGTCACATAGCTAGGAAGTGTCTGAGGCCAGATTTGAACCCATGACCTTGCAAACTCCAGGCCTAGCTCTCCATTCTTAGCTGCCCCAGCAGATTCATTCTAATAAAATGAGAGGTAATTAGAAAAAAGAAATTGATTACATAATTGATTCCTTTAATTACAAGAGACTGAAAAGCTTCAGAATAAACAACATTAATGAATCTAGAATAGGAAGAGAAATGATGGAATGGGAAAAAACCCTTTACATTAAATTTCTTTGATAAGGGGTTTGCTACCCAAAATACGTAAACAATGAATACATACAAGACTAATGGCCAATCTCCCCTCCCTGGATCACTGTTTAAAAGGTGACTCTGACTTAAGAGGTCAAAGTGTTTGGTTCTTGTATGAGAAAATGTCATCTTTGGTCCCTGGGAATGGCATCATTGAAGCAGTGTGTTTGGATGGAAGATTGAGAATGAGATGAATATGGAATGGAATGAATCAAAATAGCAGTGGAATAGACCAGGAAGATGTAGGATGGAATATGGAGGAGGAATGAGTAGAGGAACTGCCATGAAGAAGGGGAGGAGGGTTGGCAGTACTAGAACTGTACTTTCATCAGATGTGGATAGAGAACAACATACACAATTAGAAGGGTAGAAAAATCTTCTTAATATACAAAGAAACAGGAGGAGAGGAGGATGGGATAAGGGAGGGACTGGAAGTACCCTTGGTGGTCTGAGGGCAAGGAGATAAGAAAAAGGAGGGAAGGGAGGGATACATAGAGGGAAGTGCATATCAAGAAGTAGGGGGTAAGGTTGAGGGGATAGGGAGGGCCTCTTAGGACAAGACAGAGGAGGGATTTTTAGAATTAAATCATATCAAGCAGTAGGAGGGAATGGTTGGGGGGGGGGACAGAAGGGAATTTGGAAAACTGGATAGAATAAGAATGAAAAGGTAAGGGGGAAGGGACAAAGAAGGGATCTTTGGAAAGATGGGCCAATATTGAACTAGGAGGGCAAGGGGAGAGGATAAAAGAGGATTTTGGTGAAGGGGTGGGAATTAGGGCGGTATTAGTCAAAGGAAATTGGACATCTGAAGAATGACATGGTAGAAAGAAAGGAAGGGGAGGACAAAGTAAGGAGGAATGGAGTAGATGGAAACGCACAGCTAGTAAATATGACATTGAGTGTAATGGGATGAATTTGCCCATGGGAAGAAAATAGATAGCAGTTGTGATCTCTGACAGAGGGATCACACATCCCACAAGGCTAAAATGTATGATTGGAAGGGTGGAAGGGATATTATATGTTGGGGGGTACTATGGGTAATGAAACATCATCAATATTGGATCTGTATGCATCAAGAGTTATAGAATCCAGATTTCTAAAGGAAAAATTAAATGAGATACAGATGGAAATAGATAACAAAATAATAATAGCGGGGGACTTTAATTTTCCCCTCTCAGAATGAGATAAATCTAATAAAAAAAAAGAAAAGAAAGAAGTTAAGGAAATGAATAGAACCTTAGATAAGTTAAATATGATGGATTATCTGCAGAGCCCCCCCCCCCCCCCCCATCATGAGGCTAGTAGTAGAGCTAAGCCTGAATGTACAAAAATTCAAACAGTTTCTGGTGGGACAACAATGGTTTAGAGAACACAAATATTTTGCAAAAGTCTTACATTAACACTCATTATACTATGGAGGTAATCCTGCATTCCTAAGGGGTTGTGGCATTGCAACAAAAGTTCTACTAGGTGTGACCAAGCTGCTTCCTTAGAACCAATTTAGTTAAATATGGTCCTTGTAGTTTAACTAAGAACCAGACAGGTTAAACTGATCAAATTAAATTCTGACAGGAACATGGAGAAACAGGCCTCATATTACATTGTAGAGCAGCTGCAAATTGTTTTTTAGAAAATAAAATGGAAATATACATTAAGAACTGTAAAGTTGACTTTGGGATCTCATTATAGGCCCTAATGGCATTATTGAGAGGGGAAAAAGCTGTGTCTGCATGAAAATATTCATGGAAACTTTGGTTGTAAAGATAAAATAACTAGAAATAACACAAATACAATGAATTGGAGAAATACTGAATAGATTGTGATATTTCAATGAAATGGATTGTATTCTGTTAAGAGAAATAACAAATATTGGAAATGTAAAGAAAATAAGGGAAATATATGAAGAAAAATATATGCTATAATCATATTTAAAAACTAACAGCCACAAAGTCAAGAGGAAAAAGCATCAAAGTAAAAACCATCCAAGGGGAATTCAGAATCAGAGGATATTAGCAGAGTTACACAAATTTACATATTTTAAAACAAATTGCAAACAATGTGGGCTTTGTGATTTTGCACATTTTTTAAATGCATTTGTTCACCTAAATGTTTTTGGTGGTGGTGGTTACCAAGTATAAAATTAAAAAATAGAAAAAAAGAAAAAGAAACAAGAAATCGATTATCCTTGAAGCAGAGACTCAATTACTAGGCTTATAGAAAGAACATCTTCAGACACCCAAATATTTACAGCAGCACTTTTTGTGATAGCAAAGAATTAGAAACAAAGTCCATGCCCATGGATTGAGGCATTTCTAAACACATTGTGATACTTGAATGTAATAGAAGATTACTACAAGAAGCGATATGTGTGATGCACACAGAGAAACATGGAAAGATATAATGAACTATTGCAGAGTGAACTCAGCAGAGCTAAGAAAACTATACATAATAACAATAATAAATGGGGAAAAACACAAATTGCAAGAACATGTAAATTAATTTTTTGTTCTTTTGAAGGTAATTTTTAATTGGTATCTCCTGTTTCTTACATAATCACAGTGATCTCCAGTATCCTGCCCTTTGTCCCTTCCTGGGAGCCATCCTATATAACACTATTTTTTTAAAGAGAAAAAAAGTCAGCACACCTGATAGATGCATTCAAAAAGTCCCAAATATGTGTACCTTTGGACCCCCCATCTTGAAGAAGGAATAGGTTAGAGCTGTCTTCTCCTATCTCTTCATTGGAGTCATGCTTGATCTTTACAACACTGTTAAATTAATGAATTCATTCTTTGGGTTTTTGGTTTAGACAGGCATGATGACATGTAATCGAAGGGTCTTGTTCCCTGAATCAGGGCATTCAAAGTTATTCTGCCTGCTTCCAGTCCCCTTAATCCAGAAAGAACAGAAGCCTATGATTCCTGCTGAGCTGGGACAGAGAATATGTTGAAGACACTAATTAGACCAGATTCTAGGACCAGTCCAAGGTGGAGAATTCAGAGAGATAAGCAAGTTCTCCCAGGACTTCCCATAGTTGTTTTTTTAAACTATTGCTGTCTTTTAACAGATGGTAGCCAAGGTGGAGAACAGGAAATGATCATTTAAAAAGCTCCCATTTTTTCCAGCAATAGAGTTGACAAATGCACATAACAAGCCCAGGAGGCAGAAGAAAATGTTGTTTGCCCCATTTTATCGATTGGCAAAATTAGAGGTAGAAGTTCCAGCTCAGATGGCATAAGAGAAATATGAATAACAAGATCAGACAGTTTATGAGATATGGAGCAGAAATAAAAACAAAACAAACTTAAATCCATGGCGGCGAGTTTCGCCAAAGAAGCAGAACAGAGAACAACTTATTGGAAATGCAAACACATGGAAGTGAAGGACAGCATGGAAAAAGAAAAGCAAACAGCAATAACATGAAAAGGAAACATGATCTCCCAATAAGCAAAACATACTGAATGTGAAGATATACGTACAAACAACTTTTGGATTATAATTTTCCCAGAAGAACACAAGTCCAAAAACCTGAACATGCAAGAAATAATACATGAAACCAGTCTAGAACTTCTAAACACAGAATATCGTGTCAATTCAAAGAATTCACAAATCACCTCCAGTACTTATCCTACAAACTCCCGAGACAGAGATTAAATTGAACAATTTTAATGACAAGCAAGGAATTCTGCAAGTAACCAGGTAGAAGACCTTCAAATATAAAGGAAACGAAATTCAAAGAACATGAGACTGTTTTATACCCACCAGAATCCACAGGAAGGAAGAGAATGCCACCTGGTTGAAGATGTGGCCAGCTGCTCCATTCCCCCCTCTTCCCAGCAACTGAGGACATTTTTTGCATGCCCCACCCCTTGGTCCAGCAGCCAAAAGCAAGCACTTTCTCTCTCAGCTCTCTCAGGCAATTTGGGGGCTCACAGACAACCTGAATCTGCCCTCTGGGTAGTGCATTTCAAAGAGCAAAGGAACTTTAGCTTAGGCTGTAGGCCAGTGTGACTTGCCCAGCAAACCTAAATCTAACTATTAATGGAAAAAAATGGACCCATATCCAGAGAAAGAACTGTGGGAACAGAAACACAGAAGAAAAACAACTGCTTGATCACAGGGGTCAATGGGGATAGGATTGGGGATGGAGCCTCTAAAGGATCACTCATTGCAAATATTAATAATATGGAAATGGGTCTTGATCAATGACACATGGAAAACCCAGTGGAATTGCTACTTGGCTACGGGAGGGGGTGGGAAAGAGCATGAATCATGTAACCATGGAAAAACATCCTAAATCATTTAACTAAATAAATAAATTTAAAAAAATGGAACCTCAATAAAAGAGACATTGGAAACATTTCTAGAAAGAAAATCCAAACCGAACAGATTGTTTACTTGTGATATACCCAGACAATAGAAATACAAAGAAGTAGATGATGAAATAACAGGGGAAAATGACAAGAAAAAGACAACTAAGGCATTAAAAACAATACTAGAACAACAACTGAGAGAATATGAAGAGATTTCTTTCTAAAAGTACACAGAGAGACAGGGGAAAAGTAGAAGTCAAATAAATAAGTAGGCAGAGTCAAGATGGTAGAGTGAGAGGAAGCATTTTCACCTAACTCTTGGCACACTTCCTCCACAACCACCTAGAAAATGTACCAGACCAAATTTAACCTAGAAAGCCAAGAAAAGGTCATAATCATTTTTTCTAGCTCATGGCTGCTTATGGAATCAAACAGAGAAGATTACAGACACTGATTGGGGTTGGGGCCAGACAGAAAGACCTAAGGGCATGGAACATCCCAGTGCACAAAAGGGCAACAGGACAGGAAGAGGTCCCAGGATCCCTGAACCAAGGCTGGGTGTCGTAATGGGTGCCATCTGGCAGCTTTCACCCACTACTCAGTCCTGGGTCACAGATATGGTAAGAATGGTAAGAAGTGGGGATGGCCTTGGGCCCTAGCTAAGTACTGAATAAGAAAATATTTCTGGAAAAGCAGTAGGGTGGCTCTGATCTCAGGAGCAGAGTGGTGACTTAGTTCTAGCCTTTAAATTGGTACATAAGCCTCTAAAGGAATAATGAGGGTAGGAGCCACAGACCAAATGGAACCCAACAGTTCAGTTGTTTTCAACCTGCAGAGGCTCTCAAGGAACTAAGAGGGACAGAATCCAACAGCAGTCTGCTAAAACCACCAACCAAGGCAAAACCAACAGACCCAAACCTAAGCTAGGAACTTGCAGAACACAGACTAAGAGGGCAGTGAACACAATTCTAAATGGTTCCATCACTTGGGAACATTAAAAACTAGTAGGTGCCGCTTGGAGCTGTGAAAGCAGCAGAAGGCTATATGAGGATGAGCCCAACATAACCAAGAAGCCTATGGAGGCCAGCATTCGCATAAAATCCAGAGTCAAGAAGTATGATGGAAGCATAAGCAAACAAAAAACAACAATGAACATATATGCAACCCAAAGGAATAACATGTAAATGAAGAGTTAAGTGAGTTACTGGAGGAAACAGAGAGGAAAACTCTACTAGTAGAGAATCTCAATTTTCAGAAGATAAGGAACAAGTGCCTGGAATATGATATTCTAGAAGGCAAAAGGAACTAAGATTTTAATAAAGAATAACCTACTCAGCAAAACTGAGTAGACTCTTTCAGGGGGAGAATGAATATCTAATGAAATAAAGGGCTTTTAAGCATTCCTGAAAAAAGATCAGAATTTAATAGAAAATCTGATTTTCAAATAAAACTCAAGAGAAGCACAAAAAAGGTAAACATGAAAGAAAGAAAACTCTTAAAGATCTACTTGATACAGTTAAGCTGTTGTTTACATTACTATATGGGAAGATGATGCATTTAATTCCCAAGAACTTTATCACTGGGCAGTTGGAAGTAATCTGTATCAACAGAGGGGTACCAGAGTGAGTTGACTATGATCTCAAAAAAGTAGATGGGTAAGAAAGAGGGAGGGGGAGAAGAATAATGGTGCAAATGACTTCACATAAAAGAAACATGTAAGAAAAAGCTTTTCTAGTAGAAAGAGAAGTAGGGGGCAGGCAATGATTGAACCTCACTCTCATCTGAACTGGTTCAAAGAGAGAAGAATCTGTATACACACATTTGGGTATAGAAAAAAGGCAGGGTCAGAAGCAAAACAGATTTTTGAGAAGGTAGAAGAAAGAGGGAAGAATAAATAGAAAAGAAGAGGATAGAAGGCAATGAGCATTTAGGAATCATAATTGTGAATGAGAATGGGATACACTCATTCATAAAACAGAAGCAGATAGCAGAATGGGTTAGGAACCAGAATCCAACAATCTGTTGTTTAAAAGAAATACCTTTGAAACAGAAAGACACACAGATGTAAAATAGGGGTTGGCACAGACTTTATTATGCTTCAGCTGAAGTAAAAAAGGCAGGGGTAGCAATCATCATTTCAGAGAAAGCAAAAGCAAAAGCAAAAGCAAACAAAAGAGATAAGCAAGGTAACATAAAAGATACCTTTCAAAATCAATACTGAACACATATGCACCAAATCCTGTTATTTTTTTTTAAACCTCACCTTCTGTCTTGGAATCAATACTGTGTATTGGTTCCAAGGCAGAAGAGTGGTAAAGGCTAGGCAATGGGGGTTAAGTGACTCGCCCAGGGTCACACAGCTAGGATGTGGCTAAGCCCACATTTTGAACCCAGGACCTCCCATCTCTAGGTCTGGCTCTCAATCCACTGAGCCACTCAGCTGCCCCATCTGTTATTTTTTAAAAACTCATTAAGTACACTGATTGCAAAAAGAATAGATGAATTTGACATGCAACCAAGAAAATCTGTAAAACCAACAGTTTTAAAAGATACAATCAAACATGAAAAGAAAGTTCTAACAATAAAAAATTAACAAAAGTAAAAGCAAATCAAATTTTAAAATAAACTTCTATTAGATCACTGAATGTCTAAGCAGTTACAAGTATGAAAAGTGAAAAAACAAAAACAAATGAATTTGGTGAAAATATTAGAAACCTTATCCAGTGATTAGGCAAGAAAATCAATAACTTAAATGAAATAGAAATCTAAAATATCTATATTAACAGGACACCTTAGAAAATTTAAGTAACCTAATCTCAGAAAAAGCCACACATTACATCTCAAAGATGAGTAGGATAATTTTATAAAAAACTTGGAAAAAATTATATGGGAAAATGAAGAGGGAAATGAATAGAACCAAGAGAACATTACACACAGCTACAGATTAATAAGGAAAGAATATATTGGGATGTTACCTGCAGATTGTGAACTGAAAGGTGAAAACATGAAAGACAATTTGTATGAATTTTTTGGACTCCTGGATGATATCTTCTGTGATGCAGGGAGGGTGGGGAAGGGCTGGGACACTTGTGGATGGGATTTATTATGTAGATATGAAGAAAAGTAACTTAACCATAAGAGATTTGTGATTTCATTTATTTATTTCTTTTTAAAAACCCTTACTTTCCATCTTAGAATCACTACTATACATTGGTTCCAAGGCAGAAGAGTGGTAAGGGCTAGGCAATGGGGGTTAAGTGACTTGCCCAGGGTCACACAGCTAGGAAGTATCTGAGGCCAGATTTGAAACCAGGATCTCCCATCTCCAGGCCTAATTCTCAACCCCCTAAACCACCTAGCAATTCTGTGATTTCATTTCTGTGCAATCTTCTTTTCTTTCTATATAGAAATGCTCATTTTATTTGGTTTTGTGAAATTTGAAACATAGTTTTTAATTTCAAAGGAGAAAAAAGACCCAGGACCAGAATTATTTATGAGAAAATTTCATCAAACATACAAAGAAAAGATAATTTTTCATAACATAATCATTTTGAAAATAGGAAGAGGCCAATATGACAGTAAAGAAAAGTAATATATGTTGGAGAGGATGTGGCAAAATTGGGACACTAATACATTGCTGGTGGAGTTGTGAACCCATCCAACCATTCTGGAAGCCAATTTGGAACTATGTCCAAAGGGTGTTAAAAGACTGATCCAGCAATACCACTTACTTTGTATCCCAAAGAGATAAAAACTGGGAAAGGTTCTATTTGCACAAAAATATTTATAGCTGCTCTTTTCGTGGTGGCAAAAAATTGGAAAGTGAGGGGGTGTCCCTTGATGGGGGAATGGCTGAACACATTGTGGTCTATGTTGGTGATGGAATATATTGGGATTACTATAAGAACTGGAAAGATCTCCATGAACTGATACAGAGTGAAACAAGTAGAACCAGGAGAATATTATACACGAATATTAAATACTAAAAGCAAAGCAATGATCTAGAACAACCCTGAGGAACTTATGAGACTGAGCTGTGGGAGTAGAAATCCAGAAGAAAACATGATTTTTCACCTGTTTGTATGGACGTATGATTTGGGGCTTTGGTTTTAAAAGGTGACACAATTGTAGTCCAGCATTAAAGACTCCCAAACAAATGCAAACAAGCCGAAATAGTAAATGTACCCTTTGCAGACCACAATGCAATCAAGTGACATTCAATAAAGGTCTGTGGATTAAAAAGTTATGCGAAATAAAATAATCTAACCCTAAAGAATGGACTATCAGAGGGAGAAGGCAAGAAATAAAGACATCCATTATCACTGCCGCTGAGCACAAGGCTCTCTCTGGCTTCCTCTGAGCTTCCCCAGAAACCCGCCCCTCCCTCAAGCACAACACTCCTCCTCCACGTGCCCAGCCCCCCCCCCCCACTTGGACGGCCATTCCCCAATTGACTGGGGTCCCCTCCAGAGGATCGCCCCTCTTTAGAGCTCCAAACGGCCCCGGAACAGCCGGATCTGGCCTCGGCCACTGCCTCCCTTCGCTGGGCCTCACTTTCCTCTTCCTAGGAGATGGAGAAGATACGATTTGCAAGACAACTTACAGAGGCGCCAAATCCGTAGAAGAGACCAGTCCCGGGAGTCTCGCCTCTGCCAGCCGGCCCGCTGTGTGATCCTCAGTAAAGCAATCCCCCTCTCTGGGGCTCAGTCACCAGGAAGCACCAACTGCAACCAGGAAGTGGACAAGGTGAAGCAGGGACTTCCTGACTGGGAGGCTCTCTAAGCCGCGGGGCCCACCTGCTAACCCCGTCGAGTCTCGCACTCCCCCTGCCTCCCTTGGTCACGTGGCAAAGGCGCTCGGTAATGGGGAAGTCCACGAGACTGCGGAGGAGCCAGAACCCCCACCTGAAGAGCACCCATCTGCCTCAAGCCTGAGGCCCACCCAGCCCTGGGCCTTTCTGGGCCTCAGTTTCCTCACCTGCGAAGGAAGGGCGGGGAGTCACCCCCGCCTCGGATGCTAGTATTTCAGGCACTAAACCGCAGCACGGTCTGCAAGGGAGGACGCCACAGGGATGGGCGGAGGGGGCGGGGTGGCCGTGGGCAGGGGGCTGGCCGCAAAGAGCCCGTCTCTCCTCTCCTTGCCCAGCCCGGACCGTGGGCCTCCCTACTCCTCCCCCAAGCGCCTGCGCACACGCGCACCCGTCTCCGTCTCCGTCTCTTCCCCCCCCCCCCCCCCGCCCCCAACCCCAGGCCCGAGAAGACCCGGAGTGAGCCCAGACGTGGAGGGTCTCCCACCTTCCTTCCATCGCTCCTTCCCCGGGATGGACTCGCAGCCCCGACGGAGCTCTCCCAGGGCTGTAATAGTCCCAGCATCCGTGCCCCTCCCTCTGGCAGCCAGGGAAAGAGGGGCCCGAGTCCCATCCCACCTACACCCGCACCAGATATCCCGATCCCCTTCTCCCCCTCCGTTCCGAGCTCCAGAGCTCCAGGAGCGAGCAGCAGTCCCACCGCCACCCCCCAGGGGTGCCTCTCCCCGGGACAGAGGAGGCACAGAACCCCGCAGGCAGGCAGGCAGGGGCGGCCACCCTCCTTCCCGCACTTACTGGTAAAGGCTTGGAAGCCAGAGGCTGTGGTAAACACTAGAGGCCCTTCCCGCGGCGGCGGCGGCCAGGAGCTGGCACCCCGTCCCGGAGGCGCAGGGAGCCCGACGTCCGGAGGCCGAGGTGCTGACGGAGGAGGAGAGCCTGGAAGGAGGAGGCGGAGGACAGGGGGAGGAGACAAAGGCTGTCTGCAATGCGCAGGGCGGGGCTGCGCCAGGCGGGGCTGCCCCTTCCTCCACCCCGCTGACACGGCTAAGCTGACTCTCCCTCTGGAGCACACCCTTCTGCCAGGCGCAGTCTCACTGCCTCCCTCCCTCTCCCCCCCCCCCCCCCTTCCCTCTCTCTCTCTCCTTCCCTCCCTCTCTCCCTATATCTCTCCCTCCCTCTCTCACACTTACACACACTCTCTAACACTCACCAACACACTTTCACTCTCACACTCTTACACACACACTCAACACAATCTGTGAGAGAAAAATCCCCAGCCCCCTTGTATGAGGATGAGGTTTTTAGGTTAGCAGTAGTCTTGGGATAATCATAATTGTAATTCTAAGGTAGCTAAATAATGCTAGCACGAGTGATGATCTTATTAGGTCTTTTGTGCTTATTTTAGTATAAGCTTTAAAGTAAGATAACGCCTTGAATATAGTTAATCACTGTTAGCATCGGCCTCAGTTTTAGCCTTAGTCTTCAAAATTGCTGTAGCAAGCACCCTCAGCAATCTTGAACTTGTGATTAGGTCTTCATTAGCATAGAGGCTGTTGCCCTGCTTAGAAGCCTGGTGGCACTCCTTCACCTTTGTATACAGCCCTTATACATCATCAGGCTTTTGCCCCCCTTTAAGGCCTGGTACCTCCTCCCTACCCTAGTCATCTCAGTATACATCATCCTTGACCTCATCCGGCTTAGAAGTAGGGTTCAGGCTTCCCCACTCCCCTCTTGTCTATCAAGTGATTTCTTCCACCAATGAGAAATAGTTCCTGATTACTTCAACCAATCCACATCTCTCTATTTTTTTTTTTATCAGTGTCTTGAATTCTTTTTGTAATGGTATAAGTTGGGATATTCTTTGGGGTATATAGGAAGGTCTCTCACAGTGCTCAGGGTCTTTTGGTCTTGACCAGAAGTCTGGCTTTATCATGGGACTTGACCCTCTCATAATAAACCTACCTTTCTTTTGACTTGGAGGCTCAGTTTATCTAAATTGGGTTCCTGTGGTTAGAAATTACACAACAACTCACACACTCTCTAACACACTCACCTACATTTTCACCCACACCCACATACATACTCTTATCTCAAACAGACACCCTCTCTCTACACACACACACACACACAATTTCTTTCTGTTGATGTTCATAGATATGTTTTTTTGGAGGAGGGGTGACCTGGCAAAAGCCCAAATGCTTGCTGGGTGGGGAATGATCAAATAGAAAGTTGTGCCTTGGGATGGGGGTATGGGATAAAACTCAAGAACCCCAAAGACCCTCAGAGGTCATCTAGTCTAACTAAGCCTCGTTCAACAGAAGCCTGTTGGGGCAGGAGAAGTGACTGGTGTAAAGTCACACAGCTAAGGGGCACAGTGGGCCCGGAGTCAGGAAAATCTGAGGTCAAATCCAGCCATGGACACTCATTTTTGTGACCCTGAACAAGTCACTCAGTCTCTGCTGGCCTCAGTTTCCTCAGCTGTAAAATTAGGAGAATAATATATCACCTCTCTGGGTGGATTGGTGAGAGATCAAACTAGACCATGCTTGTAAAAAGCTCTAAGCACATCACCTGCCAAATTGTAGGCACCTGCTTCCTTCCCTGCCCCCTTACAAATGCTGGACTAAACACCAATCTCCTTAGTGTGAGTGTGAAGTCCTCTAACCCCTTTTATGACTTTAATAATATTAGCCTTTATGATTATAACACCAATAGTATAGTTTGCTTTATATACATTATGGGCATTAGCCTCTCTCTTCTGCTGTTAGAAGATATTCCTTCAGGTCCATGTCCTCTAGCATGTCAGGCCAGGAAGGGTAGCTATTGGGGGCATATCCCGTTGGCTTTGAATTTTTTTTTCAATTTTGGTACTGGTAATTTGACTTTCTTCTTTTAAAAAAATCAAATTAGCTAATGGCTTATCCATTTTATTGGTTTGTTTAGCTCCTAGTTTTATTTATTAGCTTAGTGGATTTTGTTTTACTTTCCATTTAGTTCCATCTGTCCTTTGGTTTTGAGAATTTCTATTTTGATGTTTAATTGGAAGTTTAAAATTGGATCATTTTCTAATTTTTTAGTTCTTGATTCCTAGAATTCACAAGGATGCCCCCAAGAAGCTCCTTCCTGCATAGGCTTCAGTTTCCTCCTCTGTTAAGACAGAGTTAGAGATTATCTCCACTGACCTTTGGGGTTCTTGCATTCCAAGGTTTTATCTCAAAAGGAAAAGATAATGAACAGGAAAAAGAACCCATGGCTGATCTGACATGCCTGAGGACATGGACTTAGAGGGTGATGTCTATTCAAGTGCAGAACAGAGATGATGAATTTCTTCGACAAGGGTGACTTTTAAAGTTTTCCATGTCAGCCTCCCAGGGGAGGAGAATAGAAGCCCTAGCTTACTATTTCATCTCTTAAGTCTTTGTATTTTCAGTATACATCTAATAAGTGTCAATGGCCAGATTTGACCTCAGGTTTTCCTGACCATATTCCCAGGATTATACCCAATGAGACACTTTGCCTCTTAGTCATTGTGGTACATTAAACAAGTTATTACTCCTCTCTTACTGGGCTTCAGTATCTTCCTCTGTCAAATGACTAGATGACCTCTGATAGTCCTTCTAGTTCTTGTATTCTAAGGTTCTTGTACCCCAATGCCCCAAGGTTCAACCATCTGTTTAGCCATTTGCTAATTAGAGGAGTTTTCTCACTTTTACTCCATTTGTGAGCACTAACATAAAACAAATTGGGGCCTTCTATGTATGGGTCTGCATCTGTGAATGTGTGATGTATGATTGAAAATCTGTTACCCTAAAAAAGAACTACATTTCCTGGGAGCCCACTGACTTCCTGTCATTACGTACTTCCTGTAGACAGAGGATATTTGTGAGTGGGCCTCTTTCTTGGACTTGCAGCCAGCATGGTGGCAGTGGTAAGCTAAGTGTGGGGATTTTAAATAGACTAATCAGCCATGGGCATGTGGTCTTTATTTTGTATCCTCTTTATTCCTTGATTTCTAATGATGATTAATAAATCTCTTAAAATATAATATTTTATTATTGAGATCTAATTTTAATTTTTACATTGATGGCAACCAGAAGGGATGAGAAAAAACTCTCAATTTTTAAAAAAGATAGCCTACATAAAAAAAAAAAAATTTTAAGCCATGTTTCTCCTGCCAAGGCTTTTTGCCACCCCATCCCCACCCTATCCCCCTCTCGAACTCCGAACCCTCTACCTGAACTGCTGCCCTGCTCCTGCTGGTTTGTTTGTTGGGTTTTTTACTTTCCCTATTTTTTGCTGTTTGCCCTCCCTACTGGCTACTACTAGTTTGAGGAACTTAGCCTGGGACTCTTGGCTGAGAAAAGATAAGCCACTTCTCTTGCCTATCTGTTTGAGTCCACATTTCGCATTCCCTGCCTTTGGTTGCTGCTGCCTATGCTGCTTGCTCTTAGTCCTGCTCCTAGTCCTGCTCCTGCTCTGGCTTCAGCCCCAGCCCTGACTTTGTTCCTGCTGGTACCTGCTGCTGTATCTTTGGAACTCACAAACTTGGAGCCACTCTCAGGGCAATGGTAAAAACCAGAGTGTATTTTCCTTAGGCAAAAATTAGCCTCCTATCTCCCTCTCCATGTGGCTGGGAAAACAAACTGTTCCCTAGCATTTTACCTCAGAAGGAAGGGAAGAAGGAAATTAGTCTTTCAAACATGAAGTAAATTACAATCATGGTGTACTCTTTGAAAGAGCAGTACCATGCCTATTTCAAACAGATTCTACCATTCAGGGGTACACTGATCTTTTCACTTATCTTGCCTGAGATTCAAGGAGAAATTAATTTCCCTACAACCTTTTGCCACTTGGGCCTGCCAAGTCTCTAAGATTCATCCAGTTTGAGATTCCTCAAACCATGTTCTCCCTTGCTATGGGAAATCCTACAGTTCTGACAAAAGGAATCTGGATGGATAGAGAAAGGAACTTTAAAGAGACAGGAGGTGGAAATTTTAAGCCCTTTCAGACTACATTGTTTTATGAAAGTCTCTGTATTTTATTTTATTTTGCTGACTGTCTGCTTTAAGATTTAATTTTGTTGTTTTAAATTCATATATTAATCTAATCAGTACTATTCTGTTACACTGAATCAGTTTAATCTACTGTGTTTTAACTACTTATATATTCTGTTACCTTTCCCTATAACTATACTAAACAAATATTATTGAATAAGCCCATATAAAAACAGCTTTTTCTTTCATTTTGGTTTTGTAAATTGTCACACAGATGATGGATGGATTCCATCAACCAGGTTAACAACCTTTGGCAAATTTAATGAGCTAAATATCTCAAATTGATTTTAAGGGGTCTTTAGACATGATTAAAATTTTTTTTAAACAACTCTGACTGATCATTTTGCCTGCCTCTGAGTTATTTGTAACAAGAGGTAAGGTCCATTTTAGTAGCTGAAGTGAAGTACAATTATAATCCCCACCTCCCGCATTTGTAAAAATGTGAATGGATGGGACATAACAGTCTCATACCAAAGGAGCTGAGATGTTGATCCCAGGGCATGGTACCCCTGGATGGCTCCCAAGAGGGAGCATCTCTCATTTGTAACTCTTCAGTTTAATTTACTTCCACCAGAACAATCTAGATTTTTTAGTAATGTTCTAGATCCAAATAAATTTTACTTTGTTTAAAAATATCTCAACCAAGGTCAAAAGATTTGCTACATCTAAAAAACCTGTATCCATTAGCTTTAAATGCCATATAGAAGACTCATGTAAAATATGATAGTGGGTTTATTTGCTATTGTCATTAAATGGGCTATTATAACTTTAGGGAATTTGATACTTCTTGAATATGTATTACCTGTTGTACTATTGTTCTTTATAAATACTGTTACTTTGTGAAAATCATTTGTTTGCACTCACAGTGGATCATGGCCAAGTTTGAAAAGGAAATGGATCTCATTTTTTGGGGTGAGAAACCTTTGTATTCTACCTTTTCTTAACTGACACAGTGTATGCATGATTGTAAGCCATATACTTTTGACTTTTAAAACTTTTTTATTGTTTTTGCTTGCATGTGCAGTTTTATTTTTTCTCTTCTTTTTGTATTTGAAGCATGTCAACAGTGTTGAGATTTTCTTTGATTTTTTTGGTTTTGCAGAAATATGTTAAAATATATATTTGCTATAATATTAATACATACCCCAAAAGCTTTAGATTATAAAAATGATGCCATTGATTGTTTTAAAAATGATGGAACTTTTCTAAATGATTCTGTCTGATTCCAGAAGAAGGGAATACAAAAAGAGCCATTGCATAGTGCCAAAGAAGCACAAAGCTATTTGCATAGTGCCAATAGAGCACAAAGTCAAAGAGACCAAACCAATCCTACATGGATTGATGACATTCTGAGCAAAGAGCTCAAGGACTTAATCATGTGTGAGACTCAAGATTGCGGCTGTTTAACATGTGTTAAATGCAAGTCTTCCTTGTACCACACACTCTGTATAAAATACACGACATCGATTATTCTGGCTCCATCCTGGCTCCCATTTGCTCCTATAATCTAGTCCCTTTTCTGTATGGCAACTTCCTATAGTCTTGGCTGCAAATGGGTATTTTTGTCTTACAGACTTGAGGGATAGAAATTACTTTAATTGGGCCCTGATTCAAGGACCTGTTATAAATTTAGTTTTATTTTACTTAGAATTTTTACACATAAGACTTTGATGGTCTATATTTCCTCCAGAAGTTATCTTTTCTCTTTTATTTGGATTTTTTGATGTTTTTGATTTTCTCTTGCCAATTGATTCATATACCTCATAACTCAGCCATGCATCCCTAAGTGATCCCTGTGTTTTTCAACACCCTCTTTGGGGGGGGGGGGCGGATGTATTATTATTCTAAAATGCAAAGTTTAAAATCTTTTTGAGAGTAATTTTAGGATAAGAAACATGCTACCTCTCTGAATCCAGAAAGTGAACTGTTTGGAGAAGGAACCATGAAGATGCCTCCACAGACCACACAATGCACCAGAAGATCCAGAGTGAACTTTGGAATGTGGTGATTTGAACTGTGTGGGGTTAATTGCATTTATTTTGTATATATACTCTTATGCTGATGGGGACTGCCCCCTAACTGGCTTTTTGTCAATGCACCTAGCAATCATTGGTTTTGTTCTCTTTTCCTTTTATCCCTGAATTATTATCATTTAAAAGTTGGTTATGTTTACAAGATCCATTGGAGAGACTAGTCTTCCATGGATCTCAGGGGTGGCATGTATAATTAAAAATCTGTTACCCCAAAAAAGAACTACATTTCCCAGGAGCCCACTGACTTCCTGTCATTACATACTTCCTATAGACAGAGGATTTTAGCAAGTGGGTGGTCCTCTTGGGCTTCTTTCTTGGGCTTGCAGCCAGCATGGTGGTGGTAATAAGCTAAGAGTGGGGATTTTAAATGGGCTAATCAGCCATGGGCATGTGGTCTTTATTTTTATCTTCTTTATTTCTTGATTTCTAATGTTCATTAATAAATCTCCTAAAATAAAACATTTTTATTATTGACATTAATTTTAATTTTTACAGTGACGTTTAAATTATCTTGAAAAACCATCTTGATATATTAGAGTTGCCCTTCTATATGAATGATGAAAATGTGTCAGCTTGACTCTATTTACCTGGTACTCATAGTGATTTGTAGAAACTGCCTATCTTTGTGAACTAAAGTAACCTAAAGAAACCAATTGTCCTTGAAAATTACAGCCTGGCTAGAGTGACCATGGGAGTTAGATCTCCCAACCCTGGGATAGTTGACTGAATGTGGTTTCTGCCTCCTCTGGCTCATTCTATATCAGTTCTCATGGTTCTGCTGGGATGAGCTGGCCAAAAGTCCTTGGACTTTGGTCACCATGTAGCATTTCAGATCTGGTATCTCTGGTCATGAGGCTTCTATTCTTAGTCCCAGATTCATTATCTGTGATTGAGCTGTTTCATTATTATTCACTGTTACGTTTAACTTGACAAAGTTAAACATTGTGTTCCCAATATGAGAACTGATTAGTTCATGCTTGTTACCAAACAAAAGAATATGCTATTAGACTCCAAAAATGTCTACCAAAGATGTCTTTGTTTCCCCCTGTACTGGGCAACCCATCACTGCTGTCCTTGGGAAACTTCTGCTCATACCACCCCAGATCCCTCCCTGGATTGGCCCTTTCTAGCCCCTTTCTCACATCCTTGCACTAAGAATTCTAAAAATAGCTGTTAGTAAATTATACTCTGAGCGCTTATTGCTATTATATTCGTTTGTTCCCATGCACATGTATGTCTTTGCTTAATAAAGACTATTGTGATTTAAAGACATCGTATCTCTCAGTTATCTCTCAGTTCTGGGAAAGTGGGATGGAAGTCTCCATGAGATCTCAGTGCCCCAGGGTGTTTGGTCTCCCTTGGGAGAAAGAGAGACCTAAGTTCCATAGAGTTCGTACCTCGGTTTACAGAAAATATATTTGTTCATTAGCTATGTGTGTGCATGAACAGGAAACTGTGTGTATAGGTGGGGTTATATGAAGGGACCTAAAGACAAATTAGGCCCATTGAGGAAAAGCAGCCATAAAGGCACACTTATGAGTTTGCCTGGGATTCTATGGCAGGGCCAGGATCTCAAAATAGTATAGTCTAGCTATAACCAAAAGATAGCCAGCTCCTGAAAATAATCCTTGAAGCTAGTCATTATTTTGACGACCAAAGAAGTTTTTGTAATTGTCATGACCAAATGAGCCAGAATCTCTTTTACCCTGATTCCTGTAAATCCTCAAGTTATTGTCAATATTCCTCAATTGCTTGGCTTCGTAGAAAATGTTTTGGGAAAAGTCTTTTCATTTTTTTTAAACCCTCACCTTCTGTCTTGGAATCAATACTATGTATTGGCTCCAAGGCAGAAGAGTGGTAAGGGCTAGGCAATGGGGGTTACGTGACTTATCCAGGGTCACCCAGCTGGGAAGTGTCTGAGGCCAGATTTGAACCTAGGACCTCTTGTCTCTAGGCCTGGCTCTCAATCCACTGAGCTACCCAGCTGCCCCCTGAAAAGTCTTTCCATAAACAATTTTCTGTGAGAAAGTTTTACCCCTAAGAATGATTATATTGTGCTTCCTAGAAAAATCTGTCTCTTTTTCATAATAAACAATAGACCTAGCCACAATCTCTGCGTGCTTTGTGTCTCACCAAAATGGGGGTTCCCTCCCAGTCTTTCGGGCATCTGTTCTTTCTATCTCTTATTTTTCTCTCTCTCCCTCTCTGAGGCTGTTATGGTAAGTTTAACCCCCGATTACCTGGCCTTTATCCACTTGTCACTTATCATGTGTGCATGAACAGGAAACATGAAACTGGTATGTGTGACTTGGAGACTGTGTGTGACTGCTTCGAAGACCCACTGGAGAATTTAAGAGTGTGTCAGAGATTGTTGCACTACCATGACAGCAGAGAACAATGGTATAAAGTGGTGTGTGCGTGACTGTACCCTGGTGGTCACATGTGCCCAAGGCGGGGCAGAGCAGAGGAGGAAGGCGAGGAGAAGCAGCAGAGCCTTAGCAAGCCCAAGGACGTTTTTCACCTAGTCACTTAGGTTAAGAAGTTGACAAATAATGACCACAAACTTGGAATTGAAAACTTTAAAACAATGTCTTTCATAATTGCATCCTATAAACTCAGGGTAACGAGAAGATCCATCATTTTTTAAAAGACCTTTGCAGTTCTGTGCCCTGGTTATAAAAGTTTGCTATGAAAGGAAGGAGAGCCGTGCTTGGAAGCAAATCAAGATTGCCCCTTCAGGGAGATCAAACAGCTGGACATAAGTGGAACCACAGAATGAGGCTTCTCTACCTCTGTTTGATTCCAGGAAAGAGTCCTTGCTAAGTTTTATTTTGGACTAGCTAAGCATGTGGGAAAATTCCACGTTACTGTATTCTGAATCATCTTCACTTCATCCATCTATCGCTTTGGCATTCTCTCCTAAACCCATTCAAAGACCAGAATAACATGATTACATTTTTAATTCTTAACTGGGAAGTTTCTAAGCATCTGATTTTAATGCCACATATCAAGTATATTTTGCATTAAGATAATGAGCTCTGGTCAGACCTCACAATTACCCAACTGAGAGAATAGATCACGCCTTAAATGAGACCCCCCCCCCCATGTGATAACTTAGTTTTAGGACAAACGCAATCAAATCAAATCTGGAATTGCAATTGTCAACAATTTCACTCAAATCTCCATTTTTCCAAGGGCCATCAGCTTCCAAATGATAGGGCCCATTGCTTTCAAGTGGCTCAATTCTAGAGATCTATGATGGCAGCCTCACACACTCAGCTCATTGTAGGGGCCCAGGAGTCTCCTGAAATATGGAAATGTAAATAGAAGAATATTCTGACTACATATCCTCTGTATAAAGATTGGAACACACGTTCCAATAATCTTCCAAGGACCGAATTTTAGTACGCTATACTCAATTCCATGCTACAAATCCATTACTATAGTTTCCATTTGGTAAATGTTGCAAATTGATAAAATATTGGCAATCTTGAATTTCTAACAGTAATTGCTCCAAAAAGTTTCTCATATCCTTCCTATCTCAGTGAGATCAAAAATTTTGTCAGATCTCTTCCCCAAATTCCAAACTCTGAACTTTCAAATCCTTCAATCGCATTGTCAGCGTAAACAGAACCGAATCTGAGGGACTCAAAAGAAGAGACTATGGAACCAAAATTTTCTACCGGAACTCACTGAAACCAATTCACCAAAAACCAATTTACTGAACCCTCCAAAATCAATTTGAGTATGCCAGTCCAAACTTGGTTGTTGTTTGACAACAACACTGCAAAACAGATCATTGGGACAGAAAATGGAAAGAATGAGATCTCGAGATGATTGCCAACATATCCTCAACTTAACACTGAGGTATACAACAAATGTTCAATCTTACCCGAGTCACTTAACCAGTAATGAAGAAGAATCAGACCAGAAAGGGCACCTCTTGGCCAGAGCCATCAAACCAGGAACACTTAACCAGCACTCAGAACCACATTCCCGGAACCTAATCCAAACAGACCTGGAGATAATGGCCACAACATGCAGACAAGACTCTTCCATATGTGCCTTCTTTAAAAAAAAAAAGCATAAAGTATTGAGGCAAACAGAGCACAGGGTTTGGGGAAAATGTCTTGTCTTGCCTGCTAAAACCCAGAGTTTCTTAATCCAGCTCTTGATTTAAACACCATAATCACAGCTTATTCATCAGAATGTCTGGGGTGGTTACCGGTCTAAGTACTCCCAAAGTTTCAACAAATTGATTTTTTAAAAACCCTCACCTTCCATCTTAGAATCAATCCTATCTATTGGTTCCAAGACAGAAGAGTATTATAGGCTAATCAATGGAGGTAAAATGACTTATCCAGGGTCACCCAGCTAGGAAATGTCTAAGGCCAAATTTGAACCCAGAATCTCCTTTCTCTAGGTCTAATTCTCAATCCATTGAGCCACCTAGCTGCCCCCATAACAGACTGATTTTTAAAATGCAAGAGAAAAAAAATACAGAATATCACATAGAAGTACACAGGACACACACAGAAGATGAACTTATTTCCCTTTCTGCAGTTTTCCCTGTTTTTGCACATGTCTTTATGGCCTGGCTGAATTGTCCTCTTAGAAATTCTTCAAGGTAAATACACAAGCAGAGAACTTCTGAAGTGGAAGCCCTGGTCTTTCCAACCTCACTGCCTATCCCTTCCTGGTCACCAAATTTGGTCTGAGAAATGCTTCCTCTTTGAGTGCATGTGGTGGATAACTGTTGCCAAATATATATTTATCACAATGCAATAATTCTGGAGGGTAAATATCTAGGTTTTATTATCATGCTCAAGAACAGGTTCAGGGGGCTGCTAGGTGGCTTAGTGGATAGAGTACCAAGTCTAGAGACAGGAGGTTCTGGGTTCAGATCTGATCTCAGACACTTCACAACTGGGTGACCCTGGGCAAGCCACTTTACCCCCATTGCCTAGCCCTCACCACTCTTCTGCCTTGGAGCCAATACATAGTATTGATTCTAAGACAGAAGGTAAGAATTAAAAAAAAAAGGAAATCCAAAATTTCTCAACAGTGTTACCTCATTTCATTTTCTCAACACCCTATGGGGTAGATACTATTATTATCCCCTTTACTGAGCAAGAAACTGAGGCTGAGAGAAAACCTTGCCTAAGTTCACTCAGCTAGTAACTAACTATCCAAGGTGGGATTTGAACTTGGGTCTATACTCTAAGTTGAGAGATCTTTTCTTCTCCATCATCTACTGAGCTGCCAAGAAGGCTCAATGAAGTCAGATATTAGTTTTGATCATGGCCTTGGCTCTGGGAATGATCTTTCTTCTAAAGGAGTCACTTACAAGCATAGCTTGAAGAGTACTCACTTGTTTCTACATCCACCTCTTCGTTTGGGACTGAAGAAGCTCCCAGAGGTAAGTGCTCAGGCCCTTTTCTTTCTGGCTTTTAGGCATGACTAGTGCCCAGAAGGGATTCCTTTCTGGGAAGGGTTAGGCCCGCTTTGTCTGTGAAATTTCATTTTAATATCAAATTTCCACATAAGTTGTACAAAATCATGTCAGGCCAGTGAATTGGAGGCCTTCAAGTAAGTGTGCATGTGAAGGAGCATGGGCATGGTTGGTGGTCCAGTTTCCTGGCTGTTTTGCTTCCTCTCCTTCATTTGATTTCACTTCTTTCATCCTTGACTCCACCAACCATAGAGCTGACCTGCAGGATTTTGAGAGGCTGTCTGTCTTCTAGACGCCCATCAGCAGAGTGGCCAGGGTCAAAGAGGGAGCTAGAGTCCAAGGGCCGAATAGGAGTCCAAAACCAAACCTCTGGATGCTACATTTATGTCACCTCCACCTTGCTTTGTTTCACCTTTTGTTTTCTTATTTCTTATTTCCCTCAATGGGGACAGCATGGGAATAGACTGCGAATTGCACAGGATGTCATTTGCCAGGGCTACTGAGGCATCTCCGAGGGTTATCATGATTTCTGTCCTTATCGTTATGAGGACAATTACTAGGAAGCTTTTGCAAAATCCCTCTTGGGGACATTGCACCCAATACTGTCACCTTTGAAAAGCAACTTTCCACAGTTTCTTTTTTTTGAAGGAACTTCTGGAGGCTAGGTGTGAGGGGCAGTCAGCCCGGCCCCTCAGGTGTGTGTCCTGATGAATTAAGCTCTTCTCATTAAGCTGAGTGATTTTTTCAGGGTTCATGCAAAATAGGGATGAAGAGGAGGAGGAGGAGGACTACTGACCTTACTGATCATTCTAGAACTATATTGTCTCCTTTCCAGCATAGCAAACCTGAGAGTTAGGTGTTATTAGTACCCCTGGGTTACAGAGGAATTCATTCAGGTCTCTTATAGTGAAATAACTTGGCCATAGTGATAAAGCTAATAAATACCTGAAGTAGGATTGGAATTCAAGTCTTCCTGACTTCAAGTCCTGGGCTCGAACCCACTCAATCCCTAACTATCTACTTAATTTGTTTGTATTCATTTCAGCCTTAGACATCTTGGGACTTCATTTTAGAGGCCAGGGGAACTGAACTGGGAACTGAGGGATTGCCTAAAGCCCAGTAAGAAACCTGTGACAGAGTTTGGGACAGGACACCATTACCAAACAATTAACTGGTCAACATTTATTAAGCACTTTCAACTGTTTATTGAACCCCCAAGTTTGGCCTGTCCCATGGCAACTTGCCTTGAGGGAAGTCCCAGACTGACCTGGTCTTAGGCTGAACCCCCAAGCATCCATTAAGTATCCTGAATAGGAGTGATGGAAATACTCAGACCTCAGCCACCCTTTTTGTCTTAGAAGTTCCTCCCATTGTATCTTGGGCCACTCCCTGATACCCCAGCCTCTGGCCTCAGCCTCTTTCCCAAGTCTGCTTGTAACCTGTTAGTCAGTGTGTGTTTTCTGGCCTTAATTGCCCAAAAGGTATATAAGACCCCCAAGTTCTATTGCTCTTTGGAAAAATCTCCTTTGGTGGTGTGCTTTCCCAGAGACACTGTTCCCAGAGTCCCAGAGCTGTGGCTTTGTGTGGTGGCCAGAGCTTGAGCTTTGTCTCTCTTGTCCTGATTGAAGACTTGTTCTTTCTAACTACTTTAGTGTTTCTATGTTTTTCAAGGCTGACATAAATGGAGGTCCCATTGAGACCCAAAGTTGTTGCTGCCTACGCCACCTGCTAGAGACATTCACAGGAACTAATTGAGTTCCAGTACAAATTCAACAAAGCCGGCTGGCTGGGCAAGTGAAACTCTCAGACAAGGAACTCATGCATTTGGGGAAAGTGAACCACTTGTTAAACGTGGGCAATCACAGTTTTATTCATGCCCCACCTAGTCCCCTCCCCCCCCAAGGGGGCTGCTGCTGAATATATGTTCTAAACTCATGGACTAGGTATCTGTCCATAGGGAGATAAGTGGTAGAATTTGCTTAACTCTGACCCTAGGTGAATTTTGGGAGCAAAAATGGGGTTCCCTTCAAGCTGGCTGTGCAACCTTCATATTTATGTATATGTTTGGTTGTGTGCAGGTGAGTGAAACAAAGCAGCTGGGTCTCTCCCCACCCTCACCCTACTGGACAGCGTGGTTCGGTTGAGAGATGAAACAGCAGTGAGAAAGGATCTGTTTGGATGATTGGCCACAATTTTGAATGGAAGCTGAGCTGGAGGGTTAGAGCCTAGGTTATTAAACCCAATGTTTAATCCGAGTTTTGGTAACTGTTTTGGACCAATTAAAATTGAGGAAAGTTTCTGGCCGCATGAAATGCCATAACTTACGGTTTTTAATGGTTGTAAATTGTTGTGGAAAAGCCTCTCATAGAAGCTTGAGAACGGACGTTGTTCTAGATTTGGTCTATATTGTGTGTCTAATGTAGTCCTTAAATGAAGGTTTCTCTACTAACAACCTTAAAAGCTTGCAGTTTAAATGTTAGCCAATAATGTTTGAAGTGGAACTAAGGGTGGAGTCCCCCAACAGCTGAAAACAGAGAAACTTGCAATCTGGCTATTAGAATCTCCAGCAGGAGACAAAGGAAAGTTCCAGGATTCATACCTTTATATTTAGGGTTTTCCTTCTGGTGTTGGGCATGATTAATGTGGAAAATTTTGTATCTCGACAGCAGGTAACTTTTAATGATGCTAGTCACGAGATGAATTTGATTCTAGCTATCAACTTTGGGTTTAAATGCTGTGATTTCAAAGAGGTTTAGCTATTGCTTTATTCTGTCTAGGGAACATAGGTTTTTTTCTGATGAACATGTTCTGGAGTATAAGAAAGTTAATCTGAGTTTGGTGAACTGCAGACCCGACTGGTTATTGCAAATGAACAAGAAACATTTGGGAAAATACTTTGTGATTAATGGGGAAAAAACCCCTGAGCCCTTAAATTGAAGAACCAAAGATCCTCTTGGAAGCTGCTTCTACCTTAGACCAAAAGGGATGTTTAGGGAGTAGCTGATCCAAATGGAATCTTTTCTTGGAGCACAGGTGAGAATGGAGTAAAAAGGTAAGAAATGGGCATTGTAATTTAAATACTCTATTCTGATTTAAAGGTAATCAAGTTTTTCCTTACTAATCCTAAGTCTTTGTGTTTTGTGGGAATCCTTATGGATTCTGCCTTTCTGAAATGATAAGGCCACCAATTGCAGCCTGTTTTTTGGAGTTTAATGTAAATTTCCAGAGTGCAATCATTACAAAGAACATTTCTTTGTCTTTAAAGATTAAGCCCTGATAACTGCCTTTATGTGGTGGATTCCCTTTATCTTTTCTTCTTTAAATCTGGAAGATTGGTTCTAGTCAGCCTCTACCTTTGAGTATTATTTTTCTCTGATGGAGAAAGACTATTTTTGGAAAGGTTTTCCCGACCTGGGAATTCCCCAGTGACACCCTGCATTTACTACCCCAGTCCTGGAGTGTGGTCAAAGTTATTAAACTCTATTAATGTTAATTGTGCTAGATTTCTTGTGAAGGAACCCAATCTATTTTCTAAGTCATTTCCTAGGGAGCTAAAACCTAGGAAAGATTTTGCTGCAGCCTAGAACCTAAAGGAGTCCATAGAAAACGTCTCTACAAGGAACCTACAGTCAATGGGAAGGACTTCTAAGTCTCAGAAAACTACTGAGCTGGGATAAGTATCCTTTTTTTCTCTCCCTTTTCATAGGGGGTATAGGCTTCCTCCTATACACCCCAAACTCCAGAAATGTTCCAGGTCTAAAATGACATAGGAAATTCCTTTCTGCTCTCTGTGAGGTACATCCCTCCTTGGACTTTCCCCTAGATCTTCATGGCACCTGACCTAATCATCCTTTGAATTCCACAGATCATCCCTTATACACGCCCCCCCCCAACCCAATGAATTACCTCATTCCTGATTTACTTTGTGTGGGATGAGATTCAGTGTGTAATTCTCAGAGTAGTATTTGGCTTGTAACTCCAATTCTCAAGGCCCCTTAGTGTTACTATTCCTTAGATTACAACTTTTAGTTTTCCTGACCTATTTTCAAAAAATGGGAGAGGACATCCCTCATGAGAAGACTTTATCTGTACCATGGGAAGAAAGTCAACTACAAGATAAGAAAGAACGAGGAGTTTCAAAAATATCATTATGGTCCCAGGCTGGGAATCCCACGATAGTCACAGGTTTTTTGATCATGGGGTCTTTAGGGGTATGGAATGTCGCATCTTAAGCATCTTATCAAGTTTCCTGTCTGCTCATTAGACTGATGTCTGAGGGTACAAGCCCCTCCAGAATTCCACTCCAGACAACCCCATCCCCCTTTCTTATTCTGTAACCCCTATTGCCAAAGGGGTATAAAAATCCCAGACTCCGTCTCCACGGGGAGACAGTGTTTCACCTGCACACTCTCTCCCGGCCATTCAACATTACGTCCAAATTAATGAATTTCTTTTAACTTTTAAGCTTAATTATGGAGTCTTGCATTCTCAACCTGTCCCAGACTTAGGGCTGCACCTCAAAGTTCTCACATAACACTTTCTTTCATTAGCCTTTTAGATTTTTTCCTGAACCAAGTATAAAATTTGCCATTTTAATTTTCCCCTTGGAGTTCTAATGGTATTTCCTCTGAGCAAGGCCCCCTTTTTTTATATTGTCAATCACTTTAACATGAGAACTAGAGAAGTTAGGGGGGAAATTTTTAAAAAAGATAGTTCTCATATCTAGCCAGAAGAGGAAAGTTTCGATTCAGTAGTGTTTTATTTTATTATGAGATTTAATAAAAACATCTGTTTATTTGCAGATTTAAAACAAAATTTCCAGAGTGCTTTTCTAAATTTTAATAAAGTATTAGATATTCAGAATGTAATTAATTCTCAATCTGATATCAGGAGAATTTAGGAAAGAACACTGGAGCCTGATAAATTTTGTGGATATAATTGTTAACAGGAGAGAGTTATATTTAACCCAAACATGATTGGAGAGAACGGCCAGTTAAGGTTAAATTTTATGGTGTGTCAAGGAAGTGTATCCCCTCCCCTGCTAAGGAGCTTTACCTGTCTATCAAACATTCTTGATATAGCACAGTTGCACTAGGTTGTGTCGGTGTATGTTCTGGGCGTCAATAAAAGTCAAGGTTGGGGGCTGCTTGGGGGACAACCATGGGAGAACCGAGAAGGGACAGAGCAGGCAGGTGAAGGAAGGAATGAGGAAGAGACTAGAAGGCTAGGCACTACGAGGCCAGGTTACTTATAGGAACATCGTCTACCCTTCCAATAAACTATAAAATATATATCTGCATAGAAATAGTGTTTTTAATTCTTACAGTTGGCAACCACTTTGGTTTAGAAAACGAACTGTTATTTTTCTTCTGAGAGAAGTTTTGAGTCTTAGGAAAAGCTTAGGCAAGATAGCAGCTGATTCAGTTTGCTAGCCTATTTTCATTTGCGAAAGGAACCTTGGTGGAGAGGGAACAAGTTGCTGTTTTTCCCTGATTGGATTGGTGAGAAAAGCTCCTTCCCTGGTGGCATTCCCCTCCCACTTTCTCTTCTCTTCTCTTCTCTTCTCTTCTCTTCTCTTCTCTTCTCTTCTCTTCTCTTCTCTTCTCTTCTCTTCTCTTCTCTTCTCTTCTTTTCTTTTCTTCCCTTTAGGCTTGAATAGGGGTGAAAGGGCCTTTTGCCCATAGGGAATTGGTGGGTTTTAGGAACCAACAGGAACTCATGCTCTTTTATTTTCCACAGCAGGTAAGGTCTTAAGAGTTCCTTCTTTCAGCCTAGTGCAGTACAGGGCGGGGGACCCCTTGAAAGGATGCTTGGGGTCCTTACAGTCTGTGGAGCAGAGTTACGGGTTCCCTGGGGCAGTCCCGAAACAGAACCAGGGACCCAGGCAGGGGAGGGGCTGCTTTATATTGAAGGGCAGGATCCCACATGTCCCCTGACAGTTTGACTTTCCTGGATGAGAAAAACACAGACACTGGTTTCTTCCCAGCCTCTGCACTCTTCTCACATGGTTCCCAACCCCCTCCCAACCCAACCTGTTTTGGACAAGAGTGGGGCTGAATCCCCTCACAGGATGGCCCTTGCAGACTGGGGGAACAGCTCACAGGGGCAGCCCCCTAGGAATTGGTGTAAGACCACCTCCCCATTCCAAATGGGACCGAGGTTTTTTTAAACCAAGGGGCACTAGAACCCAACAGGTCTTTCCCAGCCCACTGTCTGTCTGACTTTCCCCGAGTGCCACACCTGCTGTGTGGCCAATGTGGCAGGGACCTGCTTGGTGAAATTAATACTGGGGGCCCTTCCAGGCTGTGCTTGGGTTGGGAGCTCCCTGCCTCCCCCAACTTTGCCTAACCTTGGTGGGTGGGGAAACTGCATTTTTTTCTCTCTCCTCCCACCCTCAAACTTTACTAGTAGACTGGCTGCCTTCTTTAGCATATCTAAAGTCACATTTTCCTTAGGAGGGCCTGCCTTCATTAGCATATTCAAAGCCACTCAAAGCTTTGCTTGTAGACTGCCGGCTTAGACAGGTCTACCCATAGATGCCTTCCACTCTACACGCATTTATAGCGCCACCTATTGTCAAGAATTAAAACTGCAAGAAAATAAAAAAGAATTCCTTTGCTACTGCTACTAGTGATCTAAAATAATGCTATTAAATTGAATACATTTAAATAAAAGGATTATTAACAAGAAATATTAATAATATTGAATTTAAATTAAAACCAAATTTCTAAAATTGAACAAAGCCAACATTAAATCAAATTAATTATGTGCAATATTAAGGAATAATTTTAGAACACAATAATATTAATAACACTATCAATAACAATAATTATTAATTTTCAATAACTATTATTGGTAATTATTACTTATTACTAATGATTATTATTGATTATTGATACTTGTTTATAGTTTATGGTTGTTAATTATTAATAACTATAATGAAGGCATATTATTAATTACCAATAACACCATTGATAATTATAATAAATGCATATTGTTATTAAATATTAACAACAATAATAATTACACTGAATATACACGTTCATTATTGATACTATTGCTGTGCAACAATAACTGTTTCCTTACATTTGCTTTTTGTTTTTAAACCTTCTCTTATTGCTTTCCACAATAACATTGAAGAACTAAGTGTCTCCTTTTTTTTAAGTTTTAGGAACTTTTCATTGTTTAAGCTGCTAATTTAGCAATACTCATACTAGCTTAAACAGGACATACAGGACTAGGCAATATGGGAAATACTGAAACACATCAAAGGAAATCAGGAACTATTACTTCTGATTCACCGCTACATAAATTTCTAAATTGCTGGAATGATCCAAATTTGCCTAAGGAGAATTGGATGACAAAGAAAGAAGCTAGAAAGCTTTGTAAAGCATGGATGGACATATCTTTTAGCTGGCCCAAATGTGGCTCTTTTAGCTTCAAGATTTTAAAAGATTTGAAGTTAGCCATTAAAAACAGAGTCTAAAGATTATAAATACTGGTACTTATGGGCACATTATGTTGATGAATCAACCATTCTCTCCAGTGAGGAAACCATTCTTTCTTTGGAACCAAAACATTCTAGCTTAGCTCCTTCTGTGCAATCTAGGAAGAAACATGTTCTATCATTCCCACCTGGCCTGTGAGGAGGTTTCTCCTCATACTGACCCAAACCAGGACTTGAACCCCTCAGCTCCTCTACTGTAAATCTTGAAATCTCTCAGACTTGTGAATGTTAAAAATTTCCCCATCAGGGAATTCTTAATTGGAACAAATTCCCTACTGAGAAACATTCCCCATTTTGATGTGAGAACTTGCCAGGATCAGAAATGGGAGGACCTCTATTCCACTCATACTTAAGAATGCTTTAGGGCAGAAAACTCCTTGCTAAACAAAGAAAGTACTTGGATCCATGCTTATGGTGGGGCAAGGAGTTCTTTGAGCCAGGCCTGTTTTTAGAATTGATACAATGGGATGCTAGGTACCTAAAAGGGTTGGGCAAGTTTTCTCTTGATGAGATTAGTTGACTCTCTCTAGTTCAGACTTACTGAGGATCTTGGTCGACACAGGAGCATTTTTTCTGATTCAGACTTACTGAGGAGATTGGTCGACTTAGCAGGAATTTAGATGGGCAGTCCTTTGGAAAGCGTCTACAGTGATTGGTAGATGTAGGGACTTAGGGGAGGTGACATGGGAGAAAAACCCCTATATAGGAAAAAGCAGAATCCTTTTGGATATATCCTTTTGGAGGATCTCTGATGAGGACCGCTTGGGAAAAATCTCTTGAGAGAGGCTCTGGAGAAGGGAAGCTCTTGGAGGACAATCTCTAAGGAGGTCTCCCTGGAGCTCCTCTAAGGGGACTCTGTCCCTCTGGAGGATCTGGAGAGAGGCCTTTTGGAACAGACTCTGGCTGGAAGGCTCTCTGGTGAAGTCAGCTGAGATGGAACTGGCCTGGTGTTACTAGAATCCTTGTTTAGTCAGACCTTGTGGTGAGTGTTAAAAAACTGACTGATTTCTCTCTTAAGACTCAGGTCTAGGCCATATTGACTTGAGGCCCTTCATACTTATTCCTTTCCTACTCTTTCTCCAATTCCTCATTATATTATTAATTAAAAATCTCTATAAAACCCAGTTGACTTGGGTATTTGAATAATTGGGAATATTTCCCTGGTGACCACCTTATATTTGATTTAAAAACCAAGACACTGTAGTGAAACATATTTTCTGCAGTCAAATGTACTTACCCTCTCTTATATCTATCACAATTTATATCTTCCACCATTTTAACTCACTACAGTTTAAGACCTCAACCATTTTAAATCTCACACTACCTGTCAGACCTCACTCATTGCCCACTCCTCCCATCCCCTTTCCTCCCAATCTACCTCTCTACCCTCCTTTGCCCACCCATCTTCCCCATCCCCACCCGTACCATCCCTACTTCCATCCTTTTCTGTATCCTCCTTCCTTACCCACATTACTGTGACCCCTCTAGACCTCACCCATCTTACTCCTCTCCACCCCATACCTGGTCCCACTCCTCTTCCTCTCCACCCTGCCCCCAGCCCCTCCACTGTTCCTCTCCACCCCAGCCCCGTCCCTGATCCTTTCGCTCTGCCTCCCCACCTGCTGACCAGCTCCATTCAACCACCCCACCCCCTTCCCCTACTAGCCTCACTACAACCCACTCCATTGAACTCCAGAACACAGACCAAGCAGCAGTTGCCACAGATGATTCAAATAACAGTCTGTTTCCTCTAAGAGTTGTCCCTACATATAACAGATGTGAAAATTTAGTAAACATTAGACATCATACACCTTTTTCTCCACAGGACATTGAGAGATTCAATGAAAAAACATCTTCGTATGAAGTGGAGCCTGTGGTGGTGATGGATAAGTTTGAAAGCATTTTTTGTACATATAATCCCACATGGCTTGATGTAGAAGATTTGCTCCAGGCATTGCTAACAGAAAGGGAAAGAAATATGATTCTTTCTCTTGTTAATCAGGCCCAAGGAGAGGAAACAGCTCATTGGCCAACCGAAGATCCCAAATGGGACCCAAATTCAGAGCAAGATTACTTACAACTATGCCAGGTTAGAAACGCATTGCTAAAAGCTATGAGAGCCTGTTCTGATAGGCCTGGTACATGGACTAACTTTGAAAATTTTAAGCAAGAAGATAGCAAAAATCCCACCCAGTTTATGGATAGACCTATTGAGCTAGGAGGAAGATATATTGAGCTTGATCTGGATAGAGAACGGGACCTTAGACAAATCAAAATGCAATTTGTAAAAAAAAGTTGTAAGGTAGTTAGGAATTGTTTTATGACTAGCTGTCCAAATTGGCCTACTATGGGACTTGAAAAGACTGGCAGTTTATGCTTTTGAGGGACATAAGGAAAAGGAGAACACTGATTCAGTGGAAACATTAAGGAAGGAAATAAAGGAATTGACTACTAAACAGGGTGAGAAGGATAAGGAGAATGCTACTGTAGTAGAGACATTGAGGAAGGAAATAAAAGAATTAACTGAAGCAGTTGGAAAGGTAAAGAAAGGAGAGATCATAGCTCCCTTACAAGAATCCACAAAACAACCACTAACATGTTATTTTTTTGTGGAAAGGTTGGTCATGTGATTATGAACTATAAGAAGAGGAATCAGGAGAATAGGAATAGAAGTTTCAGGAATAGTAATATTGATAGGAGAAATAGTTATTTGAGTGAGAAAAATAAAAAATCACACCCTAACACCTGTATTCAATGTGGGAACTCCCCTCAGCATGGAGGACTCTAAAGGTGTGGACAAAGGGATTGTGATGGATGATGGTACTCGGGAGGGGAAGGAACCTCAAAGAGGCTGGAGGCGAATTTTAAGCCTTTTCAGACATAATTACCTTATTGATTTTAACTGTTGCAGTTTGTTCCCCTCCCCAGAATGAAGAAGTCTCTGTAATTCAATTCTAAATACAAGATGTATGTAATTTAATGTTAACTACTTCATAAGTTATCAAAATTGAAATATTCTGTAACATTGTCTTTATTTGTACCTCCCCTATGACTATAATTGTACTGAAGAATATCTTTGTAAAAGCCCATAAATAGCATTTTGTTCCTTTCTTGCCTTTAATTGTCACACAGAGCTGATGGATGAACCCCATCACATTGGTTTCAACCTGTATACAAGTTTTGGAGAATTTACTTGTCTAATGATTTAAATTGATTTTTATGAGTATTCAGACATGGTTTTCAGATATCTGGGAGCATCCCTACTACTGACTGATCATTTATTTGCCTGCTTCTTGACTTGTTTGTAATAAGAAGCAAGGGTTTATTTGTAGTTGAAGTAAAGTGCACTGACATTGTCATATTTTCCCATCTCTGCATTTATTGTAAATGAAATGGATGACATACCTGAAGTGATTTTCAGTTTTTAGTCTTCAGCTCCACGTGAAATGGTTAGGACATATTGGAGACAGTTCTGTTACACTGCTACAGTCTCATGCCAAGAGGGAGGAGGTGCCCAAGTGGCGTAGTTAACCTGTGATGTGTTATAATTTCATCTGGGAGGTGGGAATGATTTTTCCTGTGAAGACTTGTAGCTTTGAAATGGATTTATTATATTTGTAACTCTTCATAAACTGTATAGAGGTTTTTCTGAGTTTTCTCTCCCACCAAATTTTGGAACAATGGTAATAATACTTTGTTAAAAACATCTTTGCCAAAGTCGAAAGATTGGCAAAATCTGTTAAACTTGTGACAAGTATTCATGTGTTCAAAGGCTTTTTACATGTCATACAGCAAGTCATGTAAATCCTAATGATAGTGGGTTGTTTGCTATTGTCATAAATGGGTTCTTATAATTTTGGTACTTTTTAGAATCTGTATTAGTTGTTGTACTACTGTTTGTAAACGGTTTTTACCTAGTGAAAAACTTATCTACACTCACACTGTGGATCCTGGCCAAGTTAAGAGTGATATACATTTCATTTTTGAGTGAGCACCTTTTGTTTTGTGCCTCTGTTCAGCTAACACATGGTCACATAGAATGTAAATTGTGAAATTATGATTTAAAATTTGTTTTCCTTTTTTATATTTGTAATAGGATATTTGATTTTTTTCCTTTCTTTTCCCCTAACATTGGTGATACTTGAAGTACATGAAATCAGTATTTTTTTAACTTGAAGGATAAAGTTTACAGTATAAGTTTACATTATCTGTTATTCTTAGTAATATATTATATATACATACTATATAGTATATATTACTAGGTACTTTGGGTATATATATATATACACACACACCTAAAAGGCTTTCAACTATGGAAACCTGCCATTTATTGATAAATATTATGGGACTTTGTTTAATGATTAGTCTGATTCCAAGAGAAGGGAACAAAAGAGTCAATATACAGTGCCAAGTAGAATGAGGTCAATAAAGACCAAATACAATCAAGGGAGGATTGTTGAACTTCTATGTCAATACAAAAGGACTTGAACCTGGTGTGTGAATTGAGGTTGCAGTGCTTGACATGTTAAGATGCTGGACTCCCTTGAACCATACTTTGAGTCAAGTATCTCAGGTTGGCTATCATCCTGGCTCCCCCTCTGATAGTGACGGCACAATCAGACCAGGGAATGATTTTTCCCATTTGCTGTTGAAACTTAGTCCTTTCTCTCTTTCTCTCTTATAGGCAATTTAGTCCTAGCTGCAAATGGGTAAGGTGCTATATTATTGTTCTACAGGCTTGTGGGACATAAGTCACTTTAATTGGTCCTTGCTGTGATTCAAGAACCTGTTACAGGCTATTTTTATTTTTTACCCCGAATTTTATACACATAAGATTTTTAGTTTATTTTTATCATTTCTGTATTTTTTATTTTTTTTGTGACATTGAACAATTGTCAAAATAATTATTATTAGATTCACAGGTTATACAAGGCAAAATGGATTTCAACTCATCTTACTGGACTTTACATAAGTCAATCTTGTATGAAAATGTATAAGGTAAAAAATTAAAATACGACCCTACAAAACATTAAAACTCTCTAACAATCTCTATATATGTAGTTACCATTAGTAAGGTTTTTCACTTTATTAAAAACATTGCAATTGTTGTACATAGTTTGCAAAGTTTTATGGCTATGTTGATATAAAAATTTATTGTAGGCTTTCACTTGCAAAGTCATGCATTAACTGTTTTCATATCAAACTTTTTGATACCTGTAACATCTGATTTCCAGTTCCATCCCTCAACCTGTAAGGTCTAATAACACCATCTTCATTAAAGAATCTTGGAGGACGAAGACTCTCTACTTCATCAGAAGTCTCAGAAGCTCTTTTAATTCCCTGAAAGGTGCTACTAGCCATATCAATAATTCCTCCTGTTGGTCTCGCCACAGCTCCAACTAATCCTTTCCCAACACCTTTAAAGAACCCTGCTGCTCTTTCTTTTAGGGCTCCTTTGATTGGCTTAGTCACTATTCCCGTTATACCACTTACAAAACCAGATACTAAGCCTTTTCCTCCACGTGTGATGCCTTCTCTAAGACCTGCAGATTGTTTATTCATGGCTTCTCTTCTCTTCTGCTGGTAATCTTCATCCATAGTCATGGCAGCAACACCTTTAGCCATAGCATTAGTTATTTTAGAGGCAGCACCTGCCAGTCCACCAACAGCTCCTCCAACTAATGTTTTAAATCCTAATGCCATACCCTCTACAGACTCCTCAGGACCCTGGATGGCTCCATGATATGGTTCATAGAAAAATGCTTCTACTACTTCAGAAAATTCTCAAATTAAGCCAAATGGATTTCCTAAAACTTCAAGTCCAAGAATAAGAACATACATCTGCTTAATGGCCTGTTTTGAGTAGTGTCTTATAACTTGAGACTGTAATTGGGGGGGGGGGACTGATAGTTAAGCTCAAAAAATGCTAACTTAAATACTTAAATACTACATCTTGCACATCTGTAAGAGTGGCATCGATACTCTTCAGCAGGAGGTTTATTGCATGGACTGGAATCAGTCCTCCGTGTTGTGCTGTATCTTTACCATCATCTCTACCCGAACTCAGTGAAACACTCAAGTGTAACTTGATAGGAGAAATATGAAAATATTCATAAAGACTGGCTTTGTATTTCTTACTTTTATACAGAATTTAATTTTTACTCTTTTATTTGGGATTTTTTGGGGGTGGTTTGTTTTTGTTTTGTTTTTTCTTTTGACAATTGTTTCATCTACCTCATAACTCAGTCATTTATCCCAGTATGATTCTGGTGTGGTCAACACCTTCCTCAGGGGGGATTGTGTAATTATCCTAAAATTCAAGATTTAAAATTTTTTGGATAAATTTCAGGAAAAGAAACTTTCCAACACCCCAAAATCAATAAAGTGAATCCTTTTGGAGAAGGTGCTGTAAAGATTCCTGAAGAAGCCACACACGGAATCAAAAGAACCAGAATGAACTTTGGGATATAATGAACTGAATTGAAGGGGCTGAACATACTTATTCTGAATGTAAACTCTTATGCCAAAGGGGACTGTCTCCTAATGGGCATTTTGTCAATGCGTCTATCAATCAGTTTTTGTATTTTACTCCCATTTCTAACTATTGTAACTCCCACTTAGAAAAAATGAAATATTGTATGTACTTTTAGCTAGAAGGTATTTAGAGTTATAAGATAGTTATATTTAAATGATCCATTGGGGAGACCCGTCTCCCAAAGGATCAAAGTGGGGGGAATTGTGTCAAGGAAGTTTATCCCCTCCCCCTGCTGAGGAGCTTTACCTATGTATCAAACATTCCTGACATAGCATAGTTACGCCAGGTTGCATTGGTGTACGTTCTGGATGTCAATAAAAGTCAAGGTTGGGGGCTGTTTGGGGGAGAACCACGGGAGAATTGAAAGAGAGAACCGAGAAGGGACAGAGCAGGCAGGTGAGAGAAGGAATGAGAAAGAGACTGGCAGGCTAGGCACCACGTGGTCAGGTTACTTATAGGAATGTTGTCTACCCTTACAATAAACTTTATAAAATATATATCTGGGTAGAAATAGTATTTTTAATTCTTAAAATGGGAATGTAATTGGAAGGAATGCCATGGAGAAAATTGGTTGGTGATGCAAGTAGTCCTATGGATGTCTTCTGGTAACTGCAGGTATAGTTGAGGATCATGGGAAGACCTAGAGGAAGACGGAGCTGGATTCCCTAGAAACTTCAGTTTTATACCTGGAAGGTCCTATATGTGGCTGTGCATCATTGCCAACTTATACCTGGCATTAATACTCCAAATTAGGGGAACATTTCTCTCTTATTTTAGTTATTTCCTTCTTTTCTTCTACTATGGCAAGTTTTCTGTAATCGTGAAAGGCAGGAAGTCCTAGGTAGGCAAATCCTGAAATGTATAGGAATTGAAGAGGCAGATATGAAGAAATTAAGCATATAAATGTTGAGTTTTAGTTATCAGCAGGAGAGAATGACCTATGATCTTGTTATCCCAGATAGAAATCCATTTACTGGGATGTGTTTTAATGTAGTTTCATTTAACATACATAGAGAGGAAGAATAACCTGAAAGTACACAAGAATTAAAGGAATCTGAAATATTTAAAAAAAAATAGCATCTCATTCTCGTAAAGAGAGAAGTAAGAATGGTGAATTTAAGTAAGAAGTATTTTAATTTTTGAATTTAATTTTAAATTGTTTTGAAACTGAAATTGTCATGCAAGCAATCTTAATATTGTTTTGAGCTTAATAACAGGATATTAAATTAGAATTTTATTTAATATGAGCTGACATTTTTATTTATTTTCCACAAATGGTGAGTGGATTCATTTCCAGGTTTACAAACCTTGATAAACCTGTGATGTGGATTTTATTTTTGCTTTTATGTTTCTATAGTTTAGTATCTAATTTTTTAATGTTGCTTTTATTATACAATTACTTCAGTATGATAAGGCAAACCATTTTCTGAGCAGGTGTAGCTTATATATATTTGTGCTTGGTATGAATGGATTTTAATAGAAATAAGATGTTAAAAGCAAGGTAATGATGTTACTTTTAATGTTGTTCTAAGCGCCAGCATCAAGTAATTTTTAAGGACTGATAATATTTTAATTAGAACAAAATTACTGAATGTATGCTGTGGTTGACAGCATAATTTAGTCTTATATGTAATTGTGAGCAGATATTCAGAGACAATAATTTCCAATTGAAGAATTTGGTTATACATTGTTCTTTGTGTGGTCAATGGTGGAATTGCCGGGGAAATGCCAGTTGTTTATGGAACCCCCAAGTTTGTTCCTGTCCCTTGGGAATTTGCCTTGAAAGAAGTCCCATACTGAGCTTGTCTTAAGGCTGAATAATGGACCACCAAGTGTACATTAAGTATCCTGAATATGAGTGATAGAAATATTCACCTCAATCTCCCTTTTTGTCTTAGAAGTTTCCCCTATTATACCAAGCTACTCCCTGGCTACAGCCTTTTTCCCAGGCCTGCTTATAACCAGTCAGTATGTGTTTTCTGTCCTCAATTCCCCAAAAGATATATAAGATCCCAAGTTCTATTGCCCTTTGGAAAATTTCCTTTGGCACTATGTTTTCCCAGAGACACTGTTCCCAGAGTTCCAGAGCTTTGGCTCTGTGTGGTGGCCAGAGCTCGAGCTTTGTCTCTCTTGTTCTGATTAAAGACTTGCAAACAGAGAAAGAAAATTACAGACCAATCTCCCTAATGAATACAGATGCAAAAATCTTAAATAGAATACTAGCAAAAAGACTCCAGCAAGTGATCAGAAGGGTCATCCACCATGATCAAGTAGGATTTATACCAGGGATGCAGGGCTGGTTCAATATTAGGAAAACCATCCACATAATTGACCACATCAACAAGCAAACTAGCAAGAAACACATGATTATCTCAATAGATGCAGAAAAAGCCTTTGATAAAATACAACACCCATTCCTATTAAAAACACTAGAAAGCATAGGAATAGAAGGGTCATTCCTAAAAATAATAAACAGTATATATCTAAAACCATCAGCTAATATCATCTGCAATGGGGATAAACTAGATGCATTCCCAATAAGATCAGGAGTGAAACAAGGATGCCCATTATCACCTCTACTATTTGACATTGTACTAGAAACACTAGTAGTAGCAATTAGAGAAGAAAAGGAAATTGAAGGCATTAAAATAGGCAAGGAGGAGACCAAGTTATCACTCTTTGCAGATGACATGATGGTCTACTTAAAGAATCCTAGAGATTCAACCAAAAAGCTAATTGAAATAATCAACAACTTTAGCAAAGTTGCAGGATACAAAATAAACCCGCATAAGTCATCAGCATTTCTATACATTTCCAACACAGCTCAGCAGCAAGAACTAGAAAGAGAAATCCCATTCAAAATCACCTTAGACAAAATAAAATATTTAGGAATCTATCTGCTGAGACAAACACAGGAACTATATGAACACAACTACAAAACACTCTCCACACAACTAAAACTAGACTTGAGCAATTGGAAAAACATTAAATGCTAATGGGTAGGACAAGCCAATATAATAAAAATGAACATCCTACCCAAACTTATTTATCTATTTAGTGCCATACCCATTGAACGTCCAAAAAATTTCTTTACTGATTTAGAAAAAACCATAACAAAGTTCATTTGGAAGAACAAAGGAACAAGGATATCCAGGGAAATAATGAAAAAAAATACAAAGGAAGGGGGCCTTGCAGTCCCAGATCTCAGACTATATTACAAAGCGGCAGTCATCAAAACAATTTGGTATTGGCTAAGAGACAGAATGGAGGATCAGTGGAAAAGACTTGGGGTAAGTGACCTCAGCAAGACAGTATGATAAACCCAAAGATCCCAGCTTTTGGGACAAAAATCCACTATTTGATAAAAACTTCTGGGAAAATTGGAAGACAGTGTGGGAGAGATTAGGTTTGGATCAACACCTCACAACCTACACCAAGATAAATTCAAAATGGGTGAATGACTTGAACATAAAGAAGGAAACTATAAGTAAATTAGGAAAACATAGAATAGTATACATGTCAGATCTTTGGGAGGGGAAAGACTTTGAAACCAAGCAAGACTCAGAAAGAGTCACAAAATGTAAAATAAATAATTTTGACTACATCCAATTAAAAAGCTTTTGTACAAACAAAACCAATGTAACTAAAATCAGAAGGGAAGCAACAAATTGGGAAACAATCTTCATAAAAACCTCTGACAAAGGTTTAATTACTCAAATTTACAAAGAGCTAAATCAATTGTACAAAAAATCAAGCCATTCTCCAATTGATAAATGGGCAAGGGACATGAATAGACAGTTTTCAGATAAAGAAATCAAAACTATTAATAAACACATGAAAAAGTGTTCTAAAATTCTTATAATCAGAGAGATGCAAATCAAAACAACTCTGAGGTATCACTGCACACCTAGCAGATTGGCTAACATGACAGCAGAGGAAAGTAGTGAATGCTGGAGGGGATGTGGCAAAGTAGGGACATTAATTCATTTTGGTGGGGTTGTCAATTGATCCAACTATTCTGGAGGGCAATTTGGAACTATGCCCAAAGGGCGATAAAAGACTGTCTGCCCTTTGATCCAGCCATAGCACTTCTGGGTTTGTACCCCAAAGAGATAATAAGGAAAAAGACTTGTACAAGAATATTCATAGCTGCGCTCATTGTGGTCACCAAAAATTGGAAAATGAGGGGATGCCTTTCAATTGGGGAATGGCTGAACAAATTGTGGTATATGAGGGTGATGGAATACTATTGTGCTCAAATGAATAATAAAGTGGAGGAATTCCATGTGAACTGGAACAACTTCCAGGAAGTGATGCAGAGTGAGAAGAGCAGAACCAGGAAAACATTGTACACAGAGACTGATACACTGTGGTACAATCGAAGGTGATGGACTTCTCCATTAGTGGCAAAGCAATGTCCCGGAACAATCTGCAGGGATCTAGGAGAACAAACACTATCCACAAACAGAGGACAAACTGTGGGAGTAAAAACACTGAGGAAATGCAACTGCTTGACTACAGTCTACAAATACCAACAACATGGAAATGGGTTCGAGTCAAGAACACATGTGATAACCAGTGGAATCATGCGTCGGCTATGGGAGAGGTGGGGGGGGGAGGGGGAAGAATATGATCTTTGTCTCTAATGAATAATGTTTGGAAATGATCAAATAAAATATTGTTTAAAAAAAAGACGCTTTTTCTAACTACCTTAGTGGTTCTGTGTTTTTCAAGGTTGATAGTACTTTCCAGGCACAAGGTGCTATGGCAGGTTCTGGGGTGTCAACATGGAATCAATCCCCAAACTTGTAGCCTAGTAAGATCTGATGAACCCCACGTTTAGGGTTAGTTTGTAAGTGGTGTCACTCCCAGGGATAATGTCCCCAGAGTCTCAGGGTGTAGACCCAGTAAACATTTTGGCAATGGACTCAAATAAAGGCCCGAATACTAGACTTATCCCTTTCCTGATTAAAGGCTTCGTTTTTCTGACTACTTTGGTACTTCTGTGTTATTTCCAAGTTAACAGGGGACACCAAAGATAATGTATTAGAGGAGACAAAAAGAAAACACACGTGTGTGTGTGTGCGCTCGTGTGTAAACAAACTATGGACTGGGTAAATAACAAATCATTTGGAGAAGGAAGGGAAGCCAGGAGGGAGAGAAGAGGAGGCAGAATATTCCAGGCATGAGAGATAGCCAGAGAAAATGGGAAGAGTTGTTTGTGGACCACAATGAGGTTAGTATATCACTGGATCAGTGTCAGGCTACACGAACATTCATTCGGGGGTCCTGAGGGGTGAGAAGGATGACACATGTCAGGAGGGCCACTGAAGATGGCAGCAATCAGAGGTGAGGCTTATTGATCACAGCTACTATTTTATAGAGAAAGTGATACAGGCTAATGGACAATGGTTAGTAATGATTTACAATCTTAGTACAATGACTTAGTTTACCTCAGTGAAGCTTAGACAGTTTTTATATAGGATAATCAATCACAGGTAAATATGTAACCATGTAGTTCAGATTCTCAGTCTCACTACTGGGGCCTACAGATCAGGGTATGGGATTGCATGGAAAGAGACTGCAGTGTACCAGGAGGGGATGAGATTTTAGAGGGGTCTGAATTCCAGAGGACTTTGAATTTGATTGTGGAGGTAATAGGGAGTCCCCTGGAGTTCACAGAGTAGTGGGGTGGCATAATCCACCCTGCATTTTAGGAAAATAATTTTGGCAGCTGGATTGGTTTGCAGTGGAGAGACTCTTGAGACTGGCAGAGCCTCCAATAGGATTAGGAATTGTCTGAGGAGGGGGTAGGTGGGGAAGGAGTGCTGGCAGTGCTAAACACAAGGGGGCATGCACATTCAAGGGATGTGAAGGTGAAGTCCACAGGCCTTGGCAATAGATTGGATGGTGGGGGCGGGACAGGAGCCAAGGAGGACTCTTAGGACTGGGAGGATGGTGATGTCCTCCCCAGGAACTGGAAAGTTTGGAGGAGAAGAAATAGAATGAGTTCTACTTTGGACATGGGGATTTCAGGATTTGCAGTAGTAAAGTAGGTCATAGACCTGGCGCAGTTTCCCAGCACTCAGGCAGTCAGTCATTTATTGCCTTTCTTTGTTGGCAAATCCCTTGAGGCTCTTTTTTCACATTTATTTTTTTCATGAGATTATTATTTAGAAGATTTTAGCATTCTCTTTGTTGTGGAGCAATTTCATATTTTAGCTTTGAAATGTGTCTAGAATTAGTTTTTAAAGTTATTCATTCATTCATTCTTTCATTTATTTATTAGCCTTTCCCTTCCATCTTAGAATCAATACTGTGTATTGGTTCTAAGGCTTAAGATCGATATGGGCTAGGCAATGGGGGTAAAGTGACTTGCCCAAGGTCACCCAGCTAGGAAGTGTCTGAGGCCAGATTGGAAACCAGGACTTTCCTTCTCTGGGCCTAGCTTTCCATCCACTGAGCCACCCAGCTACCCCCAAAGTAATTTATTGAGGTTGTGTGAGGGCCATTACTGTGATGTGCCTCATGATAGGTTGATTAAATTATTCTGCATCACTCCTCGCTGACAGATTATTTTACATGCTGTCACAAAAAAATGGTTGTAATAATTATTATTATTAGAAAAATAATTATAAGGATATAGTTAAATTGATGATGGTGCTTGTCAACATGGAAATATAGAAGTCCCCAGTTTATTTAGTTTAAAGGTAGAAACCCCAGGTTTTGACCTTGTCCCGGGAGAGGTTTCCCCCTGAGGGAGGGTCCCACTTCACCAGGCAATAGACATCGGCTTCAGCTTTGGTGTAGTAGGTAGCGCATCAGTCCTGCAAGCTGAAGGTCCCGAGTTCAATCCTTGGTAAGGAGGGTGTGATATACTGGGAGAGGCTTCTGGAGACAAAAGAGCTACTTGACTTCGGATGGGGTCTACCTCCCCACCTGAGTGGATGTCTATTGTCTGGTGAAGTGTAAACCTTAAAATTTCTTAGACTTGTAAATGTTGGAAATTTCACCATTGGGAAATTTCATACTTGAAAAATTTCCTATTGATAGTGGGTCTTGGCTATTGGAATGTGAACCCCATTGGCATGGGAGGTTCCTCCTCCTCCCTTCTTAAGATTACTTTAGGACAGAAACCTTTTTCTGAACAATGGAAAGGACTTTGACCTATGCTTAAGCATAGAACAGGAATTTCTTTGAGTCATGATTGATTTTAGAATTGATACAATGGAGATACTTGGAATGACAGAACCAGGTCTTGGAAATTGCAATCTCCACCCTACTCAGTCCTAACAGGATTTAGGAAGGGCTGCAGCATAGATCAAAATTTAATTATTCCAATCTCTACCCTACTCAGGGTAACAGGATTTAGGAAGGGCTGTAGCAAAAGATCAAGATTTAATTATTTGAGAATATGACCTCCAACATACATGTGCAAAGCCACAGACCTCTGGGCGGTCCTGGGTTAAGCTAGAGCCACCATTGGCACAGGGAAAATGATGGACAGTGATTGGTAGATGTGAGAACTGAGGGGAGGGAACTTGGATGGTTTCCTTAAAGATAGAGGGGTCTGAGGACTGAAAGGTTGGTTGGAGAGTTTTGGCTCTGAGTGGTTGGAGAGGTGCTCTGAGAAGCTTGCTCTGAAGGAAGCTGGAGGTGGGGGCCCTGAGACTGTTTCTCCATTTTGGTCACATGAGTAATAGGGACTGATCTCCTTTCTTTGCCCCAGCTATCTAAGGGCTTGGGCCTTTTGGCCCAGCCTAAACAGAGGGGGTATTTAAGCCCTATTCCCTTTTCTCTCTCTCTCTCTCTCTCTCTCTCTCTCTCTCTCTCTCTCTCTCTCTCTCTCTCTCTCTCTCTCTAATTCCTTTCTTCCTCCTGTTTGTAATTAAACTCTATAAAAGGCTGACGGCTGACTTGAGTTTTCATTTAGGAATTACATAGCTGAATTCCTTGGCAACCTTAAATTAATATAAATCAGTCTTTTAAAGTGATTTCCTTGTCACATTGTGGCTGACCACACGGGAGTCTAAAGAATTCTCTCAATAAACTTCTGAAATTCCTTGCCTTTTTACTATACTGTCTCACCACTTAGTCCCTTTTAACAAAAAACTTGACATAAAGACACAGCTGCTAGAACACGTGAGTATAAAAAACTTTTTCTCTCTTCTCTTTTCTCCTTAAGTTAAATTGGAATCAGCAGTTTTTCTTTTTCTTCCCTTTAATCTTAAGGGACAGCTGGGTAGCTCAGCAGATTGAGAGCCAGGCCTAGAGACAGAAGGTCCTGGGTTCAAATCGGACCTCGGATACTTCCCAGCTGTGTGACTCTGATAGACAGAAAGCAGCTGTTTTAAATCTCAGCAACAGGACTCTAAAGTCCTGGCTGGAAGAGCTGTTTCTAAATATCCTTTCCCTTAAGGAAAAATTCCTGGATTAGAAAAAACAAACAAACAAACAAACAAAAAAAAAACCTTGTGGAAAGTTTGTGGCTTTGCCCTGCTCCCCACGTGTTTTGTGAAATTACAAAATATATATAAAAAAATGAGTACTACATTCTTTGACAATTATATGGCAGCTGAAGAAGTAGGGGCATTGAGGAATGCAGGATACCTCCAAATTTTTATATTAATAGGTACTGTCATTTTTGTACTCCTCAATACTATATTTAGAGATGCTAAAATAAAAAAAAAATTGAGGATAAAATAAAAAAATGAGGATAAAATAGAAAATATTGAGGATAAAATAGAATTCTAATTCTTTTCTTCTTATATTATGGCAACTTCCTGTAGTCTTGGCTACAAATGGCTAAGTGAAATATTACTGCATTCTGTCCTACATACTTGTGGGATAGAAATTACTTTAAACTGGACCTATACAAGGCCTATTTTGAATTTTTCTTATGTTTTTTATTATTTTTCTATTCTTTTGATAATTGACATATACACCCCCATAACTGCACATTACATTCTGAGCTAAACTTGATATATATATATATATATATATATATATATATATATATATATATATATATATATATATAGTTTTTAATACTTCAGGGGGGGTTGTATTTTAATTTAAAATCTAAGAATTTTTTTTATTTTTGAATTTTTTTTGTTTGAGATTGTATTTTTATAAAAATCCAAGAATTTTGTTTAAGATTTTACTGTTAAAAAAAAATTCAAAGATTTTGATTCTGTTTGAGAAAAGATGTTCAAGAAAGAAGCTTGAAACTTTTATATCCAGAGAATGAACTGTTGCAGAAAGATGCCGAAACCCTACACTTCATCAAGAAGATCAAGAATGAACTTTGGATGTGATTGATTGGACTGAACTTTTGATTGAACATTTATTGTAACTGTACACATTTATGCCAAAAGGGACTGCCCCTAATTTGGCTTTCTGTCAATGCGCCTAGCAAACATTGGTTTTGCTTTCTTTTCTTTTCTATTCTATTTCCTCTCTCACTATTCTAATTTCTCTTAGAAAATTGAATATTGTGTATAACTTTAGTTAGAAGTGAATTTAGAACTACAAAATGATTATGTTAAATGATCAATGGGGAGACTAGTCTCCCAATGATCATCAGGGGGGGATTGTAAACTTTAAAATTTCTTAGACTTATAAATGTTGGAAATTTCACCATTGGGAAATTTCATACTTGAAAAATTTCCTATTGATAGTGGGTCTTGGCTATTGGAATGTGAACCCCATTGGCATGGGAGGTTCCTCCTCCTCCCTTCTTAAGATTACTTTAGGACAGAAACCTTTTTCTGAACAATGGAAAGGACTTTGACCTATGCTTAAGCATAGAACAGGAATTTCTTTGAGTCATGATTGATTTTAGAATTGATACAATGGAGATACTTGGAATGACAGAACCAGGTCTTGGAAATTGCAATCTCCACCCTACTCAGTCCTAACAGGATTTAGGAAGGGCTGCAGCATAGATCAAAATTTAATTATTCCAATCTCTACCCTACTCAGGGTAACAGGATTTAGGAAGGGCTGTAGCAAAAGATCAAGATTTAATTATTTGAGAATATGACCTCCAACATACATGTGCAAAGCCACAGACCTCTGGGCGGTCCTGGGTTAAGCTAGAGCCACCATTGGCACAGGGAAAATGATGGACAGTGATTGGTAGATGTGAGAACTGAGGGGAGGGAACTTGGATGGTTTCCTTAAAGATAGAGGGGTCTGAGGACTGAAAGGTTGGTTGGAGAGTTTTGGCTCTGAGTGGTTGGAGAGGTGCTCTGAGAAGCTTGCTCTGAAGGAAGCTGGAGGTGGGGGCCCTGAGACTGTTTCTCCATTTTGGTCACATGAGTAATAGGGACTGATCTCCTTTCTTTGCCCCAGCTATCTAAGGGCTTGGGCCTTTTGGCCCAGCCTAAACAGAGGGGGTATTTAAGCCCTATTCCCTTCTCTCCTCTCTCTCTCTCTCTCTCTCTCTAATTCCTTTCTTCCTCCTGTTTGTAATTAAACTCTATAAAAGGCTGACGGCTGACTTGAGTTTTCATTTAGGAATTACATAGCTGAATTCCTTGGCGACCTTAAATTAATATAAATCAGTCTTTTAAAGTGATTTCCTTGTCACAGAAGTGGGACCTTCCCTCAGGGGGAAACTCTCCTGTGACAAGGTCAAAAGCTGGGGTTTACGCCCTCAAACTAAGTAAACTGGGGGTCTCTAGATTTCCATGTTGACATGCTGGTGAGGAACAACATAATATTATTTTTGTTCATAGTTTATTAGTACAACAAAACTAGTAGGTTAGTGTCTACTAGTACTAGTTATTTGCCCAAGACTAACTAGTTAGTACTAGTTATTTACCCAAGACCAAATAAACAGAGAACAACTGAGGTTTGATTGAGACTACCATGTCTTCTCAGCCCAAGGTCACATCTCTTGTCCACTGCATTTAGTTTGCCCACATCTTGGTAGGTGAGGGTTTTGGGGTAATTTATTTTAAAATCCCTCAAGCTACCATTTATTGAGTGGAGTCAGCATGAATAGAGATTGCATATGGCGAAGTATGTAAATGGTCTGATCTAGTTTCTCTGGCCATCCAGTCCATCAATTCCTCTCATCTCTCTTCACTGAGTCTCACTCCATGTCATTATTTCTGCCTTTGCTTTTAATAGGGATTACCCTGAAGATGTGATCAATCCCCCTCTTGTGTTCATAATGGAATGGTTATTCTTACACATGACAGATAAGCCTACATAATTCAGAATAAAGAAAAAACTACTTGGTAGCTTTGGTGGGGGGAGACAGTCAGCCATCGTGGCCCTGGAGGAAGGCCTCCTGGTGACAGAATTAAAACGACTAAGTTCCATACTTCTCTGACATATTATTTGAGGTGTTGGTGCAAAATGATGGTGATGAACATGATAAGAAATATAAACCTGGGATTGCTGTTCTTGTCCTTCTACATCCTTCTTACCAAAAGGGAAGAGATTGTGACTGCCATGCCTTACCAGGTCTCTTTCTGCTGCTTTTTTTTTGCCCACACCTGTGTCTTTGGGGGGGTGGGGGGGGTGGGAAGCTGGACAGCGATCAAGTGTTTTAAATTCTCTCAAGCTGGCATTTATGGAATGAAACTGGATAAACACATACTGCAAGTGGCAAACAATGTCATAGCCCTGGGCCAGTTTTCATGTGCACCCATGCAGTCATTTCCTGCTTCTCTGTTGTGAAATCCCTGGAGGTTAACTTTGTGACTGCACTTTTTGTAAACCCTTACCTTCAGTCTTAGAATCAATGGTATCCTAAGTCTTGGTCTTAAGGCAGAAGAGCTGGAAGGGCTAGGCAATGGGAGTATAAATACGTGACTTACTCAGCTAGAAGTATCTGAGACCAGATTTGAAATCAGGACCTCTATCCTGGATCTATCCACTGAGCACCTTGCTGCCTCCCACTATTCATTTTTTTTAAAACCCTTACCTTCTGTCTTGAAGTCAATACTGTGTATTGGCTCCAAGGCAGAAGAGTGGTAAGGGCCAGGCAATGGGGGTCAAGTGACTTGCCCAGGGTCACACAGCTGGGAAGTGTCTGAGGCCAGATTTGAACCTAGGACCTCCAGTCTCTAGGCCTGGCTCTCAATCTACTAAGCCACCCAGCCACCCCCACCCACTATTCATTTTTAATCAGGCTAGTGTGGTTGTTCATTCCTTTCAGTTCTGTCCGACTCTTCCTTTGGGGTTTTCTTGGTAAAGATAACAGAGTGGTTTGCCATTTCCTCCTCTAGCTCATTTTACAGGTGAGGAAACTGAGGCCAACAGTGTTAAGTGACTTGCCCAAGGTCATAAAGCTAATGTGTAAGGTGTCATTGGGAGCCCCAGATTTGCCCCGTCCCCTGAGAACTTGCCCCGAGGGAAGTCCCAGACTGCTCCATTTCAATAAACCTTAAGGTACTTAATGACCTTAGATATAGTCAAATGTTAAGTTCCCTTGTTTTGTCTTAGTAGCTTCTTCCATTGTATTAAAGTCCTTTCCCAGGTAGCCTAGCTCTGGGCTGGACCTTTTCCTTTTGTATTCATTGTAGTAGACCACTCCCTGATACCCCAGCCTCTGGCTGCTGCTAACTGTCAGCGTAGGTTTGCTGTACCTAGTTCCCCAAAGAGTATATACATTCCCCAAGTTCTAGTATTCTTTGGAGAATCATCTAGCAGGTTGATCCTCCCAGAGTTCCAGGTCCTGACTCTGTTGGGTATTTTGGTGCCTGGTCCTGTGTAGGGGCCAATTTGACAGAGACTAAGCAAGTTTGGGGTCTAAGAAATTAGGCAAAGGTCCAAACTTTGGAAATAATATTCCAGGTCTAAGGACAAAGATTGGAATAAAAATATCTTCCCTATTCCAGTAGACTAAATATCTTAGGAAGTGGCACAGATGGCTGGAAAAACAATCTGGAGACAGAATATGTTGTTGTACCCATTTAACCATGAACTTGCTGAGCCCCATGTGTACTCACGCTCCCTCCTCCTTCATTCCTGTGGTTCTCCCCTTTATAAATCCATCCCCTATTCAATAAACTTTGCTGGCTCTACTACCAGCTCTGCAGTACTTCTGACCCCAAAAGATTCTAATCTGTCTGGTCTTATATTTCTTGCTCCAACCTAAGGGACCCTTGGCCCCTGTCCTGAGCCTTTGGGGCTCCCCTTCTCCCCCCTGTGGGCCCTAACAGATCTGGTGCCCAAATCAGGGACTTGAAGGTCACCTTTACATCTGAGGAGATGCTGGCATTTAATGAAGGCTACAAACGTAGGTAGGAGATTTCTCCCCATCAGGAAGGACATCAGAAGTAAAACATGGGGCAATCTATCTCTCATGACCAGTGGCTCTTTGCTGAGGTCCTCATTAATATGTTAAGCATTCATGGAGTTAAGATTTCTCAGACTTGCATACAGAGATTTTTACAACATGTGTATACTTCCATTCTCTGGGGGTTAATTCATGAATCACTCAATCCCGTACTCTGCCCTGCAAGATTGAAGCTAAATCCAGAGTCTCATAAACCCAAGGAGAATAATGAGAAAAAGCCCAATATCATAGTCATGACATGGGTACTGTACACCCAGAAACTCAGGTGAACTATTATCAGGGAAACTCCCTTGCTGCCTTCTATCCTTGTGACTCTGAGCCTAAAAACACCCAATGGCCCCCCTGGGTCCTGAGATGACTATCTTCCTTTGATTGTCCTCTAGATTTAAGATGGACAGAGAGAAGCACCCCCCGGCCACACTTTGATCCTATCAGACATCTGTTTGTTCCCTAAAATGAAGGAATCTTTATGTCCCTAGGCAGATGATCACCCCACCTCGCCAAATGCCTGGGTGACTAACACTCTGTTGCAAAAAGTATAAAATCTCCACAACTGATGTCGTCTAGGGGAACAGCCTTTCCATTCATGCTGTCCTCCCAAGGAACTGCTCCCCATCTTGCTGTTCCACCTAGCTATTCTCCTGGCCATTCTCAACATTACCTCCTAAATTAATAAATTTCTCTTTTTGTTTTTAAGCTGTTTTGGAGTCTTGCATTCTTGCAAAAGGTATCCTTCCCAAACCCCAGGGGTACACATCCGAACCCCATAACATGTTGGCACCCAACATTTTTGGCTCTCCGGAAAGCTACTCCCATACCCCGGATCATCCATGCAGACACAGCTTCTCAGGTAGGAAGGAGCCTTTTCTTTGACTCCTGAAACCCCCATCTTTTGGATGATATCTTTGTGGGAACTCTTTCGTGCTCTCTCCCATCGGCCCCAGATCAGTCTGGCCTCTGGATTTTGGGGTCTATCTATCGGCTTCCCCTTCTGATACTGGAAGACATTCTGGTGTGTGGGAAGTCTCGCCTCAGTGTTAAACTGAGTGCTCTTGGTCGGGAAACCTTTGTGGACTCACAGTTGTTGACCCTCCAGTGTGGAACTGGCCATTCTGCATCCAAATGGGACAGAGATAGAGCATACCCCGAGATTCCACTTTGGGGTGTATACTTAAAAATTGGAAAAAATTGGCACTAAACAGCTTAAAGAAAAAGCAACTAATTTCTTTTTGTAATGTTGACTGGCCATGTTACATCCTTAGTAATCAAGAGACATGGCCTATCCACGGTACTCTAAATTATAACACCATCAGACAATTGGATTTCTTTTGCAGAAGGGAAGGGAGATGGACAGCCATTCCCTATATTTCCACCTTTATTAAACTTAGCCAGAACCCTGAGCTAAGACAATTCTGTCGCATGTACCTTGCTACATCCTTACTGACCCCTTCTGGGGAAAGTCCCCAACAGGATGTTCTGGATGACTTAGCTCTCCCAGGCAATTTAACTTCTGTGAGGGGTAGGGAGATAACATTTCCTACACTGGCTGCGGCCCAGCCAAGACCTTCCCCGCCCCCAAAATTAATTTCTACTTCAGAATCCTCTCCTCCATATTTTCCTGGTTCCTCTCTCCAATTCTCAGCTCCCAAACCTCCACCTTACTCTTGGGGTTCAATGCCTGAGACCACTCCTCTCTCTGCTCCCAACCATAATATCCTTTTGTACCCGCCACTGCCTAAGGATAATGTTACCTCGCCCATTCCTCAACCAAGCCCACTCCACACCTGGAGTGGATTGAGCTATGGTGACAGGGCTCACCTCCTCCCTATGAGAGAGGTACCCTCGTCAGATGAGCTGGCTCAGGTACATGTTCCCCTTTCTATGACCGATCTAGCCCAGTCGAAGGAGAAATTGGGTCGTTACTCAGAAAACCATATCAAATTCATTGAGGGTTTTAAATCCCTTACCCTGCAGTTTGACCTGCCCTGGGCAGATCTGCATATTATTATCTCCACCTGTTGCACCCCAGATGAGAAAAAACGGATTTGGGATTTGGCTGTAGACATAGGTGATGAGAAGGCCCTAGGTGGCTCGTGGGCAGGAGTTCCTGGTGCCACCACAGTCCTAGGGCAAGATCCTGGATGTGACTATATGAATGAAAGGGACAGACTTAGGAGAGACTATATGATAGATTGTCTCCTTGAGGCCATGCAGAAAGGGATTAGAAAGCGAGTAAATTACAACAAGCTTAAAGAAATCACTCAGGGAAAGGAGGAGGATCCAGCCCTCTTCCTGTCTCGATTGGTAGAAGCCATGAAGCAACATACCAATGTCCACTCAGACACTGATGAGGGGGCACTTATCTTAAGGCTCCACTTTATAGGACAGTCAGACCCAGACATCAGGCGAAAACTGCAAAAGCTGGATCTGGGACCTCAGACTCCAATTAACCAATTAGTGGATGCTGCTTTTAAGGTTTTTCACAACAGGGACCTTGTTGAGACAGAAGGACAGAAACATGAGAAACTTCTCACAGCAGCTCTCACCTGTCTAACCTATGGGCAGAGGCCAAGGGGCTCTTGCAACACCTGTGGACAGGATGGGCACTGGTCGAAGGACTGTCCTTCGAAGGAAAGCCTGCCCATGACTCCATGTCCAGCCTGTGGCCAAAAGGGACACTGGAAACGGCAGTGTCCCGCCAACCAGAGACCCCTGCGACCCCAGAGGCACCTTTCTGACCTCCAGTCTCCATAGGACTCACAATAGGGATGCCCTAGAGTTTGCGCGCTCCCAGTTTCTATCACCATGGCCAAACCCAGGGTTACTCTCGAGGTTGAAGGCAAGAGAATTACCTTTCAAATCCATACAGGAGCTACCTATTCTGTTCTCCAAACTCACAATGGTCCTACATTCCATTCACAGAATAAGGTCATTGGAGTTGGGGAAAAGACACTTAGCTGTAGGGAAATGGCACCCCTAAACGTGTGCCCATGAAGACAAATTATTTCAACATATATTCCTGGTTATTCCTTCTCCCCATGTCCTTTACTGGGCAGGGACATCATGAAGAAATTAGGCTCACAATTCTCCCTTATCTCAGTTCTAAATTCCCCAACGACTCCTTTGCAAAAGCCTCCAACAATATTCCTCAGAAATCTGGGGGAAAGTACCTTCCATAGTCTGGGATCAAGGCATACCGGGAAGAGCCATTCAGGCTGATCCAGTAATGATAAACCTCAAGCCTGATTCCCCTTACCCACACAGGAAGCAATATCCCATTTCCCCAGAGGCCAGAAAAGGATTACAACTTCTCATAGATAAATTCCTAGCCTATGGCCTCTTAGAAGAGTGCTCTTCACCTTGCAATTCTCCCCTCCTGCCAGTGAAGAAGCCAAATGGGAGCTGGCGTATGGTTCAAGATCTGAGGCATATTAATGAAGCAATAATTTCTGTTCACCACATTGTCCCAAACCCGTATACAATCCTAACTGAGATACCAGGGAATTCTCAGTGGTTTTCTGTCATTGACTTGAAAGACACCTTCTTTTGCATACCCTTGAACCCAAAATGTAGATTCCTCTTTGCCTTTGAGTGGATTTTTCCCTCAGACCCCAGACCCCATAAGTTCACATGGTGTGTGCTCCCACAGGGCCTAAGGGACAGCCCCCACTACTTTGGGGCTGCCCTCAACAAGATCTTAGAACCCTGAGACTCACGAGCAGCTCGGTCTTGCAGTATGTTGATGACATTTTGATATCTAGTCCATCTGAGGCTGCTTGTATCACAGACACAATTTCTACCCTAATTTTTCTAGAAGAACGGGGTTACAAGGCTTCTGCTTATAAAGCCCAACTTGTCTCCCAGTCTGTAACTTATTTGGGACAAAACCTAACCCCAAATTCCCGCTCTCTGACCACAGATAGGACAGGCCATACTGCCCATTCCTGTCCCCTCCACCAAAAGACAGCTCCGAACTTTTATGGGTATGGCAGGGTTTTGCTGCATTTAGATACCTAAGTTTGAGATCATTGCAAAACCTCTCTATGAGGCCACTAAGGGGCCTGATTCGGAACCCCTAGATTGGGTGGGAATCCAGGAACAAGCCTTTTCACTTAAAAAAAAACAACCTGGCTTTCTTCAGCCCCGGCACTAGGGATTCCAGACCATGAAAAGCTGTTTTTCCTGTTTGTGGATAAGAGAAAGCAATTTGCCCTAGGAGTTCTAGCCCAGTACCTAGGACCTGACCTCCATCCCATTGCTTACTTTTCCAAGCAACTCAACTCAGTTAGCAGAGGATGGCCACCATGCTTGAGAGAGACATTTAAACTAACTCTGGGTCAACCCCTAGAAATTCTAACTACCCATTGGGTCCTCAGTGTTCTGGAGGCTAGAGGTCACCAATGGCTCTCTGGGGGCCCTCTCACTAAATACCAAGCTCTTTTACTGGACACCCCCGCCCTTATCCTAAAGGTAGGCAGGACACTGAATCCAGCTACCCTCCTCCCTCTTCTGGGAGACCCCATCTCCCATGGCTGTGAGGAGTTGATAGACCACACTTTCTCCAGCAGACCAGACCTCAAAGATTCTCCTCTCTCTGAGGCAGAGGTCAGCTGGTATACAGATGGGTCCTCCTTTATGGAGGGTGGGGTTAGAAAAGCGGGGTACTCTATAGTCTCACAGACAGCCACCATTGAGGCAATGGGACCCCCCCCCCCAGGGACTTCAGCACAAAAAGCAGAGCTGATCATCCTCACAAGAGCTTTGCAGCTCACTGAAGGGAAAAAGGTGAATATTTTCATGGACTAAAAATATGCCTGTCATGTTTTACACACCCATGGGGCCATATGGAAAGAAAGAGGTTTATTAACTACCAAAAACTCTCCCTTGACACACGGGAAGGAAATCCTGAGTTAACTTGAGGCAGTCACTTTACCTAGCAAAATTGCTGTCATCCACTGCAGAGGACATCAGGGTCTAGATTCCAACATAGCCTGAGGAAATCATAGGGCAGACCTAGCCGTCAAAGAGGCTGCAAGAGCCACTTCCTTGACTGCTCTGACCCTAACTCCATGACACCCCACAATACTGAAGGGCATTTCTCCCTCGTACATGGAGGAGGAAATCGCACAGGCAGAACTTCAGGGATTTACCCTTGAAGAAAGTGGGTGGTGGCATTCTCCCTTTGGACCACTGCTCCTCCCTAGTAACTTAATGTGGAAATTGGTTATGGGATTACATAAGTCCACACACTTGGGCAGAAAAGCACTAATCACTTTGATAAAACCACTTTTCACAGGCAAAGGCATCTCTAAAACCATCCAGGAAATCTGCAGATCCTGTGCCCTCTGAGCCCAAACCAACAGAACTGGAGCTCTTGGGCCACCTCCCCTCTTTAAGCCCGTCCAAAGGAGAGTGGAATCAGCTGGTGAGGATTGACAGATAGATGTCATCCAATTGCCACCTTGTAAAAAGGTACAAGATCATTTTAGTCTTTGTAGATACCTTCACAGGCTGTCCTGAAGCATTTCCCTCCAGATCAGAGCAAGCACAAGATGTCACAAAGGTCTTACTCAATGAAATCATTCCTAGGTTTGGCCTTCCAAAAACCCTTCAGAGTGATAATGGTCCTGCCTTTATTTCCCAGATCACTCAGATGGTTTCTAAGGCTTTGGGCATCACTTACCATTTACACTTGGCATTGCATCCCCAATCTTCAGGGAAAACAGAACATATGAATCAGACCCTAAAAAGAGCCCTCACCAAGCTCTGTGAGGAGGCAAAAATTGATTAGATCCAAGATCTCCCAATTGCCCTAACCAGTATCAGAATTGCTCCCCGGGCAAATTTAGGGCTGAGTCCATTTGAATTGCTCTATGGGAGACCCTTTCTAACCTCTGATGTTCTTTTAGATACAGAAATACACAGTCTTGTTTAGTTCTCTAGACAACTTGGCCCAATACACCAGGTTCTGAGAGAATACACTAATCAAATCCTCCCCAAACCCTCAACAGAGGATACAGAGGAATCTCTCCACCCATCCCAAACAGGAGATTTGGTATACCTGAAGACACAGAGTGGATCAAACCACCTAACACCTCGTTGGGAGGGGCCCCATAGGATTATTTTATCAACTCCTACAGCTGTAAAATTAGAGGGGCAGAATACATGGACTCATGTCTCTCATATTAAACCCTTTATCCCTCCAGAAACAGGTGGTGAAGGGGGAACAGAAGCAGAAGCCACTTATTCCTGTGAGCCACTGGAAGATCTCAAATTCCTCTTCTGCTGAAAGACCCAACCTAAGGAAACATTGGAATAAGTAGCTCCATCCCCTCCTCCTTGTTATCTTAAATTTCTCTTGCTCTAGTCATGATTATCTCTTTCCTTACGGTCTTTGGCCTTTTTGGTACTTTAAATCATGCATACCAAGTCAGCTGGAAAGATAATTCTCTGGTTCAGCTTGGGGAAACCATGGCCAAAGTGGGTCCCTCTAACTGTTGGGTTTGTATGAAGCACCCCCAAAGTGGAGAGAACCCCAGGCCTCTAGCCCGAGGTCTCAGTGCCCCCAAGGTCTCAGTGCTTCTGAGGTATATCCAAAACTTGATGTTTTAGGGAAATATTCAACCACTCCAGTTTTGGCTACTCCCCTATGGGATACCTTGAAGGATGCCCCCTGTTTTCTCACAGGGCAGCCTTTCATTTTTTTAGAATATCTCCAAGCCCAGCACACCGGGTTGGCACTCATCAAGGATGGGTGGGCCAACCTAGAACCCTTCCAGTATAAGTGCTTTGATAAGGGATGGGGTACTGATCCTTTTCCTTTTAACATGACTTATGCACTATGTAGGAATTACTCTGAGGATCCAGTCACTTTTGCTGGGGCAGGTGTAATGATGTTTTCCTCAACATGTACATACTAGTATCATAATGTAACCATCCAAACTCCTGGGGAAAGGTTCAAGAAGTTCTCCACCCTAACACCTCCTCTTCAACCCACACACTCATGGTCTATGCTGAAAACTTTACAGAAGACTGGCCTTAGACCTAGCAAGTTAGTCTCCTGCAATAGTTCCTCTGAATGGGTAATCAATGCTTCCCAGATGCTAAAATCTGCAGACAGATCTCTTTGTGCCCCTGTAGGACACAGATTCATCTGTGGCTATCACATGGCACCTCTAGCCTCTCAGGCCAGTGTCCCATTTTATGCCCCAGGGTGGTCACCTAAAGAGTCTTTTGAGTCAGTTGTTTTAACTACATCCTGCCTTAGGCCCTACATCAACTATGGGGAATGTACTTTAGGGCTCCTGGACCCCCAAGTACATTTATACCAGAATCCCCTGACTCCTTCTCCCACTGAAGTACGGAGGGTAAAGAGGAGCTCTTGGGATAATTTCCTCTGGTGGACGGAGAAGACCACATCACTGACAGTTCCCTGGGTAGGGTACTTAAGCCAAGAGTCTGTGCTTAGTAATCTGACCATAACTATTGAAAAAATTTCCAATGTGACAGCTATGGGCCTTGAGGATCTTCAGGAATCTTTGGATTCCCTGGCAAATGTGATGATGGACAGTAGAATTGCCTTAGACTATCTGCTGGCAGCAGAAGGCGGGGTTTGTATGGTTCAGAACATATCTTGCTGTGTTTATATCAATAATTCCCACAAAGTGGAAGTACGAGTCCAAGGATACATGAAATATCCACTTGGATGGCTGATGCCTGTAGAAAGCTGTTTCCTGGCTCATCCTCCTGTACATCCTGGCTATATGCCCTCCTTGCCCCCTATATCCCTATCATCTTGATAATTGGGGGTATTTTGATATGTGGACCTTGTATTTGTAATTTTGTCATCTCTGGAGTTGCTTCTAGGGTGAAAGCACTCATGGGAGTCACGGAAATGCCATGGCGACCTCTGCAACCTTCCCAGCCTGAACCCCTGGACATGGCCTACCGTCAATACCTCACTCTCCTAACAATAGGCAGGGACAACTCTACACCCCTTCTCAGCTCTGAAGAAGTTACAGAAGACTGAGACCATCGCCCCTTTTCCCTTATGTATTTGAAGAGGGGGAAGATGACATGGGCATTGTACCCCCAGAAACTCAGGCGAACTATTATCAGGGAAACTCCCTTGCTCCCTTCCATCCTCGTGACTCTGAGCCTAAAAACACCCAATGATCCCTCTAGGGTCCTGAGATGACTATCTTCCCTTGATCATCCTCTAGATTTAAGATGGACAGAAAGATGCACCTCAAGGCCACACTTTGATCCTATCAGACATCTGTTTGTTCCCTAAAATGAAGGAATCTTTATGTCCCTAGGCAGATGATCACCCCACCTCGCCAAATGCCTGGGTGACTAACACTCTGTTGCAAAAAGTATAAAATCTCCACAACTGATGTCGTCTAGGGGAACAGCCTTTCCATTCATGCTGTCCTCTCAAGGAACTGCTCCCCATCTTGCTGTTCCACCTTGTTATCCTCCTGGCCATTCTCAACATTACCTCCTAAATTAATAAATTTCTCTTTTTGTTTTTAAGCTAAGTTTTGGAGTCTAGCATTCTTGCAAAAGGTATACTTCCTGAAACCCAGGGGTACACATCTGAACCCTCATAACAGTCACTCCTCCAGAAAGGCCTTCTTTACATCCTATACTGTCCCTTAGCCCTGCTCAGTTGACAAGTCCCCCATTCAGTACCAGACCAAAATGCTGTGGAATCCCCTCCCTCACAGTCTGAAGTTATTCCATCTCATTCTCAGGCTCAATCAGAAGTGAAAGCTGCTTGCCATATCAGTGAGACTTAAGACAAATGCTTTACTTTTTAAAGAGACAGTTCTCTGGAAAAAGCAAGATGGATTTTTTCAGTGAAGTTTTCAGACTGAGACGACACAAGAAAAATTATGTATATATATATACATATATATATTAACATAATATTAGATTAGTTATCAGGATCTTGACTTTATGTTTAGTGTTTGTTTTGTGTATCTTATGTGTGTCCCTGTTTCAGGTCTTGTCTTTGTGTTTTCCTAATTGGGCATTCACAAAATATGCTTCAGATTCACGGAGGGCGGTAATTCTGGCCTCTGAACTTGTCAGTGTTCCACAAATCTTCTCTTTTCTTATTTGAGGCGGGCCCTCTAAGAGAAGAAAAAAGATAATTTGGAACACACAAAGGGAAATTTTGTCCCAGAATTTGACCACTTACTTCAATTTAATATTTGAAATAGATATATACAACTTTGGAAAACTGTAATGTTATGGTGTTTACTGTGTATCAGCTAAATTTAATTTGGCACAATAACAAGTCAGAGAATTCTTTATTATCATTAGCACTGATGAGATATAATGATTTCAGTAAATCTGAGAACTGTTTGAATGTAATTTGTAGCTAGCTTGACACTAGAGGGAATTTTTATTTTACAAAGACACAAAATCTTTCTGGCTGCTTATTAAACATAACGTATTTTAGTGCTGAATTCAGTTAGGCAAAGGTTGTAGTGTATTGTGGAGAACTTTCTCTAAGATTTCAATTTTGGATTTTAAAATGAGATGTTCTTTCACTTCTGGTACTGTGAAATACAGCAACAAGTGATTACATGTTAGCATTGGGATTTTAGGAGTTTAAGCTGCTGCCCATCCCTTCCTCCTCCTCCTCCTCCCAGCAGGACTTCAAGAAACAAACCAAGCAGCTCCCAGGCAGAAGCAAGTGTGTTCAGGCCAAACACTTTCATTGGTTAGTGGGATAAGGACTCCATTATCCACCTTTAAGTGTGGGAATCCACCCAGGGCTTTTAACCCAAACCCCTGGGACTTTAAAATAGCACTCGGGAGGCTTTTCTTTCTTTGGAAGTCAGCCGGTGTCCTCACAGCCCTCACCTCTCCTGCCCAGCGAGGATGCTGAGAGCACCAATAAGCCCATCATCTAACTTTAAATGGGCTTTTACATAGCATAAGACAGAAGCTTACACTGATAGAGGCAAACATTCGGGCAATTGCTAGGCCAGGGGAACACGCAAGCAATTTCCTTTCCCAACTCAAAATCCTTTTAAAGGCAGGAATCCCATACATTCCCGACAAAAGGCCATTCGGCCCGGTCCTCCTGGGGGAGGAGGATCTCTGTAGTTTTCCTCCAGCCGCAGACTCTCCCCTCTGGTTCCGGAGCAGCTTGACTGCCTTCTCCAGGACTCCAAGCCCCCGCCGCCGCGATCCCCTCCCTGCCGGAGGAGCTAACAGGGCCCACCTGCCAACGTGGGGACGGACCAAACGCCTTGTTGCCGCCGCAGCGGAGGCTACTTTACCACCAAAGCCCCTTGCTGAGAAACCAGCGCCATCAACGCTCTCCTTACCGGAAGTCCTGTAAGGAGACTTCCTGGCCCTCAGGCCCGACCCTCCCTTTGGGAAGCTGTCACTTGGGATTGCCCTGTCCCGCTTCTTAAGTAAAACCCTTAGCATGAGCAGCCCCGGGGCGGGATCGGTTCACTTCCCGGCCAAGCCCAGGACCCAACTTTAACCCTTATCTTCCAAGCCCCTCCCTAACCGTCACCTCCTTAGTACTTGCATCTAGGCAGATTTACAGCCATTGGCATCACGACTCGGAACTCTGGGCTCTCTGGGTGAAGCGACTGTCACTCCCCGCTCTCCCCGGGCCCCTCTCTGCCCATGTGCCCTTCAGCCTCCTCCCCAGTTCATTGATTGCTCCCTTCCTGGAAATTGGTGTGTGCAGGGCTCCCAGCCCCCCTCGCACAGCAGAACACACTCCTAGATATTTATGGATCCATTTGTTAGTGGTTCTTTCCATGACATGTTCAGACTGTAAATGGACCAATTGTCTCACACCATATCCAACACCTGGCCCACAGGCTGCAATTTGTGTCTGTCCCCCCCCCCCCCCCCCCTTAGCCTGAATGAATCTACCTGGAGGCTAATGAAGCTCTATCTCCCTGACCAGGGGGCTAAATTTGACCACACTGGCTTCTTAGAACAACTCCATAGAGACATTCTACACATCCCATAGTCACTCAGATAACTTACCCCCCTTTCACCCATCTGATTTTATACAAGCATATCCCCTTTGGCCTTCCCCATCTCCTTACTATAGGAGCAGTAAGTCTTATAGCTTTCATCCTGTGTCTTGCCCTTCCCTGTCTCATCAGGATTTTTATGGTATCTAATGGGCAGCTGCGAACTGCCACTCATCACCTTAAGTTACAGCTCAAACAAATAACAAGGCGAGGAATGACAGACTAACCAAGTTTGGGGCCTAAGAAATTAGGCAAAGGTCCAAACTTTGGAAATAATATTCCAGGTCTATGGACAAAGATTGGAATGTGAATATCTTCCCTATTCCAGTAGACTATCTTAGGAAGTGGCACATACAGCTGGAAAAACAATCTGGAGACAGAGTATGTTTTTGTGCCCATTTAACTTCTCCCTGCTCCTTCATTCCTGTGGTTTTTCCCTTTATAAACCCATCCCCTATTCAATAAACTTTGCTGGCAGTAGCTACCATCTCTGCAGTCCTTCTGACCCCAAAAGATTCTAATCTGTTTGGTCTTTATCTCTCGCTCCTACCTAAGGGACCTTAGGCCCCTGTCCTAAGCCTTTAGGGTCCCCCTTCTCCCCTCTTTGGGCTCTACCACTGATTATTATGGACCTATCTCTTTCCTGATTAAAGACTTGGTTTTGCTGACTACTTTAGTAGTTCTGTGTTTTTTCCAGGTTGACAGAGGCAAGGTTTGAACTCATAAAACTGAATCTTCCTGACTTCAGGCCTGGTACTCTATCCCCTAGCAGTCCAATAGAGCTATTACTCTGAAGCTTTGGGCAATCTCCCTCTTTTAGAAAAAAATCCTATCTCAATCATCACTGTTTGCATAATTTATTTCTTACGAAAATCTCATGGAGCTTTGCTATTTAGGAATGGTCACAGTCACCCTTGAGCAATGCTTCCTGATTAAGTAATTCTATCCTGCCTATAATGATGATCATAACCATCATCAGAAATGGTATGTGCGTTCTTCTGAATATGTTTCTCTCATTTGACCAACACGGCAGAGCAATCAGGAAACAAGACCAAAGAGGTGGAGATGGACACATGTATAATTGGGACTGTACTTCCTTCTAATCCCAGTGGCAGGAATCCACTACTCTATTAAGTTTGCTTGCATCATTGTCTTTTTGGGAAGGGGGTTATAGCTGTTTAAAAATTCTCTCAAGCTAGCCTTCATCAGATTTCAGCAACACGAACAGAGATTATTAGTCACCCAGAATCGAACAGCTCTTGTCTAGTTTCCATGGTCACCTAAATAATCATTTGCAACTTCTCTTGGCCTCTAGATGAACACTGCTTTTGATCTTCTTTTTTAGGAAGACTAGTACAGTACTCTGAAGGTTTTACCAGTTTCTATTTTGTGGATGAACTTGCATAATTCAACTCAAAAACCCCAAGTCTTTAGGCGTTTTATCTTTGAGGAGCCAGAACAGGACTCTATATAGGAACACCTTCTGATGGCTGGTGCAGAAATATTTTTTTGAGGAGTCACACCATACCAAACCTTTATATGTACCACAGTGGGAGACACTGCTTCATATGTGTCAAATAGGAGGTGGAAACCCTCCTCCTGTCCAGGAAGACCCCAATACTATTTGGGGGCACAATCAGGGGGCCTGGATTCCTTTTTTTGACACCCCAAGACAACCTTCTGGATTTTAAAGGGAGAAGGGATCAGTATTGAGACTGAAGCTACAACTTTGCTTTTCCCCCCACCCAGTTGACATAAAGGTACTGACAACTAGGCTTTTTATTGTATTATCCTTATATGTATTATTACATATATGTAATGATGATTTACAAATATGTAAATGAGCCTCTTAATCCTGATTCCTAGCATCAGGAAGACACTTGTCTCTTGCCCAGAGTGAGATCAGAGTCCTCCAATCAGAGGAGTTTTGGAAAGGGATGTCACTAAGAGCATAAACTGGACTATTGAGAAGAAGTGGTTTGGGTTGTTTTTTTTTTCCCTGGGAATCCAGATTGAGAAAAAGTGCATAGGTCCAGCTCCTGGCTCTTGGCTCTCAGCAGAGAAGGCAAAGTGAGTGGGTCACATGGGGCCAGTGCCCTCTTTTTCTCCAGCCTGTTTTTGATGATTTGATCAATAATTATTCGTTAAGATACAGCCACCAGAGAATTTTCATCATAACACTAGACTAGCTTGTTCTGTCCCACCCTCACTGATCTATTATTTAAAATGTTGATGCTCCCTGCTGACAAAGATCCTTATAATAATATTAATAGTTATTCTAAAACTAGTCTTGCACATTATTCTCGACATGTTTTATCTCATTTGGCCACAGAAGAACAATGAGCATGTAGATCCCCAAGATTCTTGCCCAGGCCCAAATATATACAGGAGTGATCAAGGATCATGTCTTAGGAATGTAATAGAAGGCCTTCATTTGCCTATAGTTTGGCCCACTTTTTAGTTGGAAGTTTTTACTTCCCATTTACGAAACAGGCAGCAGGAATGGAGATTGCACTGCATGTCATAGGCTTGGCCTACTTTCCTCAGTCACCAAGGCAGTTTTTTGCCGCTTTTATTTGTTTGTGACTCTCTCAGTGTCAGCATTATTTCTGCATTTGGTTTTTGTAGTTCTATTACAATGAAGATGATTGTAGTTGGCTCTCTCTTACAGGCACATATATTGCCACTGTCATAGTAGCCTTTGCCTGGGTAAGCCAGCTTAGTATGGAATTTGGATGCAGGACAGCAGTCAGGAAGACCCTTCAGGAATGTCACCTTATTCCCTAATTAAATGAGTCTGTTCCTCTCCTCACTGAACTATTTTTAAAAATCTTTAATGAATAGGATTCTCGGTCTTTAAAACCCACACACTGCTGACCTACTGCCAGGAGAATGAAACCACAAGCTTCTTATCAAATGTAATGTAGAATGCAAATAATAATAACAGATATATATAATAATGTGTATATTATATATATGTGTATATAAAATAATAACAAATAATAACTAGTGCAAACTTTCAGCCTATGGATTTCTCTCTCCCTTTACCACCTTAAAATGTTTCTTTTCAGAAAGAACATAAAATATCTTTTTGTACTATTTATTGTTCCTCCTCCTTGACAAAATTCCTTAATCACATTTCAGGGCTGTAAAGTCAAAGATGTCTGATAGGAATTTTTCATGTGAATATGTGCGAAAGTTTAAAAGTTAAATGTGATCATCTTCAATTTTTTTTTCAATTAACAGGCATTTATTTTCTTTCTGAATGGAATAAAGTGTGTTATTCTCAGGGTAAAGTATCCATCTTGCTCCCCCCCCCCCCCAGTCAGGAATGGAATGTATAAAAACAAGTCTGCTTGCAGAATGAGACCTCAAGGATGTCTTATTATTTTAGGGCCAGTGAACTCTTTATCTCACGCTCAGGGACTCCCATTATGGCTCAAGAAACAGAGAAAACAAGTCTCATCACTACTAACCTTAGCCATCCCCAAGTGGGAGCTCCTGATGAGCTCAGGCTATATATCTTGCTGTTTTCTGATTGGGGTAGACTTCCAGCCTAGGTTGTAAATCCTGCCCCCCAGACAATTGGAGTCAGATGTGTGTGTGTGTGATGTTTTTTAGATGAATTGCCTTCTAATCATCTCCCATCTTGTACTTATGAAGTTGATGTTTCTAGCCTAGTCATGTCTTTACATTTATCCCAGTTAAATATTTCCTAATTTGATTCAACCCAATGTAGCAGCCAGTTAAGATTTTTGGGCATCTTGACTCTGTCATCCAGTATAGTAGTTTTCCCTCCAAGCTTTGCGTCATCTGCAAATGTGATAGGCATTCTCTCTCTATATGCCTTTATCCAAATCAATAGTAAAATAGTTTTTTCATTTTTTATTAAAAGAATTTATTTACAAGGATCTCAGTCCCTCCATAGAAGTCATCATCCAGGAAACAGAAAAGTTGTTAGTGAGAGAAGACCCCTAGTCCCTTATACATGATCAGATTTTAATGTTAGTGAGAGTTTTAAGATAATCATCATTATAATTAGCACAGGGCATGGTTTTGTAAGGCTTTTTAATCTAGATCTTAGTTAAGTGTCACAAAGCTGCTCTAACTTGGGCTTTGGGACTTTTGGCTTTAGCCCCCACCCTTCTTTGTGATCAGAGTATGTATGCATCATTAAAGTTTCATAACCAGATATGGAGTTAACATCAACACCCATCCATATCCGGAGCGAGTGGGCTGAAGTAACACCCCCCCCCCCCATCTCCATCAAGTGACTCTTAGGTAAAGGTCAGATCTATTTCACCAAATAAGGAGTACTTCCTACATGACCTAACCTATGGACAAATATGGGTGGTTTCCTAGATGAACTGACCAATGAATGTTGATACTGGGTGGCTCTGACTTTTGAAGGTATGATTGATCTTGTGATAATCTTCTGTACTTGTAAAGGAAAATCAGAATCTTGTTCTAAGGGTACATAAGACAGTTCCTTCAGGTGGGCTGGGTCTCCTCTTATTAAACAGGGGTCCAGCTTTGTTGGAGGACTTGTCCCTCTTCCAATAAAACCTAAATAACTACCTGGCTTGGAGAATTTTGACTTTACTTTATCTAAAATTGATTATTCTTAAGAGAAAATTTTTACAATAAAGTAAATATAAATTATGCCTTTCATGTTTCCATTTTTCAGTTCATTCTCTGGAGGCCATATTTACAAGATGTTCTTCAAGTATTAAATCTGTAGCTGTGTATAATCTTGATTCTATTCATTTTGCTGTTCATTATCCCATGTAGCACTTTCCAGGGTTTTTTAAATTAGTTTGCTCATAATTTCTGATGGCTCAGTAATATTCCATCACAATTATATACAACAATTTGTTTAGCCATTCCTCAATTGATGGGCATCCCCTCAATTTCCAGTTCTTTGCCACCACAGAAGAGCTGTTATAAATATTTTGGAACCTATAGGGTTTTTTTCTCTTTCCCAAATTTCCTTGGGAAACAGGTCTAAGGCTATATACAGTTTTATAACTCAATGTAATTCCAAATTGATCTCCAAAATGGTTGGATCAGTTCATAGCTCCACCAACAGTGTATTAGTGTCCCTATTTTTCCACATCCTCTCCAACATTTGTCATTTTGCCCTTTTGTCATTTCAGCCAATCTGATGGGTGTAAGATACTGTGTCAGAAATAGTTTTCTTTGCATTTCTGTTATCAGCCTTTTTTTTCATATACTTCTATATGGCTTTGATTTCTTCATCTGAAAATTGTCTTCATATTTTTTGTCCATTTATTAATTGGGAGATGGATCTTATTCTTATCAATTTGACAAAATTCTCTATATATTTGAGATATGAGACTCCTATGCAAGGGACTGTCTATAAAAATTTCCCCCCAGTTTTCTGCTTTTCTTCTAATAATTGACATTTGCTTTATTTGTACAAAATTTTTTAAATTTAATGTACTCACAATTATCCATTTTATATTTCACAGTGCTTTCCAGCTGTTGACTCATAAATTTCTCCCCTATCCATAAATCTAAGATATGTTCCCTGTTTTTCTAATTTACTTATCATATTTCCCTTTTAAATCTAGATCCTGTATTCAATTTGATCTTATCTTAGTGAATGGCATAAGATATTGGTTTCTAACTAGTTTCTGCCAAACTACTTTCCAGTTGGCCCAACAATTTTTACCAATTAGTGACTTCTTACCCCCCAAAATCTGAATCTATGCTTTTGTCAAATACAAGGTTACTATAATGTTTTATAGCTATTTGTTGTATGTCTGTTCTGTTCTGTCCATTTTTCTTTTTCTTAGCCAGCAGTAGATAGTTTTGATAATTACCGCTTTATAATACAATTTAAAATCTAGTACTGTTTATAATACAATTTAAAATCTAGTACTGTTAGACTTCCTCCCTTCACATTTTTTTTATTAACTTTTGTTATTCTCAATCTTTTATTTTCCAAATAAATTTTATTATTTTTTTCTAGCTCAATAAAGTTTTTTTGGTAATTTAATTGGGATAGTATTGATCAAGCAGATCAGTTTAAGGTAGGCTTGTCATTTTAATTATATTGGTCCTGCTCAACCACGAATAATTAATAGTTCTCTAATTATTCAGATCTGACTTTATTTGTATAAAAAATGTCTTACACGTTTGTGTAGTTCCTGGGTTTGTTTTGGCAGGTATATGATGCATAAGTGTTCTATTCTATATCTGTGATTACTTTAATTGGAATATTTCTTTCAATTTCTTCTCACAGGATATTGTTTGTAATAGATAAAAATGCTGATGATTTATGTGGGTTTATTTTATGTTCTGCTACTTTGCTAAAATTATTTATATCGTTTCAATTAACTTTTTAGTTGATTCTCCAAGATTTTCCACATATCCCATCAAGTCATCTGCAAACAAAGATGGTTTTATTGCCTCTTTGCCCATTGTGATTCCTTCAATTTTTTTTTCTTCTCATTGTTATTACTGGTATTTCTAATACCATGTTTAATATCATTGATGATAATGGGCATCCTTATTTCACTCCTATTCTTTTTTTTTTTAAAAAACCCTTACCTTCCGTCTTGGAGTCAATACTGTGTATTGGCTCCAAGGCAGAAGAGTGGTAAGGGCTAGGCAATGGGGGCCAAGTGACTTGCCCAGGGTCACACAGCTGGGAAGTGTCTGAGGCCAGATTTGAACCTAGGACCTCCCATCTCTAGGCCTAGCTCTCAATCCACTGAGCTACCCAGCTGCCCCCTATTTCACTCCTATTCTTACTGGGAAGGCTTCTAACTTATCCCCATTATAGATAATACTTGCTGATGGTTTTAGGTAGATGCTTCATATCATTTTAAGAAAAAATCCACCTAAATTGATTCTTTCTTGTGATTTTAATAGGAATGAGTGTTATATTTTATCAAAGAGCTTTTCTCATTTATTGATATAATCAGATGGTCTTTAACTATTTTGTTGATAGTCTTCCTTATATTAAATCACCCTTGCATTCCTGGTATAAATCCTGTTTGGTCACAATATATCTTTGTGATATATTGCTGTAATCTTCTTGCTAGTATTTTATTTAGAATTTTTGCATCCACATTCATTAATGAAATTGGTGTATAATTTTCTTTGGTTTTGCTCTTCCTGGATTAGGTATCAGCGCCACATTTATTCATAAAAGAAGTTAGGTAAAACTTCTTTACCTGTTATTTCAAATAATTTATTTAATATTGGAATTGGTTGATCTTTAAATGTTTGTAAATCCATCTGGTACTGATGCTTTTTTCTTAGAAAGTTCCTTTAAGGCCTATTCAATTTCTTTTTCTAAATAGGTTTATTGAGATATTCTACTTCCTCCCCTGAAAGTTTGGGTAGTTTATTTCTTGCAATCTATCTAATATTTAATGTATCAGTACAAAATGATGATGATAATCATAAATATCTTTGTAAATTATTCGGTACATTTGACCACCTAGCATAACTGGCATGTAGGATACTTGTCCAAGAAAGTTAGTGATTGAGTCCATTAGGTCTTTTGCACCTAATGCCGAGACTCTTAACTCTGCTTTAATTTGTCCATTTGGAGATCTGTTTTAGAAATTCTAGGCATGAGTTTTTAATTATATTAACATGGAATGGGGGCAGCATGAAGAGAAGTTGCAAGCAGTAAGCAATGCCACAGGTTTCCCTAACCATCCAAACAGTCATTTGCTGTTTCTCTTTGTGAATTTATTGATATTAATATAATTTTTACAATTCTTTTTGTTGAAACATTACTTTAAGATTTTAGTAGTTTCCCAGTTACATACAAATTTCTAATTTCAACAGTCAATGTTACTTTAGAAAGTTTGTCGATCTAGTAATACCACTACTAGATCTGTATCTCAGAGATCCAAAAAAGGGAAAAGGATCGACTTGTTCAAAAGTATTTATTTTTTGCAACCCTTTTTGTGGTGGCAAAGAATTGGAAATTGATGGGATGCCCATCAGTTGGGGGATGGATGAACAAATTGTGGCATATGATAGTTATGGAATACTATTGTGTTGTAAGAAATGATGAAAAGGATGATTTCAGAAAGGGCTGGAAAGGTATACATGAACTGATATGGAGTGAAATAAGCAGAACCAGGAGAACATTGTGCACAATAACAGCAATACTATACGATGGTCAACTGTGAAACACTTAGCTACTTTCAGCAATACAATGATCCAGAAAAATTCTGATGGACTTATGACAAAGAATGCTATCTCTCTCCAGAGAAAGAACAGCTAGAGTCAGAATGCAGATCAAAGCATGATTTTTCACTTTAGTTTGGTTGGGTTTTTATTACAAAAACAACCAATATGGAACTTTGTTTCGCATGATAGTAAATGTAGAATTCAGATCAAATTGTTTACTATCTCCAGGAAGGGGAAGGGGAAGGGAGACAATATGGATCTTAAAACTTCAGAAAACATTATGTGAAAAATTGTTATGTGTAACTGGTCAAAGTAAAATATGTTAAGAAAATAAAAAAAGAAAACTAAGTTTGTTTTGTTCATTTTCTGAGTATTTTATTAAGGTTGGGAGTGGAAGGCAATCAGGGCTATATGGTGGTGTGCCTCATGATGTGGCATTAAATTTTTCTACTCCCTAATCTATTACCTAATAGGCTGCCACAAAATATTATTAATATTATGATTGTGATGAGGATGATAAATGTCCTATGTGATTATGTACATAGTTCATCTTAATTGATCCCTACATCAAAACTTGTTGATAGATACCTTGATTGACCTAATGTAGACAGAATGAAAAATAATGCCTTATCATCTTCATACCAGGCCACTTTCTGTTATATTTAGTTTCTGCATATCTTGTTCTTTTTGTTTGCTTGTTTCAGTCACATATTTTTCATTCTCTTAAAGTAACATTTATTGAATGGTGGCATCATGAGTGAGATTGCATGTGGCAAGGTATGTATTAGCTCTGGGACACTTTTTGCAACCAGCCGGGCAATCGACTGCTGCTTCTCTGCCCGTGCATCCATCTTTTGATCTTATCTGCCCATATTTGGGTAGACCTATTACATACACTACGGATTTTGTGGCTCAATTTCATATTGCAATGACCATTTTTACCTTTGATAAGTAAGCTTGCCCAATGGATGAAAAGGATGTATAAGCGGGACAGGAGAGGTTGTGGACTGTCTCCCAGTGGCTTCAGTAAGTATTTTTCTTCTTACTTTTCAAAAGAATTTAGGTTCAGAAGTTGCTGAGCATACTGTGTAACCACAGTTGGAAGACTAGCAAGTAGATGGCAATCTCCGGCCTAGGCTTTAAAATTGGTTCATCTGTCAGTTTTATGTGACAGTTCTACCTGTCAGTGTCTGCCAGTGAAAGCTTCTGTCCAAATGGTTTTGCTTCATTTTATTAAAAAGGGCACTGAGGGTCAGAAAACCAACACTGTAGCAGTTTGTGTTGATTCTAATGCTTTGTTTCTGCAAACCTAGTAACTAGTAGTATCATTTGAGACGAAAATAAGGTTTTCTATGAACACTTTTTAAAAAAGAAAATCAAATTGCAGGAAGTCACAAAACTTTATTATGGGGGCAGCTGGGTGGTTCAGTGGATAGAGGGCCAGGCCTGGAGATGGCAGATAATGGGTTCAAATCTGGCCTCAGACATGGGCAAGTCACTTCATCCCTATTGCCTAGCCCTTGCTGTTCTTCCATCTTGGACCTGACATGGAGACGGGGATTTCCTTTGGATACCCCCAAACCCCAAAGGCATACCGGGTCAGAGAGCACATAAGGAATTCCTTTTCTTGCCTTCTTGCAGTGTTGGCTGTAGGAAGGTGACTTTGAGCCACAGAAGCCAATATGATAAGAAGGAATTTCTGAGTGAGGCATTCCCCTTTCCCCCTAGTTTTTGATAAAACACCTCCCAGGCTGTTCTTTTTTTTTAAATTATTTTTTCCCTAAACCCTTACCTTCTGCCTTGGAACCAAGAAGAGTGGTCAGGGCTAGGCAATGGGGGTGAAGTGACTTGCCCAGGGCCCCCCAGCTGGGAAGTGTCTGAGATCAGATTGGAACCAGAACCTCCTGTCTCTGGGACTGGCTCTCCATCCACTGAACCACCCAGCGGTCCCCTCCCAGTCTATTCTTGATAAGCATCCATTTTCATCTCCCACATCAAATTCATCCTCTGAGCAGCATAAACCCCTCTTTTGTATTCAGGGATACTGGATATCTATCTCAGCTACCAAGGCCCCTCACAATTGTACAGAACATCCTCCCCCCACCCCCATTTTAATCATGTAGCTCCTGTCCCCAAAAAGGTATAAGAATCCTGAACTCAGTCTCCTAAGGGAGGAAGTATTCCACCTGCACCTGCCTCCTGCCATTCAACTGAATACATTTCCCTATTATTAATATAGCACTGGAGCCTGGCATTCTTGAAGATAGCTTACCTCTCTGTCCAGGTTCATCTTAGCTCTCTCACAACAAAGCCTAGCATAAGGAAGGGCTTACAACAACTTTATTAGGCCACCGAGATTTACTATGGAGTGACATTTGACTACCCTGGCCAAAACATCCGTTGAACTTAATTTTAATAACATTTATGTTTTGAGGATTTTGGATAAAGACAGGGTTTGTTTGTTTTGTAATGGACTAATTACGTATGAATCTATTATATTTTTAGAACAGAGTCTGGATAGGAAAATAAGTTTTGTTTGTTTAAAGATAACCTCAAAGACTGTTCCATACCTGTGAACATCCAACTAACCTTATTCACTAAGAATGTGTTTTGTTTTGTATTAATTTGGGATCATTATATGTTTTATGCATTCTTTTTGTAACATTTCCACATGTTTGTAAATTTACTTATTAATCCTTTTTTCCCATGTGAAGGTTGTTAGCTGTTTCACTTTTTAAAAAAGGTATTCTATCCTCACTAACTTGTCATTTGAAATGTTGATGCAACATCCTAATAACGTAGTTCATAATAATAAATGTACCCTAATATGATACTATGTTTGTTTTTTCAATTTCATTTCCCCGCCATAGCAGCTCTGACATGTGAGTATTTTCTAAGAGTATTTTCTAAGAGTATTTTCCACAAACCAAATAAGCAAACAAGTTATGGTAGGGACAGACATGCCTCCTGAGCCCAGTGCCAGGCCTCTATCCATTACATTTCCTTTGCCCACACTTTGGTCTTTTTAAATTTGAGCATATGTTTTAAATTCTTTCACACTAGCATTAATGGAATGGAGGCAGCATTAATGGAGATTGGTAGTGCCAAAGGAAGTCAGAGGCCTGACCTCATCTCTCTGGTGACCCAGGAAGTCATTTGTTGCTTTTATTCTTTTTGAATAACTCAGTGTTAACATTATTTATGTATCTGTTACAATGAAGATCTCAGTAGTCTCTCTCATGGGCCAATTTCATTTTGCAAATGTCATTTTTACCTTTGACAAATAATTTCATGTAATTCATTTCTTAACAAAGAAATATGGAACTTGGGTGTGCAGAAGTAATCAGGAGGTCCCTCAAAGAATCCTTCCTGAAACCCTATTAAGGTAATTTAGATCTCCCCTAACTGATCTCTCTACTAGAAGAATTGGTGTAAAATGAGGAAGAATGAAAAGGATCATAAATACTCTCATACATTGTTCCATCCATTTTTTAAACTCATTTGGCCACCATAGCAAGACTGGCAAGTAGGCACTGAAGAGTACTTACTTAAGACCAAACAGGGAGTAACTGGATGCACCATGTCTTTTAATGGTGGGCCTCTTCCCTTGACTGAATTTACCCATTCCAAGATCTTTTTTTTTTTAATTTCGGTGATATGTTTTGAATTCTATCAAGGTACCTTTTCTAGAATGGGGGCAGAGTAAAGAGAGGTTACAAATGGCAAACTTGCCACTTCACTTTGTGAATCCACTGTGATTAACCCTGTTTCTGCCCTCATTTTTAAAGCACCATTTCTTTGAAGACTTTATTAGTATCCCAAATTATGAACAAATTTAATATTGCAACAGTTAGTGATACTTCATGAACTATTTTGTTTGTTTCATTTTAAAAGTAATTTTTATCGAGGTTGTGTGTGGGATGCAATCAGGATCAACCCAGCACTGTGCATAATGATGCGAATTAAGTTATTCTACTCTATTCCCCATTGTTTTATTATTGTAAGTACTAATGCAAAATAATGGGCAGTTAGGTGGTACAGCAAATGGAGAAAGTCCTGGGTCTAGAGTCAGGAAGACTCATTTTTTTGAGTTCAAATATGACCTCAGATAATTTAGTAGTTGTGACCCTGGGCAAGCAACTTAATTAACCTTGTTTGCCTCATTTTCCTCATCTGTCAAATGAGCTAAAAGAAGGAAATGGCAAACCATTCGGGTATCCTTGCCAAGAAAACCCCACAAGAGGTCATGAAGAATTGACTACAACTGACAAAAACATGAAATAACCATCATTGTGATGATGGTCATGATAAATATCTTTCTTTCTCATTCTGTACATATTTCATCTTAATTAGTCACTGAAAGAGATAAAATTCAGTGTGTCCTCTTGGAGGTAAAGCATCTATCTTCCCTCCCTCCTTCCCTCCCAATCAGGAATAAAATGTGTAAATAAATCTGTTTTTAGCTTCAATGAAATCTAGTTATTTTAGAACCAGACTTTTTATCATACTTCAAGGGTACCATCAGGACTCAAGTCAGCCTAGCTACCTCCTTATCTTTTCTTACCCTAGAAAGTTTAGGGTGATACTCTCACCCTTACCCCTCCCAAATAATGAGCTCATCTCATACTATGTACCTTGCTATTTTCTGACTGGGGTAGACTTTGTGCCTAGATTGTAAGTCCTGGCTCCCAGACAAGGTGGGGTCAGACAGAGGAGGTTGGAAGTCTTATGTCAGGAACCTATAAAATGTTTGTAGTTGTACCCAGCCATTGCATTTGCCACTAGGACATTTGCCTTTCTCATGACAAAGAAATAAACTTCTGTCTCTTCTCCTCTCACTTTTTGACTCCAGGTATTTTTTTATTTGAGCAAGTGGGGCACTTGTGCTCACTTTTATCTATCATGCTGTTTGTGCATTGGCTGGGAGTCCTGGAATCGTGGAGAGACCCTTGATTCCCTCCCTTGGTGGGTGAGGACATCCAAACAGCCATTTCCGGTAGCCTCCCCAGAAGGAGGGATCCCTGAGAGTCTCCAAGCCCAAAGGCTTGTAAGAGTAGAAAGCAGAGAAGGTCTGGCTGGACCAAGGAGCTGTGACAAGAATCATCTAAGTTTGTACACACAGGCCCAGATAGAGGGGAATTTGGTAAGTGCCAATAACCCTCAGATATCCCAAACCTGTTGAGATTTTGCAAGACTGGGACACACTGGAATTCTGCAGGTTTGATACACCTTGAGAATTCTGGAATCTTGCAAGGTTGACACACCCCGAGATTTCCAGCAGGAAGGAACTCTGGCAGGGTTGAGACATCTTGATTTTGATAGAGGTAAAGATCTGGGATGGGCCAAGAAAGTTCGAAGAGTAATAGAAATAATAAGAATTAAGATAAAAGGGACCTAAGGAAAATTGGATTTGGATTGGGATGACTTCCCAAAGAATAAGGATATGTAGGTATTATATTATAATAAGGATAAAAGAATAATGATGAAGTATTGCTGCCAGTATGGTCAGGAATCCCTTTTGATTAGAATGCTGTACTCTGGCCCAAGTTTAGGACTGTGTATAGCAGCCCCTAAACCTTTATGTTAATGACAAGCAGCCCTCAAGTGAGGTAGAGTGTGCTTATGCTGCCCTCTGGCAGCCAGAAGTGGGAACTTTTGTTCTGAAAGGAGAAAGGAAGGGAATAATGAACAATCTCAGGGGGCAGGTCCCCCTCCCCCCCTTTGTTATAGCTGTGGGAAAGTTGGACACTTGAAGAAAAATTGCTCTGAGAAACTAAAGAACTTCTAGAAAATCTTCTCTTGCAGAGATGGAAAACTAAAAGGATCAGGGAGCAGAAGTCACCTTTCTGCCCCCTCCAGAGCTAAGCTTAGCAACAACAACAACCAAAGCAAAACTATTGTGGCTCAAGTGAAAGGGGAAGAACTCATTTTAAAATAAAACCCTCTACAACATAGTTTTAGGGAATCAATCAGGGAGAATGTTGAGGTGTGTCTCCTGTTACACTCTCCATAAATCTATTATTTGAAGTGTGTCTCCCAAAGAATGAACACAACGATGATAAATATCTTCATACATCATTATTCTTTGACTGTGTCTCATTTTACCATCATAGTAGCAGGATTCTCTTCCATACTTTTGTGGATTTTTAAAAAAATTCCTTTCTTCCTCTTCAATTACATTTTGAAAATAGTTTTCTCTTTACAGTCATTAAAAAAACTTTAAAACACAAAATTCTTTCCCTCCATTCAGTACCTCTTCTACACACTAAGTAGGCAAACAATATGATATCCATTATACATATGGAGCCATACAAAATATATTCCCATAATATCAATCCTGAAAAAAAGAAATAAAGATGGTAACAACATATGCTTCAGTCTACCCCAGGTTCACCAATTCTTTGTCTCAAGGTGGTTAACATTTTTTGTCATGAGTCCTTTGGAAATGTCATGGATCATTGTATCAATTAGAATAGTCTTTCAGTTTATTATTTTTACAATATTGCTATGATACATTGTTCTCCCAGCTCTGCTCACTTCACTTTGCATCCATTCATCTAATCCTTCCCAGATTTTCCTAAAACACTCTCCTTTGTCATTTCTTAGGATGGCAATAGTACTCCATTTAATATAATACACTACAACCATTCAAAAAAATGATGGACATCTTCTCAGTTTCAAATACTTTGCCACTACAAAAAGAGCTATATAAATACTTTTGTGTGTATGGGTCCTTTTCCTTTTTCTTTTGTTCTCTTGGGGATACAGACCTAGCAGCAATATTGCTGGTTATGGGCCATTATTTACTATTTATTAATATTGTTTGAACCTAGCTTTGTGTGACTAAAAAATTATCTAACCCCAAAAGATTACTGTAGAGGTCAGGTTGGCCTCTGGAGTGCTCTTCTTTTTTAAAAAAATTACTTAATTGATTAATTTAGAGCATTTTTTCTAGGATTACAAAAATCATATCCTTTACCTCCCCTTCCCCCACCCATATCCGATGCACAATTCCACTGGGTTTTACATGTGTCCTTGATTAGAACCTATTTCCATATTATTGATGTTTGCACTAGGATGACCATTAAGAGTCTACATCCCCAATCATATCCCCATCAATATATGAGATCAAGCACTTGTTTTTCTTGTGTTTCTGCTTCTCATGGTTCTTTCTCTGGATGTGGATAGCATTCTTTCTCTTAAGTCCCTCAGGATTATCCTGTATAACTGCATTGCTGCTGGTAGAGAAGTCCATTACATTCAATTGTACCACAGTGTATAAGTCTCTGTGTACAATGTTCTCCTGGTTCTGCTCCTCTCACTCTGCATCAATTCCTGGAGGTCGTTCCAGTCCCCATGGAATTCCTCCACTTTATTATTCCTTTGAGCACAATAGTATTCCATCACCAACATATACCACAATTTGTTCAGCCATTCCCCAATGGAAGGGCATCCCCTCATTTTCCAATTTTTGGCCACCACAAAGAGTGCAGCTATGAATATTTTTGTACATGTCTTTTTCCTTATTATCTCTTTGGGGTACAAACCCAGCAGTGCTATGGCTGGATAAAAGGGCAGACACTATTTCAGCACCCTTTGGGCATAGTTCCAAATTTCCCTCCAGAATGGTTGGATCAATTCACAACTCCACCAGCAATGCATTAATGTGTCTTGGGTGTCCTCAGATCTTATGTTGGGTCTACCCAAAGCTTGTATTTTGAGTGCCCCAGAATAGATTGACTTGCCTGGTTTTTATATATTTTGATATATGCATATCAAAATGCCCATCTTTTGGAGATTATCTATGGCCTATATGAGGTCAATCAGGTAAATATCCTTACATCCTTGCCTGAATCCTATACAATCTAAGTTCACAAAGACTCATAAAGGGAACCACTCCTTTCCAGCTCTTCCTCTATCAAGTGACCTAATAAATTTCTTTCTAAACCTATTTCATATTTTGTGGTTTTTCTGTCACTGTATATGCACAGTTTAAAGAAGAAAGGCACATGACGTTTGAGCATAATTCCAGCTTGTTCTCCAGAATGAATGGACCAATCAGTTCGCAACTCCACCAACATTGCCTTATTGTACCTATTTTCCCATACATCCTCCACCATTTTTCATTTTCTTTTTCTATCAGATTAGCCAATTTGATAGTTGTAAGACAGTTCCACAAAGGGGTTTTAATTTCTATTTCTTTAATTATAAGTAATTTAAAGTATTTTTCATATGACTATTGATAACTTTGATTTCTTCTTCTGAAAACTGCCTGTTCACATCCTTTGACCATTTATCAACTGGGAATAGCTCTTATTTTCATAAATTTGACCCAATTCCCTATATATTTGGGAACCAGATCTTTATCAGATAAACTTGCTATAAAAATTTTCCTCCAGTTTTTTGCTTTCCTTCTGCTTGTGACTATGTTGTTTTTATTGGGGGAGGGGGAGGCTAAAACCTTTTAAATTTAATGTAATCAAAATTATTCATATTATGTCCTCTATTCCTCTCTAGCACTTGTCTGATCAAACTCTTACCTTATCCATAGACATGATAGGGTGTTTTTTTTTAACCTTACCTTGGTATATTGTGTGAGATAAGTCTAATTTCTCCCAGATTTGCCTGACAGTTTTCCTAGCAATTTTTGTTGAATAATGTTTTTGCCCCCAAAAGCTTGGTTCTTTGAGCTTATAAAACACTAGATTATATGGTAATTTTCTTCTTATTCAGGACCATATTGTTTGGAGGATTACTCCTTTGTAGGGTGTGAATTTAATATAAATTTTACCCCTTATTCAGTTTAAAACCCATTTTGGTATCAGTTTCACCCTTTGACTGGGCATGAATATGTCCAATAGGAAGACAGCAGAGGCCTTTGGTTCCTTGGTTCCCCAAAGAGGCTGGCCCCTAGTCCTGCATGACTCCTGGTATCCAGAAGACTGACTCTCACCTGGATTGAGGTCAAGTTGGTCCAACCATATAGACCCATAGAGTGATGTAAATGGATTTATAAGAAAGGGGACAGAGGAAGTTTTGGGTTTTCAGTTCTTGGTTCATTTGGGCTGGAGACTCATGCTAGTGTGGTTGCTTTGGGGCTAGACAAGTGTGGCAAACTAATATTCATTAGGCAAGGACAGATGATCATGTGATTCTCTCTTGCTTTAACTAATAATTATAAATTAATAGTCTCCAGAGAATTTTAATCATAACAGTAGTATAGTTTGAAATGTGGTACTGCTAGACCACATTTCTTTAATTTAAAAAATTCACATTTTTATATTTTATTTTCTTAACTTTTTGTTCTTCCAAATATATTTTGTTGTTATTTTTAGTTCTATGAAATAATTCTTTGGTATTTTGATTGGTACATTATTGAACAAATAAATTGATCTTGGTAGAACTGTCATTTTTGTCATATTGGCTCAGTTAACCCATGAGCAATTATTATTTCACCAATTGTTTAGATATGTTTTTATCTGTGTAAAAAAATCACCTTGCTTATTTGTTATTTTATTGATTTGATTTTCTGCTCTCTTTCCAATTAAATTAGCTAAGGGTTTATCAATTTCATTAGTCTCTTCAAAGAATCAGCTTTTCATTTTATCATTTGTTTTTCACTTTTAATATACCTATTTCCCTTCTAATTTTTAATATTTCCCCTTCTGTGCTTATTTCTGGATATTTTGCATAATTCTTTTTTATTAAAAAAAAAAACTCTTACCTTCTATCTTAGAATCAATGCTAATATTGTTTCCAAGGCAGAAGAGTGGTAAGGGCCAGGCTGGTGGGGTTAAGTGATTTGCCCAGGGTCACACAATTAGGAAGCATCTGAGGCCAGATTTTAACTGAATATGTCGTGTCTCCAGGCCTAGTTCTAAATCCACTGAAAGACCCAGCTGTCCCCAAAGTTCATTTTAAAAATAGAACTGATGGAATTTGAGTGTGTGGCTTTGAACAGCGAAAATATTGAATTCTTCCTCATGGCCAGATTAAGTCATTCTGTTCTACCACTCAGCCATCTATTATTTGAAGTGAAGCCAAGGATGAGGATGAAAATGTTCTTATACATTATTCAGTCCATATTTTATCTCATTTGACCATCATAGCAAAACCAATTAGCTAGGTACTTACAGGCATTTGCTTAAGACTAAAGAAGTAGGAAGTGACAAGGTCTGATTGGTATTGCACTGTGTTCTTGACCCCAAGTGCCAGATCCCTGTCCACTGCATTTAGTCTGCTCACACATTGATCTTTTTTCTTCTAAGTGCGTATTTAATTCCCATCAGCTCACATTTATTAGAATGGATGTGGTTAGAATTGAGGTTGGAAGTTATAAGTATGAAACAGGCCTGCAGCTCCTGTGGCCACTTTGACAATCATTTCCTGCTTGTCTTTGGGGAGTCAGAGAAGACCCCTTAGACATGGTTCGAGTTGGATGTTAGTGATAGTTTGCAGAAAATCATAATTATAATCCTGAGATAACTAGTATTAAGCCATGATTTTAGAAGGCATTTTACTTATATCTTAGTAAAATTTTAAAACCTGCTTAACTTAGGCCCTAGGGTCAGCCCTGCCCCCCTTCTCTTAGTTCATGTACCAGGCACCCTTGCTTGTGATCAGGTGTGCGTCGGTGTCTTTGACCTTAAGTTTTCTAAGCAGATATGATGCTAACCATCACCACCCATCCTTATCTGGAGTGGACCCAGAGAACACCCTTCCCCCTCAATAATCATCAAGTGACTCTTGGGTAATCTCTCTCACCAAATAAGGGGTACTTCCTAGCTGACCTAAGCTATGGACAAATAAGGGTTGCTTCCTAGTTGAACTAACCAATGAGTGTTGTCACTGAGTGACTTTATCCTTTGAAGGGTATAAATATTTTTATGATATTCTTTGTATTTGTATGGAAAAACTTGACTGGTACTTTAAGCAAACTGTATACAGGATAAGTAGGAAATAATTAACAGAGGAAAGGTGCTGGAATAAGTGGATTTGGGGAAGGCTTCCTGTAGAAGTTGGGAATTAAAGGAAGTCAGGGAGGTCAATAGACAGGGGGGAAGAAAGAGAATGTTGCAAGTCTGGGGGATAGCAAGAGAGAATGCCCAGGGCTGAGAGATGGAGTGCCTTCTTGGTTGAAGAGTCAGGAAGCCAATGTTAATGGATAGAAGATTCCATGTTGCAGAGTAGAGAGTAAGAAGTATTTAAGGGTCCTCATGTGAAAGAGTGAAAAAGTTCTGAGAGAGATAGTCTTGCATTTTGAGTCTAGGGCCAGTCTTCTGTCCATTGCATTTAGTTTGTCCTAAAATGGTTCTATTTTCTTTAGTCATGTGTTTTTACTTCCTTCAAGTTGGCTTTTAGGGAATGGAGGCAGTATTAATAAAAAGCTTCTTTCCTCCTCTCTTGAATTCCTTGATGTTAACATTATTTTCCCCTTATTTTTAATAGCACTATCTAACAATTTTAGCAATCTCCCTCTTGTTGTATAAGTTACTTTCATTAGAAAACTAAGTTTGCATAATTCATTTTTGAGGAAAGATCTTACCACAGCTGGATAGGAAAGATCTCACCAGGATCTCACCTGGATACAGGAAAGAAGGCCAAACAGGGAAATGTGCCTCTTGATGGCTTAAGTTACTCTGCTCCACTCCTGACTGAATGATCAGTATTCATGCAAGATGCTGATGATATTGATGACGATGGTGATCAGGATGATAATAATCTCCCCTATAAATATTCTTTATACTTCATCTCAGTTGACCATCACAGATGATTGAATTGCCCAAGACTAAATACATGGACAGTGAAAGAACTGAGAATGGGATGCCCTATGCATTATAACCTCAATACCTGGCATCTGCTGTCTTTAGTTTGACTGTAACTTGGGTTTTTTTATGATCATGTATCTGTAATTCCTTCAATCAAGGATTTCAGGAATGGAGGCAGTATGAATAGATGCTATAAGTAACATAGCACATAGGAGATCTGGATCAGTTTCCCCAGCCATACAAGGCTGCCATTTGCTTCTTCTCTTTCTTTGTCAATCTATTACTCTTATTTTGGGACAAATTTTATATTGCACCCATTAGTGTTGCCTTAAAAAAGTGAGTTTGAATAATCCATTCTTTAAAGTCATTTATTGAATTTGTGTGTGGGAGACAGTCAAGGTCATCATGGTGGTGGGTCTCATGTTGGTGCCCATTTAAATTATTCTATTTCACTCCTGCCTGATCTATTATTTCAAGTTTTGTTATATAATAATGATGATGATGATGATGATTATAAGGGTGATAATAATTATCCTTATTCTATACAGATTTCATCTTATTTTTCCACCACAACAAAGTTGGCACATAAATACCTAAAGGCTTTTTGCCCAAGATGAAATACGTAGAGAAGGGCAAAGGTCTTGGGACCATCACATCTTCTGACCCCAGGGTCAGCCTTTTATCCATAGTCCATATCTTGATTTTTTTAATTGAACATACTTTTAAAACTCATACCTTCCATCTAAGAATCAATAATAAAGCAGAAAAGCAGTAAAGGCTAGGCAACAGGTGTCAAGTGACTTCTCTAGGGTCACAGAACTAGGAAGTTTCTGAGGAACTAGGTGTTTCAGTGGATTGAGAACCAGGCCCTCTCATCTCTGGGCCTGGTTCTCAATCCACTGAAACACCTAGTTTTTCCCCTATAACTTCTTTCTTTAACTTACTGAGGTTGTGTTTTAGGAGGTAGTCAAGTTTCCATGGCACTGTGCCTCCTGATGCTTGAATAATTAATTCTGCTGTACTCCTGGTTCACCTGACATTTTAACTGTTAGAGTAAAAATAGTAATAATAATAAAGGTGGTGATGAGGAAGAGGAATATGATGATGAAAAGAATAAATTCCTTCATATTGTATAATTAGAATTTTGAACCCCAGGACTCTCTCCCCACCTCCCACTTTCATTTTCACATTAGGTCTCTCCCTCTCTTTTTTCCTGCAAATGCAGCTGGGAAAGCTGCCTTTACTGTAAAATGGAGATTTGAACCCTAGACTTCAATTCCCAGAAGTCTTTGGTACTTCCCAGAATTCCCTATAATCTCACCTGAGTCTCCACCTGGGTGAGATCACAATGAGTATTTAACTGGCAGCAATGCCTACTTCGCTCTCTTCCATTGCAATGATGTAGTAAGTAAGCAAGCTTGGGAATTTTGAATGGGCTAATCAGCCCTAGGCATGTGGTCTTCTTATTTTGTATTTCTTTATTCCTTGATTTCTAATAATCTTTAATAAACCTCATAAAATATAAAAGACTATATTTAATTTTTAAAGTTTTTGGCAATCACAAGATTTGGATGAGAACTTCTCACTTTTTAAAAAAAGATAGCCTAGATAATGTTTTCTAAGCCACGTTTCTCCAAGGCTTTTCAGCAAAGCCTCTTGATTCAGCTCTCTCCTGCCTCCATTCATCTGCTCCAGACCTGCTTGACCCAGATCCCTCTCCTGATCTGACCCCTGGCCCAGCCCCAGCTGATCTCTAGTCTCCAGCCAGATAGCCCCTGGGCCAGCCCCAGGACCCAGGCTGCTGATAGCTGCCCCAGTTTCTTCAGGACTCACAAACCAGCTGGTAAAAATGGGGGTGTTCTTCCCTTGGGCTACAATTAGCCTGGGGGGGGAGGGACAATGAGGAGAAGGAAGAGACTTTTCCAAACAGGAAGTATGGTGTATTCTATGGGAGAGCAATGCATTGCCCATTTCAAGGGATGTTTTTTCATGACTGCACTGATCCTTTTATTTACCTCACCTGAGATTCAGGAGAGAAATTCATCTCCCTGCAACTCTGTGCCATGTGGGCCTACCCAATTTGAGATTAAAACCCACCCTCACTATGGGGGAAGCAGCTCAGTGGCTCAGTAGATTGAGAGCCAGGCCTAGAGACTGGAGGTCCTGGGTTCTAATCTGGCTTCAGACACTTCCTGGCTGTGTGACCCTGGTCAACTCACTTGAACCCCATTGCCTACCCCTTATCAATCTTCTGCCTTGGAACAGATTCCCTATTTCTGACAATAGACATTTCAATGGGTAAAAAAAAATCAATGAACTTTAAAGAGATTGGAGGTTATATTTTTAAGGCATTTCAGACTCCGATGTTTTATAAAAGTCTCTGTATTTTATTGCATTTTGATGACTTTTGTGTAAGATTTAATTTTGTTGGTTTTAAGTTCATATATTAATGCATTCAATACTATCCTGCTACACTGAATTAGTTTAATGTGCTGGGATTTAACTACTGTTATATTCTGTTGCTTTCCCCCTATAACTATACTAAACAAATATTATTGAATAAGCTCATATATAAAAACAGCCTTTTCTATTTTTGACTTTGTAAATTGTCACACAGTGTATGGATGGACTTCATCAGAACTGGTTACAATTGTGTAACAACCTTTGGAAAATTTAATGAGATAAATATCTCAAATTGATTTTAAGGGGTCTTTAGACATGATTTTTAGATTTTTTTCAACACTGATCACTTTGCCTACCTCTAATGGAAGGTAAGGCCCTTTTTAGTAACTGAAGTGAATTACAATTTTAATCCCCACCTCCTACATTTATAAAAATGTGAATGGATGGGACATCAAAGTCTCATACCAAAGGAGCTGGGAAGTTGATCCCAGGGCATAGTACCCCTGGATGACTCCCCAAAGAGGAGCATCTTTCATTTATAACTCTTCAGCTCACTTTACTTGCACCACATTTTAGTAAAAATCTCTAGATTTCTTGATGATGTTCTAGACCCAAATGAGTTTTACTTTGTTTAAAAATATGTTTGCCAAGGTTTGTGAATTTAAAAACTATTCCACCCTAATCAGACCATTCTTTAGAAGATCTGATTTAGCTATTTCCTGATCAATAACAATAGAGGCACTTGGAATGACAGAATCAGGTCTTGGAAACCACATTTCTCCCCCCTTCTTAGTTTAACAAGATTATGAAGGTCTGCATTAAATTCAAGATTTAATTATCTGAGAAAATGGCCTTCAATAGACATGTGCAAAAAAAAAAGGACAGACCTCTGGGCTGTCCTAAATAAAGCTTGAGCCATCATTGGCACATGTGAGACTCAGGAAGTAAGGTAGAGAACAGTCTCTGGAGTTCTCGTGACTTCCTGTGGAGAGGGCTAGAGTTCAGTTCGATCCTGGAGCTAGAGCTTGGAGGAGCCCCACAGACAGCTTTCCTTCAAACTGGTCACGTGAGTGATAAGGACTGACTCCTTTCTTTGCCTTGGCTTTCCAAGGCCTTAAAGCCCGCTTTGGCTCAACCTAAGCCAGATTGGTTCTGAGTTTAACTCAGAACCTTTCCTTGTCTCCCTCTTTTCTTATCTCTCTCTCTCTCTCTCTCTCTCTCTCTCTCTCTCTCTCTCTCTCTCTCTCTCTCTCTCTCTCTCTCTCTCTATCTAATATTTTCTTCCTTCTGTTGTAATTAAATCACCATAAAAATGGCAGCTGACGGGTATTTTATTATTGGGGATTTCCCTTGGCGACCATTTAAATTTAGATTTTTTTTCAGTCTGAACCATAATATTCACCCATTACAGTTTGGCTGACCACGTCAGTGTGATGAAATATCTTCAATCTTGTTAACTTTCCTAAACTTTTTCCTACTGTGACTATTTTTTCATAATATCTTATTTTGATCAGCTATACAGGTAAGTAAATTTTGATTTTTTTTTCTTTTCTCTCTCTCTCCTTAAATTAGATAGAACACAGCTGTTTTAAATCTTAGCAACAGGGCCCTAAGGTCCTGGCTGGGAGAGCTGTTTCTAAATCTCCCTTCCCTTAGGGAACAACTGCCTAGATTAGGAGTGGAAAAACCTGTAGAATGTTTTGGTTTTCTCCTGCTCCCCATGTATTTTGTGAAGACTGTCAGAAAAATAATTACTATATATATGCATATATATATATATATATATGTATAAATGAATACTACATTCTTCAACATTTATATGGAGGTTGAAGAGTTAGGGACATTGAGGAATATAGCATACCTCCAATTTTTAAAATATTAATAGGTAATGTCATTTTTGTACTCCTCAATACTGTGTTTAGACATGCTAAAATTAAAAAAAAATTGAGGATAAAATGCAAGCCCAATTAGAAGATCTAAAATGTTTCTTACAGGATCAATTGGCAAACATCCACTCTACCAGAAACAGACCTGTTTCTGAACCTTTGAATGAGGAAATTTCCTTCCCCAAAACAGAGATGGAAAACACCTTCCCTATAGCTCAGCTAACAGACTGGCTCTCTCATGGTCAGCAACTCTTGGCTGAATTTAATCCTCAAAACCCTTCCCCTGCAATCCCAGTTTTTCCTGTTCCTTCTCCTACACAAAACAAAATTCCAGCCCAAAGGAGATCTCGTCCTGCTAGAGAAACTTGTCCTAGTCGAACTGACCCACAGGTACAAAATTCAACTAGAGGCCTGTTTCCTCTAAGAGAAGTACCTGAAATAGGACGGAATGGGGATGTGGTGACTTTAAGACACAATATACCATTTACTCCCCAAGAAATAAATGAATTTACATGAAATGTTTCCACATATGAACAAGATCCCTTACTAGTAACAAAAAAGACGACAGACATATTTTTTTCAGTATAATCCGTCTTACAAGGATGTTGAAAACTTGCTACCGGCTTTTTAACTGAACATGAGAAAAATAAAATAATTTCCCATGTCAACAAAACCCAGGGGTGTAATGCAGCACATTGGCCATCTCAGGATCCCGAATGGGACTATAACAACCCTGAGGATTATCTACAACTATACTGTTGTAGAGAGGCCATCCTTACAGCAATGAGGGGATGTGCAGACAGTACAGATAAGTGGATGGAACTTGAAAAAATTAAGCAAAATGAGAACAAAACACCCTCCAGATTCATGGATAGAATAATCGAGTTTGGGGGTAGATACCTGGATTTTGACCTATCTAAAGAAAATAGCTTACGACAAGTTAGAAGGATCTTTGTCAATAACTCTTGCAAAGTGATTAAGGATTATATTAGAACACATTGTCCAAGATGGCCAGAGATGAAACTTGAAAACTTGCGAAAAATAGCTATATGTTTTAAAGGAAAACAAAGAAAAGGAGGAAGAAAATAATGATGTCATAGAGGAAATGAAGAAAGAAATGAGATGTTTAAAAGATAGCTAAAATAGAAAGTGGGCATGATAATGAACCAATGACACTTGCCCCTCTCCAGAAATCTAATTATCAATCTAGTACCTGCAACTTCTGTGGGGAAAAAGGGCCACAGAATGGTAGAGTGTAGAGCTTTTCTCAAGATTATTGGAAGGAATACACAGTTTAATAACAACTACAGAAGTGATAATTATAGAAATAACTATAATTATGACAATGCAAACCACAACTTTAGGAATGATGACTATAGGAATAGATATTGAGAAAATGAGAACTCAAATCAAATGACTCCACAACAATACAACTTAAGTGGTGTTCATCCAAAAAATATTCAAGGTTCTAATGCCCCTCAGGGGGATGCCCTTCAGGGGGGTGCCCAAGGAACTTCCCAAACACAATGAAGGTGTGGGGGGGGGGCTGGGGCACAGGAATCAGAGGATACAACCTTTGATTTTCCGGACCCTGATGTCCTACTACCTGTTGTCCCTATCTACTACCCCCCTCCATGTTACTTTAAAGGTGGGTAACACCTATTATGATTGTCTTTTAGACACTGGAGCTTCCTGGTCTGTATTAAAGAGAACACCTGATTTGCATTGTTATTCTGTTGGCTCAGAGAATGTAATGGGAGTGTCAGGGATACACCAAAGAGTTAAAAAAACTTACCCTTAGAATGGTGTCTGTAGGACCCCTGGAGGTACAACATTCCTGCCTTTTGATGCCTGACTCCCCTTTAAATTTGCTGGGGAGGGACCTATGCAATCTCAGAGCCATAATAACTTTCTCCCCAGATGGTTCCTTATCATGAGGTACCTGAGGAATCTTTAAAATTATTCCCTGTAATTCTCTCAGAGAGTCAGGAGGGGAATGAGCATCCCACCTTTGTAATACCTGCAGATATACCAGAGTCTCTTTGGGCCACATCTTCTTCCAATGTAGGCTTACTTTAGTTGGCTGTTCCTGTGCACATAAAAACTAAATCTAGCCCACTTCCTTCCATTCCTCAGTATCCCCTCTCAAAAGAGGCAATTGAGGGAATTACCCCAGTCATTAACTCATTAATTGACCAGGGAATAATAATCCCTTGTAAATCTGAAGACAACACACTCATCCTGCCCGTTAAAAAACCAAAAAGAGGGCCTGATGGAAAACACCTCTATAGATTCGTACAGGATTTGAGGGCTGTGAACAATTACGCTATAAAGAGACACTCTGTAGTTTCCAACATCAACACTATTATTTCTTCTATTCCTAGCACAGCTACATACTTTACAGTAGTAGACTTGTGCTCAGCCTTCTTTTCCATACCCATATATGAGAACTCCAGGCATATCTTTGCTTTCACCTGGCAGGGCCTGTTAGTACACCTAGAGCTATCTGCCACAAGGTTTCGTAGACAGCCCAAGCTTATTTGTGCAAAGTTTGAGCCAAGATACAGATAATATAAAATTTAAAAACAGCAAATTAACTAAATACATAGATGATCTTCTATTGGCTTCAACAGATGCAGAAGCATGTCAGGAAGATAGTAAACACCTTCTTTTGGAATTGCACAAAAGAGGGCATAAGATCTTGAAGGATAAGTTTCAGTGGTGCCTCCCTAAAGTAGAATATTTGGGGTTCATCCTGATTGCAGGTGCCCGCTTTATTTCTCACAAACGAATCAAGAATATTCAAAATTTAAGCATTCCTACCACTAAGAAACAGTTGAGAGCAATTTTAGGAGCAACGGGGTTTTATAGACAAAGGATTCCTTGCTATGGGGAAATTACTAAACCCCTTATAGCACTAATAAGGAATTCAGTCCCTGAGCCCCTAAAATTAGAGCCAGAACACCTGTCAGCTCTATCAGATCTAAAAAAAGCTATCCTGTCTGGCCCTGCTCTAGGCATCCCAGATTATAACAAGCCATTTACTTTGTATGTATATGAGTGAAGAGGGGTAGCTTCAGGTGTTTTAACTCAGATTTTGGGGTCTTCTCAGGGCCCAATTGCTTATTATTCTGCCCAACGGGACCCAGTAGCATCAGGAGCACCACCATGTCTTAGAGGAGTAGCTGCTACAGCCTTACTAGTGACAAAAACTGTTGATCTAGTATTGGGATGCCCATTAACAATTATGTGCCCACATGAGGTAGAAGCTTTGTTGCTAAGGCATAGAACACAGGCAATTTCTAGTCAGTGAATTAAAAGGTATGAAATAACCTTGTCAAACAATGAAAACATTACCTTGAAACTCTGTTCAACCCTTAACCCTTCCCCCTTGCCTCCAGATTTACCAACTTCAGGAGAACCATTACACAATTGTGAAACACTAGTGTCCATGGCAGAAAAGCCTTGAGATGATCTCTTGGACACTCCCTTAAACAATTCAGATCTGGTCTTATTTACTGATGGTTCTTCTTTTATGAGAGATGGCTTACGTTACACTGGAGCTGCTGTAGTCACAGAATTTGCCACTGAGTGGTCAGCTTCGCTGCCCTCTAACATTAGCACTCAAGGGGCAGAACTCATAGAAACATGCCTGTATAATTGCCAAGGGTAAAAAGGCAACAATTTATACAGATTCTAGATATGCTTTTGGCATTTGTCACTCAGTTGGGATGCCATGGCTCCAGAGAGGATTTTTAACCTCAGCTGGAAAATCCATAGCTAATGCAGAAATTATTAATGAAGTTCTTTCTGCTCTCCAGCTGCCTGAAGCCCTAGCTGTAGTTCATTGCTCTGCCCATACAGGTGGCTCTGACCCTGTCTCTAGGGGAAATGCCCGAGAAGATACTGCTGCAAAGCTAGCAGCCATAGAAGGGCCTGAATTAGTTTTAACATTAACAACCACTGATAATTTAAATTTATCACTTTCCTATAAGGAAAAGGAAGTGGAAAAATGGCCAACACGGCTTTCATGGCAAAGCTTTTGGTGGATGTCCTCTGGCTTACACACCTTTTGAGCAGCTACAGATAGATTTCATAACAATGCCAAAAGCTGGACATTATAAATTTTGTCTAGTCATAGTAGATCAACTGACCAGATGGTCGGAAGCATTTGCTGCGACCCGAGACACAGTGGCTTTTGTTGCTAAGGTGCTGTTAAAAGAAATTATTCCTTGTTTTGGCCTGCCAGCACGTATTGATTTAGATAGAGTTAGTCATTTTAGTGATTCTGTCTTAAATCAAATATATTCTTGCATGGGGATAACTCCCAAATTCCAGGTTCCATATCATCCCCAGAGCTCAGGCCAACTTGAAAGGATGAATAAAGAACTTAAAACTATGATTGGCAAATTATGCACTGAGATCCATTTAAAATGGCCTGAAATTCTGCCTCTGGCCCTATTTTATCTTAGAAGCAGGCCTAGAGGAGACCTACACATTTTACCATTTGAGATGCTTTTTGGACATCCACCTATACAGGCTAAGCCTTTCTCCCCTGCATATACATCACTATTAGGGGGAGATACTACTATTGATTCCTCTATACAGGAATTACAGCACAAACTGTGTGAACTCCATGAATCCAGAACTGCAGTAGAAGCCAGACCACTAGGCTTACTGCTTCCTATATACAGGAATTACAGCACAAACTGCATGAATTCCATGAATCCAGAACTGCAGTAGAAGCCGGACCACTAGACTTTTCACTTCACGACCTGAACCCAGGAGACAAGGTGTATATTAAGAATTTCCAGAGTACTGGAGCAACTCGGCCTTCCTGGGAGGGACCATTCCAAATATTGTTAACTACTCCAACATCTATAAAGGTTAGAGAGAAGGATTCTTAGATTCATTGCTTACATGTGAAGAGAGCATCGTCTGTTGAGACTGATTGACTGTATCCTATCACAGGCATTGAAGATAATAATCCATTGACAAATGGATGCTGTTTTTAAAAAACACATTGAATTCCTGATTTTTTTCTTCTCTTTCCCTTATTTTTTATTATTTCTTTTCTTTTGATTAGAATATTTGATTTTTTCCCCTTTTCCTCATTTCTTGTACTAAAGGTACATACAATTAAAATTTTTTTCTCTCTGCAGTAATATAAGTTTAATATATATATATACACACACACACATATATATGTATGTGTATATATATGTGTGTGTATATATACATATACATATATACATATATATGTATATATGTATATATGTATATATATACTCGCTATATATATGTATGTATGTATATGTATGTATATATATATATGTATATATATATATATACTTGCTATAATATCAATACATACCCCAAAGCTTTAAACTGTGGGAACCTGCCATTAATTGATAAAATATTATGGGACTATGATTAACGTTTGTTCTGATTCCAGGAAATGGAATAAAAACAAGGAGCACAGACTTAACCTGAAAAGTGCCAAAAGAGCACACAGGAAATACTAATGTGGACTCGAGTTTGTGACGCTTGACATACGTTAAGTCATAGAACTTCCTTGTATCTACACTCTTTATGAAGTACTCATACAAGTACCAAAATTTGACTATCATGCTGGCTCCCTATATCCCCGAGAACGACTAAATATAAGACCAGGGAACGATGCTTCCCTATCAAAATAGAATTCTCATTTCTTTCCTTCTTATAGTATGGCAACTTCCTGTAGTTTTGGCTGCAAATTGGTAAGTGAAATATTACTGCATTCTGTCCTATAGACTTGTGGGATAGAAAATTACTTTAAATTGGACCAGTACAAGGGCCTATTATGAATTTATTCTTGTTTACTCAACATTTTATATACATAGATTATGGTATTTTGATTCTTATTTTGAAAAATTTTCCCCTTTCTTCCAAAAGTTTAACTTTCTTCCATATTTTTTGTTTTGTTTTTATTGTTTTTGAATTCTTTTAATAACTAACTCATACAACCCTATGTAACTAAACAATGCAAGATGAGCTGAACTGGGTGTTTTTTAAATGCCCACTTCAGGAGGGAGGGATTGTATTTTAATAAAAATCCAAGATTTTGAAAATTTTTTTGTTCAAGAAAGATCCTCAAAGAAGAAGCTTGTTAACTCCTAAATCCAGAGAATGAACTGTTGCAGAAAGATGCCAGAAAACCTACATTACATCAAGATCAAGAATGAACCTTGGGGTGTGGTTGCTTGAACTGAAGGTTGATTGAATTTATTTTGAATGTACACTCTTCTGCCAAAGGGGACTGCCCCCTAATTGGCTTTTGTCAATACATCCAGCAAAACATTGGTTTTGTTGTCTCTCTGTCTCTCTCTCTGTCTCTCTGTCTCTCTGTCTCTGTCTCTGTCTCTGTCTCTCTCTCTCTCTCTCTCTCTCTCTCTCTCTCTCTCTCTCTCTCTCTCTCTCTCTCTCTCTCTCTCTCTCTCTCTCTCTCCTATTTCCCCCTTATGTCTAACTATTATAATTTCATAGCTGGTAGGTTTACAAGACCCATCTGAGAGACTAGTCTTCCTTGGGACTCAGGGGGATATTGTGAATTTCAAAACGATTCCACCCTAATCAGACCATTCTTTACAAGATCTAATTTAGCTATTTCCTGATCAATAACAATAGAGATACTTGGAATAACAGAATCAAGTCTTGGAAACTACATTTCTCCTCCCTTCTTAGTTTAAACAAGATTAGGAAGGTCTGCATTAAACTCAAGATTTAATTATCTGAGAAAATGGCCTTCAACAGACATGTGCAAAAAAAAAGGACAGACCTCTGGGCTGTCCTAAGTCAAGCTTGAGCCACCATTGGCACATGTGAGACGCAGGAAATAAGGAAGGGAACAGCCTCTGGAGTTCTCGTGACTTCCTGTGGAGAGGAGAGAGCTAGAGTTCAGTTCGATCCTGGAGCTAGAGCTTGGAGGAGCCCCACAGACAGCTTTCCTTCAAATTGGTCATGTGAGTGATAAGGACTGACCCCTTTCTTTGCCTTAGCTTTCCAAGGCCTTAATACCCACTTTGGCTCAGCTTGAGCCAGAGTGGTTTTGAGTTAAACTCCTTTCCTTCTCTCCCTCTTTCCTTCTCTTCCTCTCTCTCTCTCTCCATCTAATATTTTCTTCCTCATGTTGTAATTAAATCACCATAAAAATTTGGCAGCTGATGTGGGTATTTTATTATTTGGGATTTCACATGGCAACCATTTAAATTTAGATTTTTTTTCAGTCTCAACCATAATATTCACTCTTTATAGGTTGAAACATTGCTACACCTGAAAAACTTGTGACAAGTATCCATTTTCTTTAAATGTCATACAGCAGACTCATGTAAAAAATGATAGTGGTTTTTGTTTGCTATTTTAATTCATTGGGCTATTGAGAATTTGGGGGATTTTGAACTACTGTTCTTTATAAAAAACTGTTACCTTGTGAAATTCATTTGCTCATACTCACAGTGGATCATGGCCAGGCATAAAGAGGAAATGGATCTCATTTTTGGTGAGAGAAACCTTGTATTCTATATTTCCTTAGCAGACACAACGTGTCAATGATTATAAGCTACATTTTTTAATTTTAAAACTCTTTTTTTATTATTATATTTTTCTTGTAGGTGCAATATACTATTTCAGTTTATTTTTTGTCTCCTTTTTATATTTGAAGCACATGTCACCAGTATTAAGATTTCCTTTAACTTTTTTATTTTGCAGTAATATAAGTTTAAAATACATTTGCTATAATGTAAATGCATGCCCCAAAAGCTTGAGACTATAAAAATGATGCCATTGATTGTTTAAAAAAATTATGGGGGTATACCTACCTCTGGGTAAGCATGACGACAATCTAAACGTGAGTCACTTACTCTCCCCAGCACACACCGACAAGGGCTACCACCAAAGATCTTAAGAATGATTTTCAGAGGAGAGGAGGAGCTGTACAGTAGGGCACAGTATTGAAGGTGCATGAGATTGGGGCTTTTCCAGTCTATAAGAAGGTGAAAAGCCTTCCACCCAAATGCGAGCTCATCCACCCTCCCTCAACCCCACCTACAGAGCCAGAGGCAGAGTCAGCGCACGCCAAGACAAGCAAGCAAGGGTCACCCCTGGAGTGAGCAAGGGACACCTCTGTGTCCTTGGGAGCTGTCTAGGACCGTAGGGGACCCACCCATAAAAGCAGCTTGGTGGGAAAACCCAGCGCGTGAAGGATCGCAGACCTTAGGTGCCTGGAGCCAGCATGCCTGCCAGAATCAGGGAATGAGTTCAGGGAACTCCATACACAGAGAACCTACCCAGCTGACTCAGATTTCTGACTAAAGAGGGAAGGGAAAACATCTAGAAAAATGGCTAATTGTGCACAGGAGCCTCAAAATTCTTCCAAAAAACCCAAAAAGAAGGCTGTGACCCTCGAGAATTTTTACAGAGGAAAAACCCAGGCTACAGAGGTAATACTGGACGAAATTCAAACAAAGGCAAAACCGAACCCCTCACCCCCAAACGGAAATTGTCCACAAGCCCTGGAAGAGTCTCAAATGGAACTTATTGCTTATCATCAAAAAGATGGAAGCCTTCTGGAAAGAGAAGTGGGAAATGGTTCAAAAAAAAATGAAGAAATCATAGCTGAATACCAAAAGATTAAAGTAGAAAACCAGATGTTAAGGACCAGAATTGAGCAACTGGAAACCAATGATCTTGCAAAACAGCAAGAATTAATAAAGCAAAGTCAAAAGACTGAAAAAATAGAAGAAAACATAAAATATCTCACTGACAAGGTGACAGAACAGGAAAACAGAGGAAGGAGAGACAATTTGAGAATCATTGGTCTACCTGGAAAGACAGAAATAAACAGAAATCTTGACAACATACTACAAAAGATCATCCCCGAAAACTGTCCTGAAGTTCTAGAAAAAATGGGGGAAATAGATATTGAAAGAGTTCATAGAACACCCTCTACACGAAATCCTCAAAAAACAACTCCCAGAAATGTAATTGCCAAATTCCAGAGCTTTCAAGCTAAGGAGAAAATAATACAAGAAGCCAAAAATAAACAATTCATATAACAAAGGAGTACCAATCAGGATCACACACACCTGGCAGCTTCCACACTGAAGAACCTCAAGGCCTGGAACACAATATTCAGAAAGATAAGAGAACTAGGTCTTCAACTAAGAATCATCTATCCATTAAAATTGACTATATACTTCCAGGGGAAAAGATGGGCATTCAACAAAATATAAGATTTCCAAGTATTTGTAAGGAAAAGACCAGAACTAAGTGGAAAGTTTGACATCCAAACACAAAGATCAAAAGAAACATGAAAAGATATATATGAAAGAGAGGGAAAAATGAGAAAAATGTTTTTTTCTTTTTTTTTTAAATTCAAACTCTCTTCTTTAAGGGCTACAATTAGATCAAACTATATATATATATATATATATATATATATTAATATGTGGGGAAATTTTTATTTGTAATTCTCAAAAAATGTTTTCATTATTATAGTAAATAGAAGAATCATTCATAGGAAAAGATTGGGTATTAAAGGCTATAAAATGATATTCAAATAAAAGGGGTGAGGTGAAATCGATGATGGTACTAAGAGATACTTGAAGAAATAAAATAAATAGAATAATTGTTGTCACACAAAGATACACATGGGAAGGGGAGGGGAAGAATACTCTTATAAGAGGGAGAGGAAGAGAGTGCTAAAAGGTAATACTTGAATATTACTCTCCATGAAATCAATTCTGAGAGGGAAGAGCATCTAGATTCACTGGGATCTTGAAGTCTATCTTATCCTACAGGGTAAGGAAGAAGGGAAAACTAAGGGAGGAAGGGGGAAGGGAGTTAAAAAAAAGGGAGGGAAGGAGAGGGGGGAGGGAACTTAACAGAACCTAAAAAAACAAGAAGGGAACAAAAAGGGAGGAGCCAGAAAGGGAATCATATCAAGGGAGGGGAATAGGGGGATTGACTAAAAGTAAACCACTGGTTTAAAAGGATATAGCAAAAGAAGAAAGATCGAACTAAGAGAGGATAACAAAATGCTAGGGAATTCAAAAGTGACAATCATAACTTTGAACACGAATGGGATGAATTCACCCATAAAATGTAGATGAATAGGAGAGTGTATTAGAATCCAGAATCCTACCATATGGTGTCTATAAGAAACACACATGAAGCGAGTAGATACTCACAAGGTCAGAATTAAAGGGTGGAGCAAGACCTATTGGGCCTCAAATGACAGAAAGAAGGCAGGAGTTGCAATCATGATATCTGACAAAGCCAAAGTAAAAATAGACCTGATTAAAAGGGATAGGGAAGGTAAATACATCCTGATAAAGGGAAGTATAGATAATGAGGAAATATCACTAATCAACATGTATGCACCAAATGGTATAGCACCCAAATTTCTAATGGAGATACTAGGAGAATTGAAGGAGGAAATAGATAGTAAAACTATACTAGTGGGAGACCTGAACCTACCACTATCAAATTTAGATAAATCAATTCAAAAAATAAATAAGAAAGAGGTAAAAGAGGTGAATGAAATCTTAGAAAAATTAGAGTTAGTAGATATATGGAGAAAAATAGATAGGGACAAAAAGGAATACACCTTCTTTTCAGCAGCACATGGTACATTAACAAAGATTAACCATATACTTGATCATAAAAACATGGCATACAACTGCAGAAAAGCAGAAATAATAAATGCAACCTTTTCAGATCATAAGGGAATAAAAATAATGATCAGTGAGGGTACATGGAGAGCCAAATCAAAAACAAATTGGAAATTAAATAATATGATTCTCCAAAATCGACTAGTCAGAGAACAAATCATAGAAACAATAATTTCATTGAAGAAAATGACAATGATGAGACATCCTTTCAAACTCTATGGGATGCCAAAGCAGTACTCAGGGGAAAATTTATATCCTTGAGTTCATATATCAACAAATTAGGGAGGGCAGAGGTCAATGAATTGGACATGCAAATCAAAAAACTTAAAAGGGAACAAATTAAACCCCCCCAGAAGAAACTAAATTAGAGATCCTAAAAGTTAAGGGAGAAATCAATAAAATCAAAGTGATAGAACTATTGAACTAATAAATAAGACTAGAAGGTGGTATTTTGAAAAAACAAACAAAATAGACAAAATATTGGTCAATCTAATAAAAAAAGAGGAAAGAAGAAAAACAAATTAACAGTGTCAGGGGAGAACTCACCTCTAATGAAGAGGAAATTAAGGCAATCATTAAAAACTATTTGCCCAACTATATGGCAATAAATATGCCAATCTAGGTGATATGGATCAACATTTACACAAATATAAATTGCCTAGATTAACAGAAGAAGAAATAGAATTCTTAAATAATCCCATATCAGAAAAAGAAATTGAACAGGCCATGAAAGAACTCCCCAAGAAAAAATCCCCAGTGCCTGATGGATTCACAAGTGAATTCTATCAAACATTCAAAGAACAGCTAATCACAATACTATACAAACTATTTGACATAATAAGCAAAAGGGGAGTTCTACCAAATTCATTTTACGACACAATTATGGTACCGATCCCACAGCCAGGCAGGCCAAAAACAGAGAAAGAAAACTATAGACCAATCTCCTTAATGAACATAGATGCAAAAATCTTAAACAGTTTATTAGCAAAAAGACTCCAGCAAGTCATCATGAGGGTTATTCACTATGATCAGGTGGGATTTATGACAGGAATGCAAGGATGGTTCAATATCAGGAAAACCATCCACATAATTGAGCATATCAACAAGCAAACTAACAAAAAACACATGATTATCTCAATAGACACAGAAAAAAGCATTTGACAAAATACAACACACATTCCTATTGAAAACACTAGAAATTATAGGAATAGAAGGGTCTTTCCTAAAAATAATAAATAGTATCTATCTAAAACCATCAGCCAACATCATCTGCAATGGGGATAAACTAGATGCATTCCCAATAAGATCAGGAGTGAAACAAGGATGCCCATTATCACCTCTATTATTCAACAGTGTACTAGAAACACTAGCAGTAGCAATTAGAGAAGAAAAGAAATTGAGGGTATTAAAATTGGCAATGAGGAGACCAAGGTATCACTCCTTGCAGATGACATGATGATCTACTTAAAGAATCCTAGAGAATCAACTAAAAAGCCCACTAGCTTTTTATTATTTTTTTTTTATTTCCACTAAAATAATCAACAACTTTAGCAAAGTAGCAGGATACAAAATAGACCCACATAAGTCATCAGCATTTCTATACATCTCCAACACATCTCATCAGCAGGAATTAGAAAGAGAAATCCCATTCAAAATCACCCTAGACAATATAAAATACTTACGAATCTATCTCCCAAGACAAACACAGGAGCTATATGAACACAACTACAAAACACTTTCCACACAACTAAAACTAGATTTGAGCAATTGGAAAAACATTAACTGCTCATGGGTAGGATGAGCTAATATAATAAAAATAACCATCCTACCCAAACTTATCTATTTAGTGCCATACCCATTGAACTATCAAAAAACTTTTTTACTGAACTAGAAAAAAACATAACCTTTTACCATGAGACTTCCTTGAGGAGGATTGCCCTGGGGAGTGGTTCACCTCAAGCTAAGTTATCTAGTCAGAAATTTTCTGCCAGGTATATATATATCGATCGTAGATAAGGGGAATGAGAATCCAAAGCATTTTTCTCTGTTAGAGAATAAGAATCAGAAAGTAGGCCCTTAGGTGTTACACAGAGAAGAATTCTTAACAAAAACCATTCTTAAATAACAAGTACACATCTAACATTCAGCCCCAAATCTAAAATTGAGCAGGGAGAGCTGAGCAATTTAGTATTCAGAAATTTAGCCTCAGCTGAATAGACATAAATCAAAAAACATGTGCAATGATCCTCAGAACCTCAGGAGCCCAGCACCAGGCCTAGAACTATTTGTTCCCAAGAGTCTCTCTTGTAGAGAGTTAAGTACCAAGGGGTGCACAGTTGAACCAGGTGACCCCGCCCCCCAGAAGGGAAGTGTGGTGAGATAAATACTTAGGCGGGTTTGCCAATTTTGAGGACAATTAGGTAATTGGCTAAAAGCAGTGAGGAACCTTGGTGGGGATGGCTGGGGGATACCCCACAAGTCAAGTTCTCTTTGGTTGAGGATACTGCTGTAGGATCCTTGTGGCATTCTCCCCTAATTTATCCTCTGCTGGGCCACTTGTCATAGTCTACAGTAGGCTGCCATTCAAGTCCCTATAAGGGTGACAATGGGGTCAGAAAACAGCAGTATGCCTTCAGAGTGCCCTCTGGGGAAATGATTGGCCTCCTGGAGTCAAGGTTGCTTCCTAGTTCAGCCAGGGATGTCAAGGGCATTATGTTGTTCAATTGTGTGAAAGGGTCTTCCTCTGCTTGAGACACAACTCCAAAAGTATGAATCTTTGGACTAAAGTACTTGAAGGAAATTGAGATTGGCTGTTGAAAATTCTCAGCCACATCAAAAGAATGATTGGTTCTGCCAAGCAGTTTTAAATGAAACATGTAATTCATTTGGCCCCCTACAACAACAGAGAGGAGCTTCCTCTACTTTTTCCCAGCCCCTTTCTTCCTACCTCTCCATATTCTCTTCTTTCCATTTCAAAGGATCTCACTCCCCCATAAATAAAAGAAGTTCAATTGCCCTAATGCCTGTTCAGGGACATTTCAATGCTGCTCATTTAACTAATAATGGTACCACAGGGAATCTAACTCCTGATCATTCCTCCAGGGAACTGCCTACTGGCATTTTTCAAGACTTATTTGTCCAGGACAAGACTAATGGAGGTAAAGCTATTGTTAGAAATCGCCATCCTTTTGGTCCCTCCAATCTTGCCACAAGGAGAAATGACCCTAAAATTTGAAGAGGAACCCAATGGCTTTTGGTCTTGCAGGGTATTTCTTAGACATTCTTCACTTTGTCTTGTTATCTCAGAAATTACCCATGATGACCTTATTTTATGGAACCCCCCAAAATGCCATTGTCCCTTGGGAATTACAGACTGACCCTTGTCTTAGACTGAAGGGTAAATCTTAAAGTACCCAAAGTACCAGCCTAGATAGAAATAGTAGATATAACCAAATCTTAAGGACCCTTTTGTCTTATTAGTCTCTCCCACTGTATCTAGGCCTCTCCCAGCTAGTCCAGCCCCTGGCTGGAATCCCCCTTCCCTTCCCTTGCCTCCACTTAAGTCTTCCTGTCTTTTATTCCCCAAAAGGTATACAAGACCTGAAGTTGTTCAGCTCATGGGAAAATCTCCTTTTGAGGTGTACTTTCCTGGAGACAGTGTTTGCAGAGTCCCAGAGCTGGTCTCCCTGTGGTATTCTGTGCATGAATGTCTCTGTGTGGAGGCACTATAAGCATTGTCTCCCTTGTCTTGGTGGTTCTGTGTTTTTCCAGGTTGATACCCAATATGAAAGAAAAGATCAAGAAAAGAGGAAACTGAGGCGAAACCCTCAATCTTGGCCACTGCCCCCCATTTTGTGCTCCACCTCCTCTCCGTGGAACCTTAGGGAGTGGGCATGCCTTTATTAGAGATTGCAGAAAGAGAAAAATGGAGTCCTGGAAAGATCTAAACTGAAATGTGCAGTATGAGAGTAAGAAAGGTGTGAGTATCTTATCTGTACTTTCTGTTCTTCTATGCTGGCAAGTGCTTCTAAGTGTCTATCATGTCTTGATAATTCAACCTCTGCTTTTTCTTCTGATCTGATCAACTAATAGAAAAACGAATGTAAAAATTAAAACTTTCAAAAGGTCTTCAGAGAGGACAAATTTCTCTCTGTGTTCCAATATTGGCCATGTTGGAAATTGCAGATGAAAAACAGATACATAACTCATTAGAGACTAAATTTATTTTGAAAAAGAAATAGGGTTAAAGTCTCTACTGAAATTTTCTAAATTCTGAGATCATATTTAATGATTTGGGGAGTACATTTTTAATAACTGTCTTATTGATTGCAACATTTGTTCAAGAGAGATTCAGTTTGTCAACTTGGAATCTAGAGGGAAGTTTGTAGCAATATGAGATCTGAAGACCTCCAAGTTTGACCTTGTCCTATGAGAGTTACTCCCTGAGGGAGACCCCAGACTCACAAATTTCAGACTAACAACAGGACTTAAAGTACTTGGTGGTCCCTGTTAGGCGGGACTAGCAGACTCAGTCAGATGTTATGTGCCAGTACCCTTTTGTCCTGGTAGTTTCTCCTACTGTGTCAAAGTCCTTTCCCAAGTAAACCCAGTCCTTGACTGGATCTTTCCCTTTTGGCACGTGACTCTGTGTGGAGGCCTAAATATTGAACACTATACCTGCTCCTGATTAAATTCTTGATTTTTCTGACCATTTAACAGTTCTGTGTTTGTTCCAAGTTAACAAGTTTAAAAAATTCAGAGAAGTCTGAAAATAAGAAGAATTTGGGAAAATAGTATAAGATAAATTGGAGTAAAAATTCTGGTTTCACTCTTCATTTGATGTGTGGGAGAAATGGAGAGTGAAATTAGGTCTCTTGGGCAAAAGCGGTGAGCTCTCAGTAAGATCAGGCCATCCCACCTTCAGATCAGCAGAAAAAGTCTAACAGTTGGTCTCTCTGAGTAAAGCTTTTGACTTGCAAATTTTGAAATGTGATTTCCTTAAAAGTCAGCACAGGAAATGTTTGGAATATCTTCAGATTTCCCTCCAGAGTAATAAAAAAAAGTAAGTTAAATTGGGATTAAGTAACCTTTTGGTTACTTACTGCTTTTAAACAACTAATCTAAAGACATCAAGAGAACCCTACATTGGGACTCCCAGATTCAAGGTGGATTCCAAAGAATTCACAGATTGTGAGAAGCTTGCTTTATAAGCAAATGAAAAATAAGTAAAATTGAACATTTTTCTGTACTAAGCTAGGGTAAGGGAATGGACTTCTCTTAGTAATTTCAAATGAAATAGCGGAAAAGCCATACCTATAGCCCCTCAGAAAATTACAGCCTCCATCAGACACTGCTTTTTCCGTAGCGGCATATAGTTAGCTATAATTAATATCCTGCTGATGTTTTTAATAAAAGTAGATACAGTAAATCTAGACACTGTTATGTTCCAAATCAAGTTATTCCTAATGCAAGTCATTGTTGACCATTTAACAATGAGGCAAATTTTATTAAAGATCATAAAGGATACTAATTTTTTTTACTGTCAAAGAGTTAGGGAAAGTGCTGTAAGGTCATTAGGGAAGGCTCTATCAAAGCTATATAAGTTTCTTTAAACATCAAAGGATTTGCATAAATGTATAGTCAAAAGGTACTGTTGTTTAATTTATATTTAACTGAACCAATGCCATTTTCACAAATATATCCTAACATCTGTGGTCTCACCATCACTTTTCTAATTGATGATAGTGAGCCCTAAAACATGAGAAGCTGTCAATTCACGGTTCTTGTGAAAACGTAGATTCGTAGATTTTAAATTGATATCATTAGTGATTGTACAGTCACACTTGATTTAGTTAAATCCTAAAATTGCTGTAATATGGATTTCTGTTAAAATCATTAGAAAATTAATTATGCACAAATTTGGAATGGCAACTGTCATTGGTTCTTTTCAAAAGTAAGTTTTTATCATTTGTTTTTTAAAAAGTATAGGAGGCAGTTAGGGTGTGTGATGCCAGGTGATCTGATCAAATTATTTCACTCCACTCCTGTCTGATTTTTAAGTGTTCGTGCAAATTAACTATCAAAATGCCAATAACAATCGGCTTTATACATTTTTCAGTACATATTATCTCATTTGTAGTTTTCTACAACAAACCTGTGATATAGGTGCTATTATTACTTCCATTTTACAGAGGAAACCACTTTTCCTGTTAAGAAGTTAAGTGACTTGGCTTGGGTGATATGGCTAGTAAGTGAATGAAGTAGGATTTGAATTCAAGTCTTCTAACACAAAATCCAGGGTTTTAACCCATTTGGTTACCTCCTACCCACCCTCTTTCCTCTCTCTATGGTACTTCATTAATTTAATTATCATTTCTATCCCAGTGATTCTCAAATTTACTCTATTCAGTTGTACCCTAACCACTCTGCTGACTTTCACATAGACATATAATAGCCTTTCAGATTTTTCCAAGTAGAACTCTGTAAACATCTTAAATTCCACATGTTCAAATATAAATTCATTATCGTTTCTCCCTAAATCTTCACTCTTTTCAACTTGCCCATTCCCACAGGCATGAAGTTGAGGTGTCACTGTGTAATCCTCACTGTCATTCCCCATAGCCAATCTATTGGCAACACCTGTCAAATTCACCACTGCAATATATTTTGGATATTTCCCCTTCTCTCCTCTAATACTTCCAACAACCTTACTTAATGCCTTCATCCCCTCAACCTAGATTATCACAATGTTTTATTTATTTGTTTTTTAACTCTCACCTCAATACTGTGTATTGGCTCCAAGGCAGAAGAGTGGTAAGGGTTAGGCAATGGGGGTTAAGTGACTTGCCCAGGGTCACACAGCTGGGAAGTGTCTGAAGTCACATTTGAACCCAGGACCTCCTGTCTCTAGGTCTGGCTCTCAATCCACTGAGCCACCCAGCTGCCCCCTATCACAATGTTTTATTGATGGGTATTCCTGCCACAATTGTCTCCCCACTGGTCTATCCTCCATTTAACTGCTAAAGTATTTTCCTATAGCCTCTCTACTCAATAAACTCTATTGTCTAGACTTCTCTGGCTTTCCCCCCTCCTGAAACCATCCCCATCATCATTTCTTGTAACACAATAGTATTCCATTACATTCATATATCATAACTTGTTCAGCCATTCTCCAACTAATGATCATTACTTCAGTTTCCAATTACTTGTCACCTTAAAAAGAGCTACTAGAAACACTTTTCACATAAGGTTTGCTTTCCTTTTCCTTTGATCTCTTTATTGTGTAGACCTAGTAGCATTATTGCTGTATCCAAGGTCAGGCAGTTTTATATTCCTTTGTGCATAGTCCCAAATTCTCCTGTCATTGCTATTATATTTTCTGTCATCTTAACCAAATTGAGGTGTGTGATGTTTAAAGTACATCTCTCTTTCTCCCTTGTCATTCTCATGATGTCATCTGAAGACCAAATACCAGTGAGTGAGTTGAGATAAATGGCAACAGGAAAAAGGGAAATTAAGAACCAATGAGTCAGGGAGCAATGAGGTCAAGAATATTTCTAGACAGCAGAGTGATTCCCCAGGCACTGCCCCCCTGGGCAGTCCAGGAAAATTAATAAATCATGATTGGTTCTATGAACTTTAGATTACTCCACCCTACTCAGACTAAGAAAATCAGGAATGTATACACCCATACTTCAGGATTAAGTATTTTAGAGGATGGCCTATGATAGACATGTGCTAGCAAATGACAAATCAGAAACAACTGACAGACCCCTGGGCTGTCCTAAGTCAAGCCTAAGATATCATTGGTACACGTGAGATACAGGAAAGTGATGTAAAGCTGTCTATATAGTTCATGTCACTTCCTCTCTCCGGCCTCTTTGGCGGCGGAGAGGTCTCTGGCTGGCAGGTTACTAAGCCTTCCGACATCTTGGCGTGGCGACAGGTATTGTCTGGTTTGGGGGTGAGTTTTCCTTGATACAATACTGGAAGAAGCTGTGTAGCTAGTTCAGGTTCAGGCATCTTAGCTGAGCTCTCTTGGAGTTTAGGCTGATACTTTCTCCTTTACCTTCCAAACACTATCCTCTTAGAGAAAGCCTCTAATCTTCCCCTTGCACAGGCCAGGCGGGAGAAATCCTATACTTTTCCCTCTCCCTTTTCCTTAATTTCTTTCCTCTATATTAATTAAAATCACCATAAATTTCCAGCTAACTTGGGTATTTTATTTGGGATATTCCCTGGCGACCAAAATTAATTTAGATTAGATCACAACCCTAAAATTATCCTTACAGTCTGGTAATCCATGAAGGGTGTGATGAGGACCCTCAAATTTCTGTGAAATATCTTTCCTCTCTCTCTTTATTACTTCCTTAAGTCAGTCAGACTTTTAAACAGCTAACTCAGCTTCAAAACACAGCTGCTAGAGCAAGAGAATATAAAACATCTTTTTTTCCTCTCTTTTCTCCTTAATTTAAATTGAAAACAGCTGTGTTTTTTAAAAAACCTAAAAGCAGCAGGACTGGGAAAGCTGTTTAACTACGAATGCCCTTTCCCTTAGGGAACTAACAACCCAATTAGGCAACTCTCACTGACAATACTGCCTAGATTGCTCTTAATTAGCATCGAGAGAAACTTGAAGAAAGTTTTGGCCTTGTCCTGCTCCCCACGTATTTTGTGAGGACCACTAGGGAAATAACTACAAAATACACACACACACACACACACACACAAATGAATACTACATTCTCTGACATTTATATGGCAGTTGAAGAATTAGGAACATTAAGGAATTGAGGATACCTCTAATTTCTTATGTTATTAGGTAATGTCATTTTTGTACTCCTCAATATTGTGTTAAGAAATGCTAACATAAAAAAATTTGAAGCAGAAATGCATAAAAACACACAAAAATCTGAAGCTAAAATCCAGGGAATCATGAAAAAATCTGAAGCTAAAATACAGAAAATTATGCAAGAATCAGAAGCTAAAATACAGAAAATTATGCAAAAATCTGAAGCTAAACTACAAAAAAACCCATAAAAATATCTGAAGATAAAACACAGGAAAATATAAAAAAAATTGAGGCTAAAATACAGGAGAACATGCAAGCCCAATTGGATAATTTAAAATGCTTCTTACAGGATCAATTGGCAAACATCCACCCTACCAAAAACAAGTTTGAACCTGACAAACCTGTTTCTGAACCTCTAAATGAGGAAATTCCCTTCCCTGAAATGGAGATGGGAAACACCTTTCCTATAGCTCAGCTAACAGACTTGCTCTCTCATTGAAAATCTTGGCTGAACTTCATCCCCAAGACCTTTCTCCTGAAACCCAAACTTCTGAAATCCCAGTTTCTCCTGTTCCTCCTCCAACCCAAAAAACAATTCCAGTCCGAAGGAAATCTCTTCCTTCTAAAGAACCTCGTTCTAGTCAAATTGACCCATAGGTACCAAGTACCAAATACCTGTAATTACAGGCCATTTCTATCTAAGAGAAGTACCTGAAATAGGATGCAACAGGGATGTGGTGACTCTAAGGCACAATATGCCATTTACTCCCCAATAAATAAATAAATTTACATGAAATATTCCCACATATGAACAAGATCCCTTTTTGGTAACAAAAAAGATGACAGACCTATTTTTTTTCAATATAATCCATCTTACAAAGACACCGAAAACTTGCTACAGGCTTTTTTAACTGAATGTGAGAAAAAATAATTGCTCATGTCAATAAAACCCAGGGGCACAATGCAGCACACTGTCCATCTCAGGATCCCGAATGGGACTATAACAACTATATATAAAGGATTATTTGCAACTATACTGTTGTAGGGAGGCCATCTTAATGGCAATGAGAGTGTTCAGACAGTACAGATAAGTGGACAGAATTTGAAAGAATTAAGCAAAATGAGGAAGATACACCCTCCAGATTCAAGGACAGAATAATTAAGTTTCAGGGTCGATACCTGGATTTTGACCTATCTAATGAAAATCGCATAAGACAAATTAGAAGGCACTTTTGTCAATAACTTTAGGGATTAGGGATTATTTTAGAACATATTGCCCAAGATGGCCGGAGATGGACCTTGAAGAATTGTGCAAAACAGCCCTATATGTTTCAAAGAGAAACAAAGGAGGAAGAAAATAATGGAGAAAATGAAGAAAGAATTGACATATTTAAAAGATAAGATTGCTAAACTGGAAAGAGGGCATGACACTCAACCAAAGGCACTTGCCCCTCTCCAGGAATCTAATGATCAATCGATTACCTACCAATTCTGTGAAAAGGGCCACAGAATAATAGAGTATAGAACTTTATTCAAGGCATCATAAGGAATATACAGTTTAATAACAACTACATAAGTGATAATTATAGAAATAACTATAATAATGATAAAGGAAAGCATAACTTTAGCAATAATAACTATAGGAATAGATATTGGGAAAATGATAACTCAAACCAAATGACTCCAGAACAATATAACTTGAGTAGTGCTCATCCAAAAAATACTTGGGGTGCTAATGTCCCTCAGGGGGGTGCCCTTCAGGGGGATGCCTAAGGAACTTCCCAAATACAGTGAAGGTGTCCTGGGGGAGCACAGGAATCAGAGGACACAACCTTTGATTTTCCGGACCCGTTGTCCCTATCCACTACCCCCCTATACTAATGAGCTCCATGTTACCTTAAAGGTGGGTAACACTTATTATGATTGTCTTCTAGACACTGAAACTTCAAAGTCTGTATTAAAGAGTACACCTGATTTGCATTGCTATTCCACTGGCTCAGAGAATGTAATGGGAGTGTCAGGGATACACCAAAGAGTTAAAAAGCTTTCCCCTAGAATGGTGTCTGTAGGACCTCTAGAAGTACAACATTCCTGCCTTTTGATGCCTGACTCCCCTTTAAATTTGCTGGGGAGGGACCTTCTATGCAATCTCAGAGCCATAATAACTTTCTCCCCAGATGGTTCCTTATCATGAGGTACCTGAAGAATCTTTAAAATTACTTCCTGTAATTCTCTCAGAGAGTCAGGAGGGGAATGAGCATCCCACCTTTGTAATACCTGCAGATATACCAGAGTCTCTTTGGGCCACATCTTCTTCCAATGTAGGCTTACTTTAGTTGGCTGTTCCTGTGCAGATAAAAACTAAATCTAGCCCACTTCCTTCCATTCCTCAGTATCCCCTCTCAAAAGAGGCAATTGAGGGAATTACCCCAGTCATTAACTCATTAATTGACCAGGGAATAATAATCCCTTGTAAATCTGAAGACAACACGCTCATCCTGCCCGTTAAAAAACCAAAAAGAGGGCCTAATGGAAAATACCTCTATAGATTCGTACAGGATTTGAGGGCCATGAGCAATCACGCTATAAAGAGACACTCCGTAGTTTCCAACATCAATACTATTATTTCTCATATTCCTAGCACAGCTACATACTTTACAGTAGTAGACTTGTGTTCAGTCTTCTTTTCCATACCCATACATGAGAACTCCAGGCATATCTTTGCTTTCACCTGTAAGGGCTCTCAATTAACATGGAGTCGTTCGTCTGCCACAAGGGTTCGTGGAATGCCCAAGTTTATTTGCACAAATTTTGGGCCAAGACACTGTTAATATAACATTTAAAAATAGCAAATTAATCAAATACGTAGATGATCTACTCTTGGCTTCAACAGATGCAGAAGCATGTCAGGAAGATAGTAAACACCTTCTTTTGGAATTGCACAAAAGAGGGCACAAGATCTTGAAGGATAAAGTTCAGTGGTGTCTCCCTAAAGTAGAATATTTGGGGTTCCTCCTGACTGCAGATGTCTTCTCTATTTCTCCCAAACAAATTGAAAATATTCAAAATTTAAGCACTCCTACCACTAAGAAACAGTTGAGTGCAATTTTTGGAGCAATAGGGTTTTGTAGACAATGGATTCCTTGCTATGGGGAAATTACAAAACCCCTTATAACACTAACAAGGAATTTGGTCCCTGAACCCCTCAAATTAGAACCAGAACACTTGTCAGCTCTATCAGATCTAAAATAGGCTATACTGTCTGCCCCTGCTCTAGGCATCCCAGATTACAACAAGCCATTTACTTTGTATGTACATGAGTGAAGAGAGGTAGTTTCAGGTGTTTTAACTCAGACTTTAGGACCTTCTCAGCACCAATTCCTTATTATTCTGCCCAACGGGACCCAGTAGCATCAGGAGCACCACACCACCATGTCTTAGAGGAGTAGTTGCTACAGCCTTACTAGTGACAACAATTGTTGATCTAGTATTGGGATGCCCATTAACAATTATGTGCCCATATGAGGTAGAAGCTTTGTTGCTAAGGCATAGAATAGAACACAGGCATTCTCGGATCAGCAAATTACAAGGTATGAAATAACCTTGTTAAACAATGAAAACATTACCTTGAAACTCTGTTCAACCCTTAACCCTGCCACCTTGATTCCAGATTTACCAACTTCAGGAGAACCATTACACAATTGTGAAACACTAGTGTCCATGGCAGAAAAGCCTCGAGATAATCTCTTGGACACTCCCTTAGACAATTCAGATCTGGTCTTATTTACTGATGGTTCCTCTTTTATGAGGGATAGCATATGTTTAGTGATCAACTGGGGAGACTAGTCTCCCAATCATCATCAGTGGGGATTGTGAACTTTAGATTACTCCACCCTACTTAGTCTAACAAAAATCAGGAAATTGTGAACTTTAGAATACTCCACCCTACTCAGACTAAGAAAATCAGGAATGTCTACACCCATACTTCAGGATTAAGTATTTTAGAGGATGGCCTATGACAGACATGTGCTAGCAAATGACAAATCAGAAACAACTGACAGACTTGTGAATTTTAAAATTCTCCATCTTGGTATACCACCCAAAAATTGTGCACACCCACACTACACGGGCATGTGCTAGTCAATGACAAATCAGAAATAACTAACTGACCACCTGGGCTGTCCTAAGCCAAGCTAGAGCCAACCACTGGCACTTGTGAGACACAGGAAGTGAGGTAGAGAACAGCCTCTGGAATTCGCTCACTTCCTGTGGAGAGAGCTAGACGCCAGTTGGTGTTAGGAGCTTGGACAGGGAGGAAGCCCGCAGACAGCTTTCCTTCAGATCGGTCACGTGAGTTAAGGACTGATTCTTTCCACCTTGGCCCTTTGGGCCTAAAACTCCCTCTGCCTTGGTCAGAGGTTGAGTAGCCCCTTTCCCTTTTCTCTTCTCTCCTTCTCTCCCTACTCCCAGTGTGATTAAACCTCCATAAACTCCATTCTGACTTGAGTGTTTCATTTTAGGAATTTCATAAGTAAATTCCTTGGCGGCCATTGTTCAATATTACATCAATCTTAAAAAGGTGAAATTTTCACCATTACAGTTGGCGTAACCACTTCGGGAAAAAGAACTATATCAATCTTCTGATCTCCTTACTAATCACCTGGGAGAGGTCCCATCCCGGCTACCCCCTCCGGCTCTTGGCCCTGCTTTAGTGCTTCGAATGTTTCTAGAACCTCAATAAATTTCCTGAATTTTCTTGCCCTTTCACCCCACTTATTACTCACTCCATCAGCCCTTTTACCAAATACCTTGGCTTAAAGACACAGCTGCCAGAACAGGTGAGTATAAAATACCTTTTGTCTCTTCCCTTTTCTCCTTAAGTTAAATTGGGGTCAACAGGATTTTTTTTTTCCTTCTCCCTTTTGTCTCTCATTTCCGTCTCCTTTTACTTTAAGGAGGTGGCTCAGTGGATTGAGAGGCAGGCCAGGCTTACCTAATCAACTGATTAGCAAAGAGGAAGCTCAGGAGAAGGAGATCTTAGGAGCTCCTAGCCCACAAAAAACAAAAAACAAAAAAATCAGCTGAATACAACTAGGGAGCTAACTTAAAACCCATTTTTCCTGTTTCCTGGCCTTTCTAGTCTTAAAAATTTAAGTGAGCTTTGCTCAAGGAAGATAGCACATGGTCCTAGCAGTTTTAGCCTGAGGGCTAAAAAAGATTGCTGGGACCCTCCCATATACACACTTTGTAAAAGAAGGAGTTTTAGCTCTACCTTTTTTTTACGGTCTATTCACTCCTAATCAGCCTTTTCATAGCTTCTACCTTCCTGCATAAGGCTTTTGTAACCCCCTCCCACTTTATGGACAGACTTATTGACATAGGAAGTACATATATGGACCTTGATTTGTCCAGAGAAAAAGACATTAAACATATACGCAGACAATTCGTTAGGAATTGTTGTTCAGCAGTAAAAGACTACTTTGAAACCAGCTGTCCCAACTGGGAGTCTATGGACCTCGACGAACTGAGGAAAGTAGCAGCATATGCCTATAAGAATCGTACAAAAAAACCTGAGACACACAATACATCAGTGACAGACTTAAAAAAAGAAATTGAAATTTTAAAGGAACAATTGAAAAGTAAGGGAGAGACCATGGCCCCTTTGCAGGAATCCACAGATAGATCATTAACAAACTCCTTAATATGCCTCTTCTGTGGGAAGAGAGGCCATGCAATGATAGTCTGTAGGAGCAGGCTACAGAAAACAAGAAATAATAACACCTTTAGGAATAATAACTATAGGAATCACAGTGCCAATCAAAATGACAGTGCTCAAAATACAGAAAATGATACTACCCCAAAAAATGCCCAACAACAATATATAAGAAATGGAGCTCGACCATGCTACACTCAGGGTGAACACCCCCAACAGCGTGGAGGGTCCCAAAGCATCTTTATGAAGGTGTGAAGGGGGATGAGGGCCTTGGAAGCAAAGAATGAAACCTTTGATTTTCCAGACCCTGATATTTTAATGCCAATAATCCCTATATATTCCCCCTCAAACAGTAAGGAACCTCATGTCACTTTAAAGGTAGGAAATTCATACTATGACTGTCTTCTAGACACTGGAGCATCTAGGTCAGTTCTAGTAAGCAAACCAGATGAGAAATGTGATTCTATTGGCTCCTTAAATGTAGTAGGTGTTTCAGGAAAACCGTTAAAGGTCCCAAAACTTTCTCCTCGCATGGTACGCGTGGGACCCCTAACTGTTGAACATTCTTTTCTTTTAATGCCTGGATCCCCCACAAATTTGCTGGGGAGAGATTGTAATGCAAATTACAAGCCACAATAATGTGCACCCCAGATGGCTCCCTCTCTTTAGAAGTGCCCGAGGAAACCTTAAATTTATTCCCTGTATTTCTCTCAGAGAGCCAGGAGGCAAAGGAGCCTCCCACCTCTGAAATACCTACAGATATACCAGAGTCTCTTTGGGCCACATCTTCTACTGATGTAGGCTTACTTAAATCAGCTGCTCCCGTGCAAATAAAAACGAAATCCAGCCCACCTCCTTGCATTCCTCAATATCCTCTCTCCAAGGAGGCAATGGAGGGCATTACCCCAATAATAAATTCTTTAATTGACCAAGCAATAATTTTCCCTTTTAAATCTGAATACAACACGCCCATCCTCCCCGTTAAAAAACCAAAAAGGGGGCCCGATGGCAAACACCTCTATAGATTCATACAGGATTTGAGGGCTGTGAACAATCACGTTATAAAGAGACACTCCATAGTTCCCAATATCAATACTATTATTTCTTCTATTCCTAGCACAGCTACATACTTTACAGTAGTAGACTTGTGCTCAGCTTTCTTTTCTATACCCATACATGAGAACTCGAGGCATATTTTTGCTTTCACCTGGAATGGCATACAATATTCCTGGAGTCGTCTGCCCCAGAGTTATGTAGAAAGTCCGACCTTATTTGCACAAATTTTGGGACAAGATACAGATAATATAAAATTTAAAAACAGCAAATTAATAAAATATGTAGATGACCTACTCTTGGCTTCCATGGATGCAGAAGCATGTCAGGAAGATAGTAAACACCTTCTTTTGGAATTGCACAAAAGAGGTCATAAGATCTCGAAGGATAAAGTTCAGTGGTGTCTCCCCAAAGTAGAATATTTGGGGTTCATTCTGACAGCTGGTGCCCGCTCTATTTCTCCCAAGCGAATTGAGAATATTCAAAAATTGAGTGCTCCTACCACTAAAAAACAGTTAAGAGCAATTCTGGGAGCAACAGGGTTTTGCAGACAATGGATTCCTTGTTATGGGGAAATTACTAAACCTCTTATAGCACTAACAAGGGATGCAGTCCCTGAACCCCTCAAATTAGAGCCTGAACTCCTGTCAGCTCTATCAAAGCTAAAAAAAGGCTATCATATCTGCCCCTGCTCTAGGCATCCCAAATTATAACAAGCCATTTACTTTGTATGTACATGAGAGAAGAGGAATAGCCTCAGGCGTTTTAACTCAGAATCTGGGGCCTTCTCAGCGTCCAGTTGCTTATTATTCAGCCCAGCTGGACCCAATAGCTTCAGGAGCACCACCATGCCTTAGAGGAGTGGCTGCTACCGCTTTACTAGTGACAAAAACCGTTGATCTAGTATTAGGATGCCCATTGACAATTATGTGTCCACATGAGGTAGAAGCATTATTGCTAAGACAGAGAACACAGGCATTTTCTGATCAGCGAATTACAAGGTATGAAATAACCTTGCTAAATAATGAAAACATTACTTTGAAATGCTGTTCAACCCTTAATCCTGCCACCTTGCTTCCAGACTTACCAACTTCAGGAGAACCATTACACAGTTGTGAAACACTAGTGTCCATGGCAGAAAAGCCTCGAGATGATCTCTTGGACACTCCCTTAAAGAACTCAGACCTGATCTTATTTACTGATGGTTCTTCTTTCATGAAGGATGGCATACGCTACAGTGGAGCTGCTGTAGTCACAGAATTTGCCACTGAGTGGTCAGCTTCACTGCCCTCTAACATTAGCGCTCAAGGGGCAGAGCTCATAGCTCTGAAACATGCCTGTATAATTGTCAAGGGTAAAAAGGCAACAATTTATATGGATTCTAGATATGCTTTTGGCATTTGTCACTCAGTCGGGATGCTATGGCTCCAGAGAGGATTTTTAACCTCAGCTGGAAAATCCATAGCTAATGCTGAAATTATTAATGAAGTACTTTCTGCTCTTCAGCTGCCTGAAGCCCTAGCTGTAGTTCATTGCTCAGCCCATACAGGTGGCAGCGACCCTGTCTCTAGGGGAAATGACCAAGCAGATGCTGCTGCAAAGCTAGCAGCCATAGAAGGGCCTGAATTACTTCTAACATTAACAACTACTGATGACTCAAATTTATCACTTTCCTATAATGAGAAGGAAGTGGAAAAATGGAAACAGAAATTCAAAGCAAAACAGATCAATGGAGTCTGGGTGTCATCTGAAGGAAAACCCCTGCTCTCTAGAAGTTTCTATCACAAAATTTGCCAATCTGTTCATAATAATGGCCACTTTGGTACCCAGGGCATCGTGAACTCTGTTAAGAGAGTATGGATAGCCCCTGGTATAACTACCATAGTCTCTAAAGTATGTTCAGCCTGCCCTACCTGCCAGGCATATAACCAACATGCCTTTCGTGGAAAAGCCTTTGGTGGGCGTCCTCTGGCTTACACACCTTTTGAGCACCTGCAGATAGATTTCATAACGATGCCAAAGGCTGGACAATATAAATTTTGTTTGGTCATAGTAGACCAACTGACCAGATGGCTGGAAGCATTTCCTACAGCCCGAGCCACAGCAGCTTTTGTTGCTAAGGTGCTTTTAAAAGAAATTATTCCTCGCTTTGGCCTACCAGCACGTATTGATTCTGATAGGGGGAGTCATTTTACTGATTCTGTTCTAAACCAGATATATTCTTGCTTGGGGATAACTCCCAAATTCCATGTTCCATATCATCCCCAGAGTTCAGGCCAAGTTGAGAGGATGAACAAAGAACTTAAAACTATGATTGGAAAATTATGCACTGAGACCCATTTAAAATGGCCTGAAATTCTGCCTCTGGCCCTATTTTATCTTAGAAGCAGGCCTAGAGGAGACCTACATATTTCACCATTTGAGATGCTTTTTGGATATCCGCCTATATAAGCTAAGCCTTTCTCCCCGGCTTATACATCGCTATTAGGGGGAGATACTACTATTGCTTCCTATATACAGGAATTACAGCACAAACTGCGTGAGCTACATGAATCCGGAGCTGCAGTACAAGCCGGACCACTAGACTTCTCACTTCATGACCTGAACCCAGGAGACAACGTATATATAAAGAACTTCCAGCGTACAGGAGCAACCCAGCCTTCCTGGGAAGGACCATTCCAAATATTGTTAACTACTCCAACATCTATAAAGGTTGGAGAAAAGGACTCTTGGATTCACTGTTCTCATGTAAAGAGAGCATCTTCTGTTGAGACTGATTGACTGTATCCTATACATGCATTGGAGATAATTACCCATTGACAAGTGGAACTGTTTTATTCTGCTTTTGACACATTGAATTCCTAAATTTAGTTTTTTTCTTTTTTCCTTTTTTTCTCTTTTCCTTATTTTATTATTATTATTTTTTACATTATTTTATTTTTTCCCTTTTTCTCATTTCTATGTACTTAAGGTACATATGATCAATATTAATTTTATTCTACAATATTAGTTTAAATATATATACTTGCTGTTATTATTAATACACACCCAAACAGCTTTAGACTATGGGAACCTGCCATTTATTGATAATTGTTGTGGGACTATGATTAATGTTTGTGTCTGATTCTAGGAACGGGAAAAAAAAAAGGAGCACAGAGATAACCTGGATAATGCCAAAAGAACTCACAGGTCTAAAAATCAAAAGACCAATCCAGGTAGGATTAATGCATTTCTAAGCCAATACTAAGGACTTGAACCTAGTGTGAGATTCGGGGTTGCGACACTTGACAGACGTTAAGATGTAGGCCTTCCCTGTATCCACACTCTTCATGAAAATACCTACAGACAAGTACCAAAGGTTGGCTACAATACTGGCTCCCTCCATCCCTGAGAACGAAGGTAAAATCAGATGAGGGAATAACACTTCCCCAGATATAAAATAAAAATCTGGTCCTTTTTTCTCTCCTTTAGTATGGCAACTTCCTGTAGCCTTGGCTGCAAATGGGGAAGTAAAATATGCTGCATTCTGTCCTACAGACTTGTGGGATTAGAAATTACTTAACTGGACCCTAATACAGGGGCCTGTAAAAAAAAGAATTTTTTTTATTCTTGCTTTCTCAAATTTTGTATACATAGATTTTTTTTATTTTTGATACTGATTTTGAATTCTTCTTTAATATAAATATATGCATATATAAAGGGTCTATATTTTTCCCTTAATTTTTTCCCTTTTCTTCTTTTGATTTTGTTTTTATTTTATTTTCATTTTGTTTAGTTTTTCTTTTGGATTAACTCACACACCCCCACAACTAAAACTTGAATCCTCAGCTGGACTCAGTGTTTTTTCAACACTTTCTTCAGGGGGGATTGTATTTCATCAAATCCAAGATTTAAATTTTGTTCGAGATAAATCTTCAGAGAAGAAGCTTGCTAACTAACTGAATCCAGAGAATGAACTGTTTGCAGAAAGATATCTAAACCTTTTCACTACAGGAAGATCCAGAATGAACCTTGGGGTGTGGTTGATTGAACATTTTTTGAATGTACACTCTTATGCCAAAGGGGACTGCCCCCTAATTGGCTTTTGTCAATGCGCCCAGCAAAACATTGGTTTGCTGTCTTTCTCTCTCCTCTATTTCCCCATATTTACAATTATTATAATTTTCCTCTTAGTGGGTAAAAAATTTTTGTATACACTTACAGTTAGAAATTTTTGGGGTGCAGTATGCTTATGTTTAGTGATCAATTGGGGAGACTAGTCCCCCAATCATCATCGGGGGGATTGTGAATTTTAAAATTCTCCATCTTGGTATAGCACCCAAAAATTGTGCATACCCACACTACACGGGCATGTGCTAATCAATGACAAATCAGAAATAACTAACTGCCCACCTGGGCTGTCCTAAGCCAAGCTAGAGCCAACCACTGGCACTTGTGAGACACAGGCAGTGAGGTAGAGAACAGCCTCTGGAATTCGTTCACTTCCTGTGGAGAGAGCTAGACGCCAGTTGGTATTAGGAGCTTGGACAGGGAGGAAGCCCGAAGACAGCTTTCCTTCAGATCGGTCACGTGAGTTAAGGACTGATTCTTTCCACCTTGGCCCTTTGGGCCTAAAACTCCCTCTGCCTTGGTCAGAGGTTGAGTAGCCCCTTTCCCTTTTCTCTTCTCTCCTTCTCTCCCTCTCCTTTTCCCTACTCCCAGTGTGATTAAACCTCCATAAACTCCATTCTGACTTGAGTGTTTCATTTTAGGAATTTCATAAGTAAATTCCTTGGCAGCCATTGTTCAATATTACATCAATCTTAAAAAGGTGAAATTTTCACCATTACAGACTCCTGGGCTAAGATATCATTGGTACATGTGAGATGCAGGAAAGTGATGTAAAACCGTTTATAGATATCACGTCACTTCCTCTCTCCAGCCTCTTTGGCAATGGAGAGGTCTCTGGCTGGAAGCATGCTGAGCATTTTGGCATCTTGGCGTGGCGGCAGCTATTGTCTGGTTTGGCAGTGAGTTTTCCTTGGTACTATACTGCGGAGCTAGTTCAGGTTCAGGCATCTTAGCTGAGCTCTCTCGGGAGAAATCCTACACTGTTTCCCTCTCCCTTCTCCTTAATTTCTTTCCTCTATATTAATTAAAATCACCATAAATTTCCAGCTGACTTGGGTATTTTATTTGGGAACTTCCCTGGCCTCCAAAATTAATTTAGATTAGGTCACAACCCTAAAATTATCCTTACAGTTCCTGAGATGTGATGTGTAAGAGTTAGTTGGTGGAGAAAAGATTGTATAAGGTGAGCCAAACAGGAAGTAGGAGTCTCAAGGACTTCAATGTTTGCTGGTGACTGTAATCCTCAGTGTCTTTATGGTAGGGGGCCCAAAATGGGGGCCACAGATTAGAAAAGCTAAGTACCTCTCTATCTCTCTCATATTTTTCCCCTCTTCTTCCTACTACTGCTTTGATTTAATAAAGTTATTAAGCCACAACCATCCTAATAATTTTCAATTTTTACAGTGAAGTGGTAAGTTAGAGTTGTTTTAATTTGCATTTCTCTATTTGTAATTTAGAGTATTTTTAATGTGACCATTGATAACTTTGATTTTTTCCGAAAACTTTTTGTTCAGATACTTCATCTACTTATCAATTGGAGAATGCCTCTCATGTATATAAATTTGGCCCTTTTTTCTACATATTGGAGCAATTGAGACCTTGATCACAAAAACTTGCTGAAAAATTTTACTTTCCACTTCCTTGATTTTCTTCTCATTTTGTCTTCACTGCTTTTGTTGGTGTACAATTTTTTAAATTTTAGGTAAGCAAAATTATCTATAAATGTCTTAATTCCTTCAAGTTAGTATTTATTGAATACAGATTACATATGGCAATGCAGGCATCAAATTTGGGCCAGTTTCCTTGGTCACCTATGCTTTCCTTTGCGGTTTCACTTCGTGAATCTCTTACTGTAAATATTTCTGCTCGTTTTTAATATTATTTCTTAGTTTAAAATTAAAAAAAAAATTTTTTTACTAATTACATGTGATAACAAATTTCCACATAAGTTTTCCAAAATTATATGATCCAAATTGTCTCCCTCCCTCCTACTCTCCCCCTTCTTGAAGCTGGCAAGCAATTCAATCTAGGTTAAACATGAGTACTACTATTTCCTAAAACATTTTTAGTGGTGTCTCTCTTATGTACAAATTTTATATTGAAATGATCATTTTTACCTTTGACAAATAAGTTTTTACAATAAATGGATTGAGTTTGTATGTGTGGAAATGTACAGGGAGACCTATGAAAAATGCATCTTGATTATGGTATTTTAATTCTCTCCTCATTAATCTATTAGTTGAAATGTTAGTGCAAAATATTGATGATGATATTAATTAATTTTTCCATTATTTTGTACAGTCTGACCATTCTGGGAAAACTTTGTCATTGTTTGGACCTAACCCTATGTGTTTTCAGCTGTATTCATGGCATTGGGAAGATCTTGTTTGTTAGCAAAAACTAGTAAGACAGCATCTCTAAGCTCATCCTCTGCCAATATTCTCATCCGTTCTTCTTGAGCCTCATTCACTCACTCTCTGTCATTGCTGTCAACCACAAAAATCAATCCTTGTGTATTCTGGAAGTAATGGCGCCATAAAAGTTGTATTTTGTACTGGCCATCTACATCCCACACCGTGAAGCTAACGTTTTTGTATTCTACAGTTTCTATGTTGAAACCTATAGTGGGAATAGTAGTTACTATTTCACCCAGCTTCAGTTTGTACAAAATAGTTGTCTTTCCTGCACTGTCCAGACCAACCATTAGAATCCTCATTACTTTTTAGCCAAAGAACCCCTTGAAGAGGTTAGCAAATATATTCCCCATGTTCCAAGTGTGGTGTGTTGAATGTTGGCAAAAGAAACCGGTGAGCGGCTGCCCCTCCTTCTTTTTTTCCACTCTCCAGGCATTGGTTTCGCTCCCACAAGATGGCAGTTTGGACCTAACCCTATGTGGATGAGAAACTAGATCTGTTGCTTAGAGACCAGATTCATTTAATGCTTAACTTGGAATGTAGGTTATTCTGACCAGAAACCCAGTCAGATAAAAGGAATATGAGTTTTCTCCCATTATACAGATGTATACACAAGCAACCCATATATCGTATCTGAGAATGGTTTCCGTGCTGACCAATTGGTTTCCTTATTCTTTTGTTTAAATTCTATATAATATGTAAATTACAGGCATTCAGTGGAAGTGGGTCACTCCTTTTTTTTTGGAGAGGGGGTCCTCCCCCTCTGCTGTTCAACTTCTTTCTAAATTATTCCAGTTTAGGACTCTTGTACTCAACTCAAAAAGTGGTGTCAGAAGTGAGGTCTTTGAAGCAAGCTCAAAAGGTGGGATTTAATCTAGACAAGATTACTCTGCACAGTGATTCTGCTAAAATGTAGTCAATTTGCTCCTGGTCTCAGAGTAGGTCTTAAGACTGAGGACTCTGGATGTCTAGAAAGCTAAAAAGCTGTGTGAACCTAAGAAATTACTCAGGGAGTGTTAAAATTAGCTGAGCCACTCTTGTGGGCAAATAAGTATTCTTCTTGCACTGATCAACCAAGAGTTTTGGGTGAGCAGATCTATTGTCTGTTAATTTGGCTAGTCCTTCAGTCCTTCAATGGATCTCTGTCTCTCTTTTCTCTCCTCTTTCTTTTCCTGTACTTCTCTTACTGTGCCTCTTAAAAAATAAACTAGATACTTGCTTTGAGACTATAGATTGGCAACAAAAAATACAAGGGTCATCAGTGGAACCATGTGACCTTCCAGGAGAGAATCATTTATCTATTTAGTAAGAATCAGTAACTTAATATCAGTCCTACACTCATTTGCTTAGGGATAGATTAATGAGGAAGCTTGTTATATGTAGTAGTAAAATAAAATCTTGTCTAGGGTTGAGTAGTTTGCAGGTCAAATGTTCACACCTCAACAGTAGGGTTCCTTCCCTTTCTCTAGAAAATCTTTGTCTTGTGTTGTTTGTAAATTCTGCTACCATGGAAGATTTCTATGTAAAAAAAAAAAATGAAGTCAGCCCCCCCCCCCCAACTGCTATAAAAAGCTACAACTAGAGAATTTAGAATGCTGGAGAAGATGAATGAAGTTTCATACTTGAAATAGTTCTTCCAGATTGCTATAATCTGATGTTAAACTCTACATCTCAATAAATAGGGACTTATTCCCATTTTAGATTTTCAGGATAGTGACAAATATTGGAAGACATGTGGGGAAATTGAGACACTAATGAACTGTTGGTGGAGTCATGAACTGATTCAGCTGTTCAGAAGAGCAATTTGGATCTATGCCCAAAGAGCCATAAAACTGCATATGTAGATTTGTATCTCAAAGAGATAAAAAATAAGGAAAAGGGCCTATATGCACAAAAATATTTATTGCAGCTTTTTAAAAATAGCAGTAAAGAACTTGAAATTGAGAGGATATCCATCAATTAGAGAATAGCTCTGGTGAAAAATGCTATATACCTCCAGAGAAAAAATTGATAGTCTGAATGCAGATCAAAGTATATAGTTTTTGAAAGACTTCCTTTATTTTTCTGTTTTTTTGTGTTTTCTTTTACAACATGACTAATATGGAAATAGGTTTTACATGACTGTACATTGTAAGGGTTAAAAATTAAGATTGGACTAAATATATGAGAATGTGGTCACTGAAATTAATATATCTCAAGTCAAATAACTTTTCATCAGTATTTCTTTATAAAATAGAGGGAAAGAGGGAAAGTAGAGAAATGAGAAAGTAAGAAGGTATCTATCCTATCACACTACATAATCACTCCAGCTCGGTTCAAACCAGAAAGGGCTCATTAACTCTCCACCAGAGGACCATGGGTGAGAGGGGCTGTTGGGGAATAAAGCAAAAGTTCTAGCCACGAGGCCTCCTCCAAGACAGGAGGCCTCTCTGGAAGTTAGTCCCTTCAGGAGCCAGGAAAGGAGTCAACCTTTTCCACTTACCCACGTGGTAGTCCAAAGAGAAGATCCTCCACCAGCCTCCAGATCCTCCAAAAGAGCTCCAACTCCAACTCCGAAAAACTCTATCACAGGAAGTTGCAATTACCTTTAAAAATCTTTGCATCACTTCCTGTGTCTTCCTTCCACTTTATGTGGACAAATTGTAGTTTATAAATTTTCTTAGGATTGCCCAGGGGGAAGTTAGTCATTTCTGAATTGTCACTCACTTTAGCACGTGGGGTGCAGACCTCCTCTCAAGGGTAAAGTGGGGGTGTATACGCTTCTGGTGATTAAATCTAAAAGTAGGCAGGGGAGAATTAATCCCATATTCACAATATGTATAACCTATATAAAAGCTTGCTTTCTCAAGGAAAAGGGAAAAGAATGAGAGAATTTGGAACTCAATTTTTAAAAAATATTAAAAATCATTTTTACCTATAATGGGAAAAATAAAATATTTTAAAAAATTATTTTATCAAGCTCTTGATAAGCGGTTTCAATGTTTGGGAAACCTGCCTGTATTGCGTAATGAACTTGTTTCCTAGGGCAGGTCTAAGTCTCCTGACTTACAGCTCCTGTGCCTTAATCAATTTGATTCTTCTTACCATGAGTTACTATCATTCTGGTCTTTATCAGTTCTTAAAATAATTCTGAAAAATTCCTGACAAGAATGTCATCACTGACATGGGTTTATTTAAACCTTTACCGAGTTATCTGCTCCTGTGATTGTGTTTCCATTAGTATGGGAATATTTGGGTTAAAGCCCCCAAGGGCATATTATAGGAAAACCTACAGCATTATCTGAACCTAATCCTGTAGAGCCCCAAATCAGATCTGTTGCTTTGAGACCAGATTCATTTAATGCTTAACTCAGGACATGGGTTATGCCGACCAGAAACCCAGTCGAATGCAAGGAATGTGAGTTTTCTCCCACTCTACAGATGTATTGTCCCAAGATACACAAACAACCCACATCTTATCTGGAAATTGCTTCTATGGTGGGTGATGATCTACTATTTGCTGGTATAAATCACAGACACTCAGGGGGATACCAAAAAAGAGTCTACGAGTTCAGAGAAACCTAGAAAGACCTATGTGAACTGATGTGGAGTGAAGTGAGTAGAACCAGAACAATGTACTTAACAACAGCAATAATGTATGAGGAACAACTGTGAATGACTTAGCTATTACCCAGCAAAACAATGATCCAAGAGAATTTACAGATTGTGTTTACATGTAAGTGGGAAAGAAATGAATGACTGAAAGAAAACCCTAAAGTCAGAGAGTCTCACACCTAAAAGGGGCTCAGTTGGAATGGGAGACATGACAAGCAAATGAGCTTGTTCGTAAATCATATGTGGTTATCTAGGTCAAATAGGAGGCAAGGTCAGAAGGATGAATGGAGTGGTGGGGGGATGAGAAGACATTTGGAGAGAATGACCTAAAAGAAAATAGGACTGGCTCTGAGTCGAGAACAAAGGAAGCCAAAGAAGCAAGGAGGTTAAATTGAGGAGGCAGAAGCAGTTTGGACAGTCTGGGAAAATGCCTATTTTCCTGTTAGGAGAAGGGCAAGAAGGCCAGGAAGGGAAGATTTTTGGAGTCTATAGAGAGCAGTGAGAGTAAATCTAAGGAGACTGGAAAGAAAGCAAGGCAGTACGCTGTGAGGCTGTCTATTTGATCCTGGAATTAACAGAGGAGTTAATTGCAGAGGCCACACATGAACATATGTGCTTTCGTACAGTACCTGGAACAAAGCAGGTGCTGCATCCACGTTGATAGATTGATTACTTTGGGAGGCTCGCTTTGGTACCTTCATGGAGTGAGGAGATACTTGAAGTAAGGAGGCTGTGGTGAAATAAGCCAGGCATGAGGACATGAAGTGTTGCTTCAGGGTGACAGTTGCTTGATGGACAAAATTGTATGTAGTAGCAAGCAGGCCAGGAGACTTAATCACAGAGTGGCTATATGGGCTGAGTGCCAGTGAAGAATTGAGGATGATATACCAAGGTGGAGAGCCTATGCATGCACCTGGGAGCATGGGCTTGCTGGGGCCAGTAAGAAGAAAGTCCTTTATCAAAAGGAGAAAAGTAGAATAAGGATTCTTTTGGCCCTGGTGAAAGTCCCTGCAGGCAGCTGTAAACCTCAAAATTTCTTAGACTTATAAATGTTGGAAATTTCACCATTGGGAAATTTCATACTTGAAAAATTTCCTATTGATAGTGGGTCTTGGCTATTGGAATGTGAACCCCATTGGCATGGGAGGTTCCTCCTCCTCCCTTCTTAAGATTACTTTAGGACAGAAACCTTTTGCTGAACAATGGAAAGGACTTTGACCTATGCTTAAGCATAGAACAGGAATTTCTTTGAGTCATGATTGATTTTGGAATTGATACAATGGAGATACTTGGAATCAATCTCCACCCTACTCAGTCCTAACAGGATTGAGGAAGGGCTGCAGCATAGATCAAAATTTAATTATTCCAATCTCTACCCTACTCAGGTTAACAGGATTTAGGAAGGGCTGTAGCAAAGGATCAAAGATTTAATTATTTGAAAATATGACCTTCAACAGACATGTGCAAAGCCAGAGACCTCTGGGCGGTCCTGGGTTAAGCTAGAGCCTCCATTGGCACAGGGAAATTGATGGACAGTGATTGGTAGATGTGAGAACTGAGGGGAGGGAACTTGGATGGTTTCCTTAAAGATAGAGGGGTCTGAAGACTCAGGTGTGGTGGTTCAGGAGTTTGTCGGAGTGGTTGGAGTGTGCTCTGAGAAGCTTGCTCTGCCTTTGAAACTGTTTCTCCATTTTGGTCACGTGAGTAATAGGGACTGATCTCTTTTCTTTGCCCCAGCTATCTAAGGGCTTGGGCCTTTTGGCCCAGCCTAAACAGAAGGGGTATTTAAGCCCTATTCCCTTCTCTCCCCTTTCTCTCTCTACCTCTAATTCCTTTCTTCCTCCTGTCTGTAATTAAACTCTAAAAAAGGCTGACGGCTGACTTGAGTTTTCATTTAGGAATTACATAGCTGAATTCCTTGGCGACCTTAAATTAATATATATCAGTCTTTTAAAGTGATTTCCTTGTCACACAGCTGGAATTCTAAAATTGCTGCTGAACTTCCTCTCCAGCCCACTGAGGGCCCTAGGCTCAAATGACTCTTAGGCTTCAGAAAGGGATAGACAAAACCCTGGGGGGAGCCCAAAGAAGAAAGATACTTTGGCACACCTGAGCATTGGCCAAACTGTTAAGAGGGAAGGTGGCACAGAGCAGAGGGGAACCACCTTGGTTTCCCTGTTGCAGATAGGGCATAGTCTAGGTGAGCTGGGCGAGTAAAGAGGAGAGAGAATAGGGAGAATAGTAAGCCTAAACTAGGGCCAGACGGGATATGCAGAGGACAAAGATTGCTGACAAGACAGAATTGCCAAGTTCCTGGAACATGCCAGAAGAGGCAGGCTCCTGTTTCTCGTGGTTCTCTACCCTAAAGCGAGAAGTAACATTTGGGCATTCAAGTCTTCCCTACTTGATGGGAGTAGGGCAGTTTGGCAAAGCTTCCAGGTGCACTTTGTCCAGGAATTCTTCCCTTCCTAATTAGCCATGCTCCTTTATCTCTGTGTGTAAGCGTGCATCATCTTAGGGTGTGTGTGTGTGTGTACACATGTGCTTGTGTGTGCATTCATGATCACATGTGTATGTATTATAGGCCTGATGCCCGGGAGATCTAATGCCTATGAAGCCAACCACACAGAACAAATCTTAGAGATTATGGTCGGGGAAGGGCTGAAAGATCTGAGGGAAAAATGGGAAAGGACTTCTCCTAGGGCCATGGTTCCCACTTCCCTGAATATGCAGGGATCTCCTGAGGATAAAACAGAACTCCAGATCCCAGGCCCCTTTTAATCTTTTCTCTTCACGTAAGCCAGGAAGGGCCTACCCACTTAGGCTCCACAAAGCTCTCTGAAAAGTCAGGGCAGAGCCTAGACCTTAACTTTGAATGTGGAAGGAGAGGGTGGCAGAACAAAGCATTTGGAGACAGGAAGGTATGTATGCTACTGGAGATAAATCAAGCCAAACTGCAATGTGATTGGAGAAACATGAGAATGGAAGAGGGGACAGGAAGGGAGGGTACTGGGGAAGGGGACAGGGTAGAGGAAAAAACACAATAAAAGTTACTTTAAAAATGAATCAAGCAAACTTCTATTTCTAGGAGCTAAGGTATGAACATTACTCGGATCTCACCCAAACCCACCTCCAAACAACAACAAAAACAACTTGAAACAAATCTTACAGAAGTAGATCCAGAATAAAACAGTGTTCCATTCAAGACAATGTAGAAGGATGGCAAGAAAGACCCATCTTACTGGAGAAAGAAGAAAGAGCAGCCCAGCATATGAACTATCTGGGGAAACCTGTGGGAATAGAATTGAGCTCAATCTAGCAGAAGCAATGCCTGGGCAAAACAGCTGCAAGCCTCTCCACAGCAAGCCAGCTAAGCTGCCTCCAAGAACCACACATTGTAGACCCCAAAGGCAGCCAGGTTGCCCTCAAACACCAGAGTAGACCCCAAATCCAAACCAAAAACAGTTTAACTTGGATGAAAAAATACATGAACTTGATAAATATAAAAAATTAGCACACATAAGCAAATAAGAAAAATGTGATTGATATTTATTGATTTTTATTAAATATTTCTTGCTTTTCCATGTCTTGCTCTGAACTTCCTCTTACTCTCTTCTTTGTCCTTTTAAATGTTCTTTAGTAATATAAGAATAGAGTCATTATTAAAGCAGCTAAGAGTATACATAGATAAAGGGCATGAGAGTAAGTTGAATATAAGATGATGTCCAAACAAATAAAATTAAGGAGGGGGAGAAAGCAGGATAGACAAAGAGAAGAGAAGAGAGAGAAAAGGATAAACTATCTCACATGAGGAGGTATGAAATAGTTAATACAGTGGAAGGGTAAATGGAAAAGAGTGGTGGGCAATGCTTGAATGCTACTCTCATGAGAATTGGCTCAAAGTGGAAAGGGGAACAACATCTATATTCCATTGGGTATGGAAATATATCTTACATGATAGAGAATGGGGAGGGGAGGGAGAACAAAGGAAAGGAGGATACTTAAAGAAGGGAGAAGGAATATGGGAAGCTGTGGTTAGAAGCAAACATTTGTGAATAGTGAATGGCTGAAAGGAGAGGTAGAGAAAGACAAACAAGAGGGAAAATAAGAGGTAGGGAAACAGAATAATCATAACTAAAAAAAAAGCAGGGGTAGCAATCATGATCTCAGTCAAGGCAAAAGTAAAAATAGATTAAATTAAAAGAGATAAGATGTTCTAATCTATCCACTGTGCTACCTAGCTACACCAGGTCTACAATCAAGAGGACATGGATTCAAGCTGTGTGACCCTGGGCAAGTCACTTGATCTCAACTGCCTAGCCCTTCTCTTCCATCTTAGAATTGAGAGAAGGTAAGAGATAAAAGAAAGAAATAAGAATCTACATCTTGATAAAATTACCACAGACAATCAAGTAACATTGTTACTAAACATATACACACTAAATGGCATAGCAATTCTTAAAGAAGTTAAATGAGTTTTAGAAGGAACTAGACATTAAAATTATATTAGTAAAGGCCCTCAATTTTCCCCTCTCAGAATTAGATAAATATAACTAAAAAATAATCAAGAAGGAAGTTAAAAGGGTAAATTAGAATTTTAGAAAAGTTGGATTTAATAGATCTCTGGAGAAAATTTAATAGGAAAAAAGTAACATAGCTTTTTCTCAGTGGTACATGGTACCTACACAAAATGTGATCATGTATTATGTCATAAAAGATTCTTAATAAAATGCAGAAAAGCAGAGATATTAATTGCATCCTTTTCAGATCATAATACAAAAAAAATTACATTCAATAAAAGGCAGCAGAAAAAAGATTAAAATTTTTTGGAAACTAAATAATCTAATCTTAAAGAATGAGTAGATAAAAAAATCATAGAAATAATCAATAATCTCATTAAAGAGAATGAATTACAAAAATGAAACAACATATCAAAATGTTTAGGGCACAGCCAAAGCAGCATCTAGGGGAAATGTTTAATTTCTAAATACTTATACCAATAAAACTGGGAAAGAATAGATCAATGATTGGGCAAGCAAATAAAAAATAGAAAAAAGAAAAAAAAGGAAAAAATTCCAATTAAATACCAAATTGGAAACCTTGAAAATCAAAGGAGAGTAATAAAGCTGAAGGTAAAAAACCAATGAACTAATAAGTAAACAGGAAATTATTTTATAAAAACAAAACAAAACAAAACCAATAAAATAAACCATTGATTAATTTGATTAAAGAAGAAAAACAAATTATCAATATCAAGATGAATTTATCACCAATGGATAAGAAATTAAAGCAATCATTAGGAGCTATTTTGCCCAATTATACACTAGTAGATCTGAAAAATCTAGGTAAAATATATGAATATTTATAAAAATATAAATTGCTCAGATTAAAAGGAGAGGAAATAAAATACTTAAATAATCCCATCTCTGAAAAAAGAAATTAAAGAAGACATCAATGAACTCCCTAAGAAAGAATCCCCAGGGCCAAATGGATTCACAAGTGAATTTTACCAAATATTTAAAGAATAATTCTAATAGTAAAAGTATTTGAAAAAATTGGAAAAGTATTCCTAAGAAATTCCTTTTATGATACAAATATGGTAATGACACTTAAATTAGAAAGAGCAAAAACAGAGAAAAAAACCATAAACCAATTTCTCTAATGAATATTGATTCAAAAATTTTAAATAAAATAGTAGCAAGTGAAGAGCTTAACTTGCATTTATTTAATTTCTTTTTATGTCATTTAGTATATAACTAATTCATCTTATATAATCTTTTAGTTGGCATATGTCACTATGTTAGAAAGGCTAGTTCTAGTTGTTAATTGTGACAGATAAGGAGCTCCTGTTATAAACTTTCTTATGTTAAGTACACATCTTTACTATATCCTGATTCCAGGAAAAGATAACAGAAGCAATCATATAGTTAGTTGTAAAAGTAGAAATGTATTACTAATATTTGCTTTTCAAGGAATGTATGTCAGTAATACAGTCCTCAGATATTATGACTAAAAGAGAGAACTTTGCGATATCTCTAAGGCTCTTTTTGTGAGTTATTGTCAATTATGGGATCAGTAAGTCTCTCCTAGAAGCACTATCTGAGGATATTAGTGACAGAATCAATTGCAGAGAACTCAAGGGGTTAATTCCCCCTGATATGTTCCTCTTTCCCTCTTTGGCATTCCTGAGGAGGTGATGGAAAGGGCACAACCACCCAGAAAGGCACGTTGAGATAAAATACTAAGGGACCAAGATCTTTGCTCCAGATGTCCTGCTGTTTCCTGCCAGAAGAAAAACAGTTTTTGGTATCTTGAGAAAAATACAGTTCCCAGAATTCCACAAACTTCATCTTTGTTTTTCATTTGATTCTCTTGCTAGTCAGGTTTTATTCTCACTCTAGCAAGAAATATATCTTTGCTGCTGAAACTGCTGGGTGAGAAGGTGTGTGGAATAAATCATGAAGTGCTGAACTTAGCTGTGTGACTGCCTTCTTTACCCTTTGTCTATCCTGTTCTCATCCCTCATCGTGCCCCCATTCGCAACAATAAAATGCTTGGACCTCTTATGAGAATTTATCAACATTATTAACACTTTGAATATTTGGGTTTACTAATCAATGATTTGTATTAACTGTCAAGAGCCTATAAAAACAAACTATGAACATGAATGAGATGTTTTTCATCACAGACTAGGTATGATGACACCCCTGACTATATTTGCCTATGAATGGTTTCATCTCAGATTTTGAACAGTTTTCTTAAAAAAAATTTTTTTAAACCCATATCTTCCGTCTTAGAATCAATAGTGTGTATTGGTTCTAAGGCAGAAGAGTGGTAAGGGCTAGGCAATGGGGGTTAAGTGACTTGCCCAAGGTCACACAGCTAGGAAGCATCTGATGTCAGATTTGAACCTGGGACCTTCTGTCTTTGGATCTGGTTCTCAACCCACTGAGTCATCCAGGTGCCCCTCCTCCCACCTCAGTTTTCTTTATTTCTTATACAAGGAGACTATAGCAATATATCATAGGAATCATTCACTATCACCAGGTGAGAGTTATATCAGGAACTCAAGGCTGGTTTAATATTAGGAAAACTATGAGCACAACTGACCATATCAATAACAAAACCAATAGAAATCATATGACTATCTCAATGGATGTGGAAAAAAAGGATGACAAAATATAACACACATTCCTTTTAAAGATACTAGAGAACATAGAAATAAATGGAGCTTTCTTTACAATAATAAGTAGTATCTATCTAAAACCACCAATAAGCATTATCTGTAATGGGGATAAAACTAGAAGACTTCCCAATAAGATCAAGGGCAAAACAAGATACCCATTATCACTACTATTATTGAATATTGTACTAGAAATGCTAACTATAGCAATAACAAATGGAAAAGAATTTGAAGGAATTAGAATAGATAATAAGGAAATAAAACTATCACTCTTTGTAGACAACATGATGGTATACTTTGAGAAACCTAGAAAATCAACTAAAAAAACTAATGGAAAAAATGAACAACTTTGGCAAATTTGCAAAATATAAAATAACCTCAAATAAATCAATAACATTTCTATATATTGACAAGAAAGTCCAGAAGCAAGATATAGAAAAAGAAATTCCATTTAAAATAACTATAGACAATATAAAATACCTAGGAGTCTATCCACCAAGACAAACTCAGGAATTATTTTTTAAATTAAATTAAATTGAATGTTTTTATCTCCATATTATTCATTCTTATCAGTGAACAATCTCATAATACTAAAACACCCAAACATATACCCAAATAAACAAGTGATAAATCATATGTTTTCATCTGAATTTCTACTCCAAAAGTTCTTTCCCTGGAGGTGAATAGTATCCTTTTTCATAAGTCCCTCCGAATTGTCCTGGATCATCGTATTGTTGTTAGTAGCAAAATCATTTGATTGTTCCTCAAAATTGCAGTTACTGTGTACAATAAATAGTTATACTCAGGAACTATTTGAAAACAACTCCAAAACACACTTCACACCAAGTAAGATCTAAACAATTGGAAAAACATAAATTTCACCCAAGGATAGACTGAGCCAACATAATAAAAAGGACAACTCTACCTAAACTAATTAACCTATTCAGTGCCATACCAATCAAATAAGCAAAAAATTATTTCATAAGGCTAAAAAAAATAAAATTCATATGGAAAAACAAAAAGTCAAGAATATCAAGGAAAATAAAGGAAAAAATGTAAAGGAATGTTGTCTGTCAGTACCAGATCTCAAACTGTACTATAATCTTCAAGACAATCTGAGAGTCTAAGAAATAGAGGGGTGGACTGATGGAATAGAATAGGTATACAAGACAGAAAATGGGCATAGTAATCTAGTCTTTGATAAACTCAAAGATGAGTTCCCCTGGCCAAATTATTCACAAAATCTTCAGGGAGGAGTAAGGGAAATGGAGGAAAATAAAAGAGAACAAAGCAGGGATTGGGAGGGCCAAGAAAGCTGATGATTTTCAAGGCAAGGTTTATTGATTATGGATTCTGTTCTATAGAGAGTCTGAGGGATTAAGTAAACTTTTCACATACACAATGACAAGGTAATGATTTACGTTGCAATGGATCTGGTTTACACCTCATTGAATCTAGACAGTTTTCTATAGGCTGATAAATCAACATGTCAATAAGTGACCATGTTTAAGCCAGATTCCCAGATAATGCTCACTTCAGTAGGTTTTTGTAAGAACATCCAGTTACACATCAAAGTACAGTGGGGGGGGGGGGAGGTTTGAAGCCTCAGGTGAGGCTTGGGCTCCATGTCTAACTTTAGTCAAGCTATGACCTCAGTGTTTCTGAGGGTCTACTTTCTCCACAGCTTTGCTGAATGGAGTTGGGCCTTGCCATCACAAAGCTTCTTGGGAAGAACTCACTATTTGACAAAAACTGCTGGAAAAATTGGAAAACAGTGTGGTGTGGCAGAAACTAGGTATAGACCAACATCTCAGATTATATATACCAAGATCAAAATAAGTACATGATTTAGACATAAGCAAATTAAAGGGGTCATGGAATAGTTTACCTGTCAGATTTATGATCCAACAAGAATTAGAGAACATTACAAAATATGGTATGATAGAAAAGGAAAATGGTAAATGTTGATTGGGCCACTAAGGTACTGTTGGTGGAGTTAGAAACTGATTCAACAATTCTGGAGAGCAATTTGGAACTATGCCCAAAGAGCTATAAAATGGCATACCCTTTGACTCAGCAATACCACTACTGGGTCTATATCCCAAAGAAATAAAAAAAGGGAAAGGATCAGGGTTGGAGTTATCTGTACCAAAATGTTTATAGCAGCTCTTTTTCTGGTAGCAAAGAATTGGAAAGTGGGGAATGGTTGAACAAACTGTGGTAGAGGATGATGATGGAGTACTATTGTGCTATAAGAAATTATTTTGAGCAGAAGGAATTCAGAAAATCCAGGAAAGACCTACATGAACTGATGCAGAAGGAAGTAAGCAGAACCAGGAGAACATTATACTTAGGAATAACAATAGTGTATGATGAACAATAATGTATGAAGGACTTGATGATCCAAGACAATTCCAAAGTACTTATGATGAAAAATGTTATCAGAAAGGAGGGGCTGTAAGGAGGGAGAGAATGTGGAACTCAACATGTTAGAAACTGAACCCCAAAAACTATTTTTACATACAAATGGGATATATAATACTTTATTAATACAAAGAAAAAATGAACCAAGTAAAATAAGTTTTCCAAATTAGCACTGACTGTTCCGATATTAAGATTAGCAATAGCTGGGACATTGCTAAAATCTTCAAAGAAACAGTGGTACTTCACATAAGGTTAATGGATTTACAAGGTGACTTATCAAATGATTTCCCCAATCCCATAAAAATTAGCTTGATAGAATTACAAACACACAACCAACATAAAAAAAGACCTTGGTAACAGCAAATTAAATCAATGGGAAGAGTCCCAAAAGAGGTTCAATAGACATGATCCCAATTACTCCTTATTTGGCCTTAAGCAAATACCCATAGGTACCTATTTGCTAATTTTGTTGTGGTGGTCAAATGAGATAAAATACACATAAGATAATGTCTACTATTACTCTTCTTCCTTATAATTTTGCACTAGTTTTTCTAATGAAAACTGGAGGGGAACAGAGAGGAAGAGAATAATTCAATCAGGAGATTAGGAGCCATTTCCCGAGGGATCCCATAATTGCTCATTCAAACCCCATAACTTTTTTTTATAATTAATGAATTATACAAATTTACTTGTCAAAAGTAACAATGATATTTGCAATTTGAAATTTGACCATAAGAGTGAGACTACTTAAATCTTTAGTGTAATACATCTATAAAAATGAGGGCAGAAATAATGTTAACATCAAGAGATTTAAACACAAATAAGAGTAGCCAATGACTGCCTGGGTGACTGGGGAAATTAAGTTAGGCCTGTGACATAGTTTGGCACTACCAATGTCCATTCATGCTGCCACCATTCCAGTAATGCTAGGTTGAAGAAATTTTAAAAATATACCTGAAAAAAATTAGGCCAAGCTGTAGACAAACTAAATATAATGGAAAGAGCTCTCGTACCAGGATTAAAGTACTTGGTACCTCAATGAGGACTTTTTCACATGTTACCTATTTGATTTGGGGCAAATACCTTAAGGCAGTGATGGTGAAACTTTTAGAGACAGAGTGCTCAAACTGCAACCCTCACACCACATGTGAGCTCCCTGCCTCACTCCAGACAGGGGACAGAGGAAGTGTTCCTGTTGAGCTGCTGGGCAGAGAGGAAGGTGATGAGAGAAATGTCCTTAGGCACACATGCAGAAGGGAAGGGGAGCAGCCCCCTCCAGCACACGTGCCATAGGTTTGCCAACATGGCCTTAAGGCATTGACCTGTCAGTTCTTCTGTGGTAGTCAAAAAATAATGAATAAAGGCATATATTGTCATCAAGATTATTATTCAGTAAAACTACTCAAAATAACAGATCAGTGAGCAGTGTAACAAAATAACTTAACTGTTCCATCAGGAAGCACTCCTATTTGACTCCCAATAACTGAGTTTTATAACTTTTAAAAATGAATTATTCAAGTTTTCTTTCCAAAGATAATGATAAATAATGAGGCCAGGCACCAGAGTCCAAACACATAAGATCCTGCTCTCAACACTGTTACTATCTACATATTAAGTCTTAAGATAGGTACACTCAGGTATCTATCTGCACAATCAACCACGATAAAAAAGGGAAATATATGTGTTATATAAGTATTCTATATAAAATACATATTTTATAATATATAAATAAGATTATTATCATTATCTCTATTATCATCCCTGACATCATCATCATCATTATTATTATCCTTTTGCATGAATACTTTAATATTATCTCAGCCAAGAATGGGGCAGAATAATTTAATCTAGCATTCTGAGAAACACTGGCAATGGCAAGCCCTGACCACACGTCCTCACGCATGTTCTTAGTTACTAAAAAATTAGTCAAGGGAACTTGCTTTTGTAAAGTAACACTGACTGTTGCAATATGATGGAAGCATCTAAAATTTTCCCCCCAAAACCGTGCTATAAAAATAAAGTGCAAAAAGAATGTTAACATCAAGGCATTCACAAAGAAAGAGAAGCATCAAATGAAAGCCCAGGTGGTCAAGGAAACTGGTCCAAAAATAATACCTTCGTTACCACTTGTAGTCTCATTTTGTGTCTCCTCCTTTGAATAAATGCTAGTATCAAGGAACAACAAGCACATGCCCAAAGGAAAAGAGCCCAAGGTGTGAGCAAAGTAAGTGCAATGGACAGAGTCCTGGCACTGGGCTCAAAAGGCCTGGCTGTCTCAACAAGACATTTGCTACTCGCTGCTTATTTGATTTAGGGAAGGTAACCTGTCAGTACTGCTGTGGTGGTGAAATGAGATAAAAAATATCATATGATACTAAGGTACATTTATGATTATGACCTATACAACCATCATTTTATACCAACATTTCAAATAAGCGATCAGTGAGAAAAGGAACGGAATAACCTAATGAGATAATCACGTAGAAAGTAATGTAGAAAGATATTCAGAGTTATCATCAAAATCATCAGTTTTACCATCATTTCAAATAATAGATCAGTGAGGAGAAAAACAATTGATCAGGGATCAAGAGGTAGTCTTCAAGGGTCTCCCTGATTGCTTTAGCACACCCCGACTCTCCAAGTTTTGGGGAAGAAATTAATAAAGCCAGCTTACCTGCCAAAGGTAACAATGATAATGTCAATGTGAAATTTGTCCGCAGAAGACTGCCAAAATCTTCACTGTAACAAAACTACAAAAAACAAATGCAGAAACGTTAAGAACAAGGAATTCACAAAGAAATAAAAGTAGCAAAAGACTACCCTAGTAGCTTTCCTAGGGGAAACTAGGCCAGGCCTATGCCAAATTGTGCCACTGGCCATCTCCATTCATGCTGCCTCTATTACATAAATGCTAATGTGAGGGGAATTAAAAACTAAGGACTGAAAAAAATGACTCTGGTGTGGGCAAACTAATGCCACTGAAGAATACGGTGTACCATGTTAACAAGAGGGTTTCAATCAAACCTTTATCACTCTCAATCTATTTGGTCTTGGGCAGGTATGTAAAAATAATTATGTCTCTAATAAAAATATTATATTATGAGGTTTATTAAGGATTATTAGAAATCAAGGATACAAAATAAAAACCACGTGCCATGGCTGATTAGCCCACTCAAAATCCCAGCGCTTAGCTTACCCCTATACTTGCTACATCATTGCAAAGGAAGGAGAAGATCATGGGAGGCGTTATTGCCAGTTAAATACCAATTGTGATCTCACCAATGTGGAGACTCAGGTGAGATTATAGGAAATTCTGGGAAATACCAAGGACTTCTGGGGATTAAAGTCTAGGGTTCAAAATCTCCATTTCTACAGGTACCATCAGGAATCTACATGCTAACTTTTCTGTAGTGGCCAAATGAGTTAAACTATTACAGAATAGTGTGCGAAAAAATTTTAAATCATTATTGTCACTGTTATTATAAGAATCACCACCAACATCATCATAAAATAGAAGCAACATTTTAAATAACAGATCAGTGAGAGGTGGCAGAACACAACAGCTCAATTGGACCACCATGAGACATTCCTCAAGATGTACCTGTTGTGCCTCCCCAAATACAAACTCCATTAAGTTTTTTTCATCAAATTATGCAAACTTGCTTGACAAAAAAAGCAAAGATGACTGCGATATGAAATTGGTTCACAAGAGAGACTGCTAAAATCAAATCAGGAGAGTGATGGTCTTATTAAAAAGAAGTAGAGGGGGCAGCTGGGTAGCTCAGTGGATGGAGAGCTAGCCCTAGAGACGGGAGGTCCTAGGTTCAAATTTGGCCTCAGACACTTCCCAGCTGTGTGACCCTGAGCAAGTCACTTGACCCCCATTGCCTAGCCCTTACCTCTCTTCTGCCTTGGAGCCAATACACAGTATTGACTCCAAGACGGAAGGTAAGGGTTTAAAAAAAAAAAAAGAAGTAGGAAAATTATGCTACTATGCAGTGACGAAGAGGCAAAGAGAAGCTGCAAATGATTTTCTGGGTGGCTGTAGAAACTAGTCAAGAGCTGTGAGAATCTCAATCAGAAGCCATCAATCTACTCATGTTGTCTACATTTGCTAAATGTTAGTATGAAAAAATTAAAAAAAAATATTCCCCTCAAAAGACAATAATAGGGGCAGCTGGGTAGCTCAGTGGATGGAGAGCCAGGCCTAGAGACAGGAGGTCCTAGGTTCAAATCTGGCCTCAGACACATCCCAGCTGGGTGGCCCTGGACAAGTCACTTGACCCTCATTGCCTAGCCCTTACCATTCTTCTGCCTTGGAGCCAATACACACAGTATTGATTCCAAGACAGAAAGTAAGGGTTTAAAAAAAAAAGACAATAAAATAAGTAAACTAAGTACAGTGGCTAGAGAGCTGGCACTGAGATGAGAAGAAATGGACATCAAATCTCTTTCTTTCTCAACTATCTACCTCTTTGGTCTTGTGATATAGTACCATGGGCACCAACTGCCGGTTTTGCCATAGTGGTCAAGCAGGCTTAATAATATATATATCATATATTATATATATATAATAATATATAAATATATAATAATATATAAACACACTTATGATTATCATTATGATCATTATGATTTGACACCAAGAGAACACAGACATGCAGGGCAGAATGACTTCATCAGGAGGCATTGCTCAAGGGTCACGCTGATCAGCCCTGCACAAAGTTCCAGGAGTTATTTGTAAGAAATGAGTTCTGTAAGTTTGTCAAAGGTAACAGTGACAACTGCAAGAAGAAATTGGTCTCCAAGAGGAAGACTGCATGAAGTTCTGCAGTAATAGTCTTGTTCAAAATAAGTGCAGGGGCAACCAAGTTGGCACAGTGGATACAGAACCAGGTCTGAAGGCTGGAGGTCCTGAGTTCAAGTTTGAGATTTTAAAATACATTTAAAAACCCAACTAAACAATCTAGATGTGAGAAAACCGAATGTAGTAGCCAGAGGTGTGTTTTCTAAAGCAGGTATTTGGTTCACACAGAATTCTTTAGTATAGAGGTTCATAATTGGATATACTTAATATTAATAGAATTAGAATCCTAAGGTTTAAGTTAGCTCTTGCCATTTGACTTTCACTTTTTGGTTGTAACCATCATGGTTATAATGTGAAATTTGTCCACATTAGGGACATTTCTATGATTTTCATAGTAAATATTATAGGAATAATTATGGTTTGTTTCTCCTATTGCAAATTATAAAAACAAATAAAACTCCAACTTAAAACCCCAACCTTCTGTTTTAAGTCAATACTAAGAAAGGTAAAGGTCAAGCAACTGGTGTTAAGTGACTTGACCAGGGTCACACAGCTAGGAAGTGTCTGATGTCAGATTTGAACCCAGGTCCTTGCAACCCTAGGCCCAGTGCTCTAACTATTGTGTTACCTAGTTAGTCCAAAATACCCAACAGTTTTTTAGGGGTTTCATGCCACTCACATACAGTTCTAGGAATGCAACCCTATTGCTCTCCTGCCCTTCAATGAAGAGAATGAAGGTCAATGAAGGCACTAAGCAATTCAGAATCAAAATAATTTACTCAAAACTATTAAAGTACTTTTCCCCCTTCTGAAGCAATTTGGTGATGGGGAAAGTTGGGAATACAAAAAAAGCATTCCAGTAAAGAGTTCCAGTAAGGGCTGAAGGAAGGTCCAGGAAAAGACAGCATGGTTTAGAAGCCAGCCAGAACAAAGCTGGGAGGAGAATGAATTACAGCCAGGTCCCATTCAAAACAGGGAGGATCCAGGAGGAACTCATCAGTGGGAAACAAGAATGGGCTTTACAGAGGGATATACCAGTTGAGAAGGTCACAGGAGTGGTTGGAACACAACTAGTTCATTTGATTTTGCCTTTTTACTAATAAGTGAAAATCTTTTTTTGTTCCCTCCAAATTTGCCAGGCTTGGAGAAGGGAAGGCCTGGGTTCAAATCTGGCCTCAGATACTTCCTACTTGTGTGACTCTATGCAAGTCATGTCAAATGGGTTTCTGGAAGCCTATACCTTGGGAACTTGCCTTGAGGGAAGTCCCAGACTGACCTCACCTCTGGCTGATATAATCAAATGTTAAGTATCCTTTCCCAGTAGCCCAGCCCTGGGCTAGACTCTTTCTTTTGTATCCAGTGGAAGGAATCAGCCTCAACCAGATAATCTAGCCCTGGACTCTTCATTTCCTTGTAGCCAAGCAATCATCCTTCCCAGTCTTTAATTCCCCCAAAGGTATATAAGATCCCCATGTTCTATTGCTCTTTGGCAGTGACTCTCTCAGAGACACTGTTCCCAGAGCCCCAGAGCTTTTGACTCTGTGTGGTGGCCGAATATTAACGACTTATCTCTTTTTCCTGATTAAAGATCTGGTTTTATGACTACTCTAGTGGTTCTGTGCTTTTCCAAGTAACAGTAAGCAACCACCACATCCAAAGTCATTGACAAAATATGGTGGACAATCGATCTTGACTTTTTTTCCCACCACTCACCCCTCTCCCCCGCCACTTCACTGAGCTCATTATGTTTTAATACTGAGAGACTACACCCATTTTGGGGTGCTGGACATGCATGAATCAATCCAGTTCCCTTGTATAAATCAAACAGTGGAACAAGAAGGACATCGATATGGTTCAGCTGCATACTCATCAGAATTCACTACCTAAGAATAAGAGAGCCTTGCCAGGTCCTCTGGGCTCTGTGGGCAAGAAAAGAGGAAATTAAATGCCAGCAATCTAGTAAGGACTTCATTCCATTCCAGTCTCAGGCAATTACTCTTTCTGACCTTGAATCTCTCCTATGAAACTTAATCCACTCTGTTTTGGGATTCCCCTCCTAGGTCTGAGCTATTTTCATTGGTGAGTAAGCAGGAATTCATCTAGCCACTAGATCTACCCTCTTCAAACATTTCCCTTCTCCCTTTCTTCCTCCCCCTTCCCTGCCCTAGCATTCTGGAGTGAGCAGCAGTCCCACCACCACCCAGGCTCTGGCCCAGGGAAGCTCCTCCCCAGAGCAGAAGAGGCACAGAGCCCCAAAGGCAGGCAGGAATCCTCTTACTGTCTACCCCAGTAACACTTCTACAAAGAGCCCCAACATATATATTTCTTTGTCTCAGCTTTCTCAACCATAACCAGGAAGTGGACAAGGTGAAGCAGGGACTTCCTGACTGGGAGGCCCTGGCCATGTCATTTTAGCTCTCTAAGCCACGGGGGCCACCTGTTAACCCCGTCCCCCTGCCTCCCCTGGTCACATGGCAAAGGCAGTCTGTAATGGGGAAGTCCACAAGACTTCGGAGTAGCCAGAACCCCCACCTGAAGAGCACCCATCTGCCTGAAGCCTGAGGCCCACCCAGCCCTGGGCCGCTCTGGGCCTCAGTTTCCTCACTTGCAAATTAGCTGGGTTTTGGGGAGCCCCAAGTTTGCCTTTGTTCCTTTAGGGGAAGTCCCAAACTGACCTGTCTTAGACTGAACAAGGGATCACCAAGCGTCCATTCAGTGTCCTGATTAGGAGTGATAGAAATGCTCAAGTCCTCCATCACTCTTTTTGTCTTCAAAGTTTGCCTCACTGTATCAGAGATCCATGCCCAGAAGACCAGCACCTGGCTGAAGCCATCCTTTTGCATCCGCTGTAGTTTAGCCCATTCCCTAATTCTTGCCCCTGCGTCTGGCTACAGCCCATTTCCCAAGCCTGCTTGTAACTGTCAGGGCACGTTTGCTCTACAGCACTTAATTCTGCAGAAGGTATGGAAGTCCCCAAGTTCTACGAATCTTTGGAAAATCATCACTGATGGTGAATTTCCCAGACACAGTCCGAGTTTTGACTAGTATTTAGCGCTCGGCTCTGTGTAGAGGCCCAATACTAAGGACTTGTCTCTTTTCCTGATTAAACATTCGGTTTTATGAGAACTTTAGTAGTTTTTCCCAGGTGACAGTCTGGAGGGGAGGATGACACAGGTATGGCCGGAGGGGGCGGGGCCCTGGTTGTGGACCAGAGGGGGCCGGTGGGGGCAGCACTCTCCTCTCCCAGCCCTCCCGGAAGGTGAGCCTCCCTGCTCCTCCCCCAAGCGCCTGCGCACACGCGCACCCGTCTCCGTCTCCGTCTCTCCCCCCTCCCCCCCCTTCCGCCCAGGCCCCAAACCCAGGCCCAAAACCCAGGCCCGAGAAGACCCGGAGTGAGCCCAGACGTAGAGGGTCTCCCACCTTCCTTCCATCGCTCCTTCCCCGGGATGGGCTCGCAGCCCCGACGGAGCTCTCCCAGGGCTGTAATAGTCCCAGCATCCGTGCCCCTCCCTCTGGCAGCCAGGGAAAGAGGGGCCCGAGTCCCATCCCACCTACACCCGCACCAGATCCCGATCCCCTTCTCCCCCTCCGTTCCGAGCTCCAGAGCTCCAGGAGCGAGCAGCAGTCCCACCGCCACCCCCCAGGGGTGCCTCTCCCCGGGACAGAGGAGGCACAGAACCCCGCAGGCAGGCAGGCAGGCAGGGGCGGCCACCCTCCTTCCCGCACTTACTGGTAAAGGCTTGGAAGCCAGAGGCTGTGGTAAACACTAGAGGCCCTTCCCGCGGCGGCGGCGGCCAGGAGCTGGCACCCCGTCCCGGAGGCGCAGGGAGCCCGACGTCCGGAGGCCGAGGTGCTGGCGGAGGAGGAGAGCCTGGAAGGAGGAGGAGGAGGAGGAGGAGGCGGAGGACAGGGGGAGGAGACAAAGGCTGTCTGCAATGCGCAGGGCGGGGCTGCGCCAGGCGGGGCTGCCCCTTCCTCCACCCCGCTGACCCGGCTAAGCTGACTCTCCCGCTGGGTGGGGAATAGTCTAAGAGATGGTGGTCCCTTGGGATGGGGGTGTGGGGTGAAACTCGAGAACCGAAGCACCCCAAAGACCGTGGGAGGTCAACGTGCCCACAGGTAGTGCATGTGAAACAGATTACAAAGTGTCCCTCAATTACCAGGCCCTCCAAATCCTCTTAATCCCTCCAATTCTTACACGTTTGTTCTGGTTCATACATGCATTATCATGCAGAACGTAGTTCTCTGTGGTGAGAGAATACTCAGAAAATGCCAAAGTGCAAAGGAAGTTTGAAGTGGGACACTTCCCAAATGAGTTCAAACACCTAGAATATGGATTATTGGAACCATCATTTATGAATAAAAGAGAGAAATAAAGGATCTACCAGCTGGGGCAGAGTTCCCTAGTGGAAAACTGCGCTGGTTTGCCATTAAAGACCAGACTATATACATTGCAGAGTTCTTATCTAACAAACAAATCTTAACACAGGAATGTGGGGTCTGAGATGGGGAGGGGACAAATCTTAAATTTACGATGGGGCTGTTATCCAAGGAGTGTTTATCTTCACTTAGCCAAATGTTAGTGCACTGGCCCTTTGCTATTCCTGAAATTCCTCTTTTGTCTCTTGCCACCCAAACTGAGCAGAAAGCATTTTATCTGCCCCAAACATCTTGTCCTTCTGGAGGGAAGGAAACACTAGGTCTGGCCCCTAAGAATGCGGACAGGGGTAATTTTTCCATCTTTGGTCTTTCTGGGGCTACTTCAAGTTCAGTAAAACATGGTCTGCTTTGATGTGCAGCCTGACTCCAGCAGTCCTTTGGAGGCAGAGAGCCTCTTTCTCAGAAGCCCCTCCGAATTGTCCTGGATCAGTGCATTGCTGAGAAGAGCTAAGTCTTTCACAGGACAGTGTCGCTGTTGTTGGGGAGAATGAGTTTTCTGGTGGTCTCCCTCAAGCAAATGCTCCTTCTTGCTCAAATAACTGCAGCTCGACTGCTTCATTGTAAGGCATGAAAATATTTATTCAAGGATGGATACAGATAGTGTAGCCAGACCTATGGAAAAGCCTGGGTGGTGGGGATGGAAAAAGCCCAGGATGCTGGAAATGCCACAATTCCCCTCCATTTCAGGTTTTCCGCCTTTTTATTATGGATCTGAGGTCTTGTCCTCCTCCCCTCTTGTGAATTTCCCTCCTCCTCCAGGATTGCATTACAGAGTCAGGAGATCTCCAGTGCAACTGAGTAATAATTCCTCCTGTGTTTTGTAGTCTGAATGTAGACATTCAAGATTATTTCACCTTCAAATATTTATCAAAAGGCAATAAGGTTATAATGATCAACCAGTTCACTCTAGTCTTTCCCCTGCTTGACGTTGCAAATTTCTTCAGCTCGGAAAGCTCAGAGATTCTAACATCTACTAAATTAGTGAAAAGTAGAAAATCTAAAAGCATCATTATGGAAAAAAGATTTCAAAGCACATCTAAGATGTTAAAGCACCATTTCCTACTGCCAACTCTCATTACTGTTACTATGTACAATGTTCTGTATATTCTATTCTGTATAAATTCATGTAGGTCTTTCCAGCTCTTTCTGACTTCATCCTGTTCATTTGTTTCTTACAGAACAATAGAATCCCATCACCATCATAAAATACAATTTGTTTAGCCATTCTCTAATTATTTCCAATTCTTTGTCATCACAAAAAGAGCCATAATAAATGTTTTTTGTGCAAGTAGGTCCTTTCCCCCTTTTATATGACTTCTTTCAGATATAGACCTAGTAATGGTATTGTGAATTTCAAAACTATTCCACCATAATCAGACCATTCTTTAGAAGATCTGATTTAGCTATTTCCTGATCAATAACAATAGAGATACTTGGAATAACAGAATCAGGTCTTGGAAACCCACATTCTCCACCCTACTCAGTGTAACAAAATTAGGAAGGGCTGCATTAAACTCAAGATTTAATTATTTGAGAAGATGGCCTTCAACAGACATATGCAAAAAAAAAGGACAGACCTTTGGGCAGTCCTAAGTCAAGCTTGAGCCACCATTGGCACATGTGAGATGCAGGAAGTGAGGTAGAGAACAGCCTCGGGAGTTCTCAGAACTTCCTGTGAGGAGGGCTAGAGTTCAGTTTGATCCTGGAGCTTGAGCGTGGAGGAGCCCCGCAGACTGCTTTCCTTCAGACTGGTCACATGAATGATAAGGACTGACCCCCTTTCCCTGCCTTGGCTCTCCAAGGCCTTAAGCCCGCTTTGGCTCAGCCTGAGTCAGAGTGGTTCTGAGTTAAACTCCTTTCCTTTGCTCCCTCTTCCCTTCTCTCCCTTTCTCTCTCTCCCTCTAATATTTTCTTCCTCCTGTTGTAATTAAATCACCATAAAATTTTGGCAGCTGACTTGGGTATTTTATTATTTGGGATTTCTCTTGGCGACCATTTAAATTTAGATTTTTTTCAGTCTCAACTATAATTTTAACTGTTACAGTATTACCAAATCAAAGGACATGCATTGTTTTATGGCCCTTTCGGCACAGTTCCAAATTACCCTCCAGAATGGTTGGATCAGTTCACAACTCCACCAACAATTCATTAGTGTCCCAATTTTGCCACACCCCCTCCAACATTTATCACTTATCACTTTCTTTTGCTGTCATATTGACCAATTTGACAGGTAGTGTTTTAATTTGCATTTCTCTAATCAAGAGGGATTTTGAACATTTAAAAAAAATTTTTAAACCCTTACCTTCTGTCTTGGAGTCAATACTGTGTATTTGTTCTAAGGCAGAAGAGTGGTAAGGGCTAGGCAATGGGAGTTATGTGACTTGTCCAGGGTCACACAGCTGGGAAGTGTCTGAGGCCAGATTTGAACCCAGGACCTTCAGTCTCTAGGCCTGGCTCTCAATCCACTGAGCTACCCAGCTGCCCCTCGAACATTTTTATATGATTATTTATATCTTTGATTTCTTCCTATGAAAATTGTTTTTTCATATCCTCTGACCATTTCTCATTTGAGGAATAATTTGTATTCTTATACATTTGACTTAGTTTTCTATATATTTGAGAAATGAGACCTCTATCAGAGAAATTTATAATTTGTTTTTCCCAATTTCTTGTTTCCCTTCTAATCTTGGTTATATTGGTTTTGTTTGTACAAAAACTTTTTAATTAAATATAATTAAAATTATTCATTTTACATCTTGTAATGCACTCTATCTCTTGTTCGGTCATAAAGTCTTCCCTTCACCATAGCTCTACTAGGTAAACTATTCTCTGTTCTAATTTACTTATGTTATTGCCATTTATGTCTAAGTCTTCTATAATTTGCTCATTGACCAACACCGTTTTTAGAATTGAATTATTTAGTTTCCAATTAATTTTTGCTCTATCTTTCTTTTTTTAATTATATTTTATTTGATCATTTCCAAGCATTATTCATTAAAGACATAGATCATTTTCTTTTCCTCCCCCTCACCCCCCATAGCCGACGTGTAAATCCACTGGGCATTACATGTTTTCTTGATTTGAACCCATTGCTATGTTGATAATATTTGCATTAGGGTGTTCATTTAGAGTCTTTCCTCTGTCATGTCCCCTCAACCGCTGTATTCAGGCAGTTGCTTTTCCTCGGTGTTTCCACTCCCATAGTTTATCCTTTGCTTATGAATAGTGTTTTTTTTCTCCTAGATCCCTGCAAATTGTTCAGGGACATTACACCGCCACTAATGGAGAAGTCCATTACGTTCGATTATACCACAGTGTATTAGTCTCTGTGTACAATGTTCTCCTGGTTCTGCTCCTCTCGCTCTGCATCACTTCCTGGAGGTTGTTCCACTCTCCATGGAACTCCTCTACTTTATTATTCCTTTTAGCACAATAGTATTCCATCACCAACATATACCACAATTTGCTCAGCCATTCCCCAATTGATGGGCATCCCCTCGTTTTCCAGTTTTTGGCCACCACAAAGAGCGCAGCTATGAATATTTTTGTACAAGTCTTTTTGTCCATTATCTCTTTGGGGTACAGACCCAGCAGTGCTATGGCTGGATCAAAGGGTAGATATTCTTTTGTCGCCCTTTGGGCATAGTTCCAAATTGCCCTCCAGAATGGTTGGATCAGTTCACAACTCCACCAGCAATGAATTCATGTCCCTACTTTGCCACATCCCCTCCAGCATTCATTACTTTCCTTTGCTGTTATGTTAGCCAATCTGCTAGGTGTGAGGTGATACCTCAGAGTTGTTTTTATTTTGCTGTATCTTTCTATGGACCTTTACTGATTAAAATTTTTATTGCATTATGATCTGAAAAGGATACATTTATTATTTCTGTTTTTCTAAATTTGGTTGTTAAGTTTATATGCCTTAGTGCATGCTCAATTTTTGTGTAGAGACCATGTTAACCATACCTGCTTAAAAGAAGGTATATTCCTTTCTTTTCCCATTCATTTTTCTCCAGAGGATCTATTAGTACTAACTTTTCTAAAATCTCATTTACTTCCTTCACTTCTTTCTTATTTATTTTTTACTTAGTTTTATCTGACTCTGAGAAAGGAAAGTTGAAGTCCCCTCCAGTATAGTTTTATTATCGTTTTCCTTCTGAGGCTCATTTAATTTCTCCTTTAAAATTTTGGAGACCATACCATTTGGTGTATATATGTTTAGTATTGATATTACTTCATTGTCAATAGAACCCTTTATCAAGATGCAATTTCCTTCTTCTTTTCTTTTAGTTCGATCTAGTTTTGCTTTAGCTTTCTCTGATATCATGATTGCTATTCCTTTTTTTTTTACTTCAGATGATATGCAATAAATTCTGTTTCAGCTCTTTATCTTTGTTCTGTGTGTGTCTTCTTGCTTCAGATGTGTTTCTTGTGAATAACATATTCTAGGATTCTGGCTTTTAATCTACTCTGCAATCCATTTCCATTTTATAGGCCAGCTCATCTCATTCACATTCATAGTTATGATTATCAACTGTGTATTTTCCTCCATCTTATTTTGCCTTTTGATCCTTCTCTTTCTCTCTTCTTGCAGTTTGTCATTCCTCACAAATGTTTTGCTTTCAATCACCACTTCCACTTCCTCCTCCTTTCTATTACCCCCACTCCCTTATCTTATCCCCCTCCTACTTCTCAATAGTATAAGATAGGATTTGGTACCTAAATGAATATGGCTCTTATTCCCTCTTTGAGTCAATGCTGATGAGAGTAATGTTTAAGCATTTCCCATCACCACTCTTATCCTTGTAAGGGAAAGGGAGTCCCAAGAGATGGGCCTTTCCAGAGGCTGTTGCCTCCAGAAAAGCCAAAGAAAGGGGAGTCAGCCTTATCACTCACCACGTGATCTTCTAAGGGAAGCAGTCTCAGGTCTCATGCTCGAGCTCCTCCACAGTCAAGTTCCATGGCCAAGTCCCTCTCACTGGAAGTGTCGCGAAATATAAAGGCAGTTCTTAAGTCACTTCCTGTGTCTTACATGTATCAATGGTGGCTTAAACTTAGCTTTGGATGGCCCAGGGGGTCAGCCAGTTGTTTCTGATTTGTCACTTGCTAGCACATAAGGGTCATAGAGCTTCCTCCCTCACATTTAATCCTTAAGTGGGGATGTATACATTCCTGGATGCTAAAATTCTAAAGACTAAGCAGGATAGAGTAAATCTAAAATTCACATCCTCCCCTCTACTATAATAGTTTTTTTTGTGCCCCTTTAGGTGAAATAATTTCCCCAGTTCTACTTCTCTCTTCCCTTTTCTCTCTGGGTAATCCTCTTTTTCACCCCTTGATTTTCTTTGCCGGTCATCTTAAACAGTGTACTCCCACACTCTTTGCCTTTAATAATCTTTCTAATTGTTTTAATTCTGATAAAAATTTTTTAATAATTACAAATATCATCTTTCCATGTAGTTTGACCTTGCTGAATCCCATAAATTTTCTCTTTCTCATTTACCTTAATGTTCTTCTCTTGAGTCTTGTATTTGAACATAATTTCTGTTTAGGTCTAGTATTTTCATCAGGAATTCTTAGAAATCTTCTATTTTATTAAATGATAGCCCCCCCCCCAAAGCATATACTCAGTATTGCTGGGTAGTTGATTCCAGGTTGTAAACCTAGCTCCTTTGCCTTCTGGAATATCATATTCTAAGCCTTTCTATACTTTAATGTGGAAGCTGCAACTTCCTAGGAAATCCTGACTATCTCCATGATTTTTGAATTATTTCTTTCTGGATGCTTTCAGTATTTTCTCCTTGGCCTGGGAGCTCTTGAATTTAGCTATAGTGTTCTTGAGAGTTGTCATTTAGGAATTTATTTCAGGACGTGATTGGTGGATTATTTCAATGTCCATTTTACCTTCCTCTTCAAGAATATCAGGGCAGTTTCCTTTGATAACTTCTTCTAATGTCTAAGCTTTCTTAAATTCATGGCTTTCAGGTAGTCCAATAATTCTTAAACTGTCTCTCCTGGATCTATTTTCCAGGTAAGTTGTTTTTTCAATAAGATATTTCAATGTTTTCTTCAATTTTAAAATTCTTTTGATTTTGTTTTATTGTTTTTTTTGATATCTTGTGAAGTCATTAGCTTCTACTTGCCCCATTATAATTTTTAAGAATTTATTTTCTTCTATGAGCTTTCATCCTCCTTTTCCATTTGGTCAGTTCTACTTTTAAAGAACCTCTTTTCTTCATTAGATTTTTGTACCTTTTCTCCCATTAGGCCAGTTCTGTTTTTCTTTGCTTTAATTTCTCTTCCCTATTTTTCTTCTGACTCTCAACTGAATTTTTGAAATCCTATTTGAACTCTACCGGAGTCTGAGATCAATTCACACATTTCTTTGAAGTTTTGTGTATACTTGCATTCATTTCATTATCCCCTTCTGAGTTTTTCCCTTGCCCTTTTTTGCCTCCATAATAATTTTCCATGGTTAGGTTTTTGTTGTTTGCTCATTTACCCAAACTTTTTCTTGACTTTTACTTTTATTAGAAAGACAGGTTCTGTTCTCAGGGTAGGTGAGGTACTTTCTTAAACTTCAGTTTTTCTTTCTGCTACCCTTAGCTCTAATTCCTGGTTCCAACAAGTTTCAGTTCTTTGTCCCAGTGCTGATTCAGTTTCCCTCCCTGGAACTGCTGATGGCTTGCAGGACAAGAGTATTGTAAGCTTCTTTGTGCTTGGGCTCAGGACATAATATTAGACTTGTGCAGGGACTTTGGACCTCACTCTAGTCTTACAACAGAACCAGGCACAATGCAGACTGCCTTGCTATGGAGTTTGGAGCCTTGCCTTGGTCTTGGCCAGGGGCTCAAGGGCCTCACTCTGGGTTCACATAGGTCAGGAGCATTATGGACTGTCTGCTTGGAACTTCAAAGGGCGAGCTTTGGGTTGTGCTGCTGTTGTCTTAGGTAGGGTCTCAGGGTCTGTATGTTGTCTTGGGCAATGTTCAAAACCTGGTACAGTAGACGGAGTCAAGATGGCGGCATAGAGGCAGTGAAAGTTCAGACCTCTAAAAACCCTTCCTTACCAATTACAAACTAAATGCTCCTAGGGGACTAAAAATCAAACCTAACAACAAGACAGAGCCAAGGAACCCTCCTGCTGTACTCAACTTAAAATGTACCCCCTCCAAGCCTGAATTCAAGAACACTTGGGTTTAAGGGGAAATAAGAAGGAAGGTCCCAAGAGCCCTCTCCCACCTAGAGCTCTAAGCCTCCAATGGCATCTGGAAATTCTAGGCAGACAACGGTGCTGGTCTGGAGGGAGTACCTCACCAGCAAAATGGTGCCAGGCTCACAGCATTGAACACAGGTGGTGGGGAAGCAGTAAGAGAAGGAGTGCAGAGCAGACAGCCTAGTTACAGCAGGAGCAGAGACCCTCCATATTGCTCCCCCCTTCCAGGAGGTTTTGGCCTCAGGGCATATCCAGCCCAACCTAGCTGGACATAATTCCATCAAAATCTTCAGAGGACAGGGAAACTCAATTTCCAATACCCTTCCCCCACAGTCTGCTGAACTTTAATCCAATCAAAGCCTCTAGAGGGCAGGGAAACTCAAGCTCCAACACCCCTCCCCCACAGACTGAGCTGAGAGATTTTTCTGACAAAGCTCCAAGAGGAAAGACTGACAGAAAAGCCCAAAACAAAAAAAAAGTGACAGGAGCAAGAGCACAGACAACTGCGGGGAGTAAAGAAGGGGTAAATATGAGCAAACAACAGAAAAAGAAAAAAATAAATTATAATTGACAGCTTCTATACAGGCAATGAACAAAGAGCAAATGGAACAGAGAAGGAGGGAACACCAAGCAATAAAACAGGAAACTCAGTGAATTGGACATAGGCTTTGGAAGAACTCAAAATACAATTCAAAACACAATTAATAGAGACTGAAAACAACTGGAAAAAGAACTTAAAAACTAAGATAAGTCATCTGGAAACAGAAAAAAGTGTCTTGGAAGCCAAAATCAATCAGCTTGAAAATGAGATGAAAGATCAGAAGGAGAAAGATGACCCAAAAGCCAGGGATGAAATCCAGTCTTAAGAATCAGAATACAACAACTAGAAGCAAGCGACTTCAGAAGGCATCAGGACACTATGAAACAAAATCAAAAGAATGAAAAAATTGAGGAAAATATGAAGCACCCCATTCACAGAACAGATTTAGAAAATTGTTCCAGGAGAGACAACTTAAGAATCATTGGTCTACCAGAAGACCATGACAAAAGAAAAAGCCTGGACATCATACTGCAGGAAATTATCCAAGAAAATTGCCCTGATATTCTAGAACAAGAGGGAAAAGTGGAGATTGAAAGAATGCACAGATCACCTCCTGTACTTAATCCCCAACTGACGACACCCAGGAAAGTTATAGCCAAATTCAAGAACTATCAGACCAAGGAAAAACTATTACAAGCTGCCAAGAAGATAGGAGAAACATTCTTAACTCCAAAATCAGAGACTAAATGACACTACTAGACATTGTAGTAAGTGGTAGAGTTGGAATTTTAGTCTGACTTCTCTGCATCCAATTCTAGTGTTCTTGCCATTGAACCACATTTTTCATCTTCCTGTCACTGCAGCTCTTCATTCTGAATAAAACTGTCCCTCTCTCCTTTCAGTCACTCCCAATCTTCTTAAATATCTGTTCTACACCAGCTGCCTCATTTGCCCCCAGATTCACTCATTGTTTTAAGTTCTTAAATGGGTCTACAGGGTCAAAGTTCTAGAGGTATATCTCAAAGGGACCTCAGAGGTCATATATTCCATGATTTCATTATCTATAGGCAGAAACTCAGGCAAAGGGAGATGAAGTGACTTGCCCCAATTTATTCTAAAGATCATGGATCTATACCTGGCAGGGGTCTCAGAGTCACCTCGTTTAAACTTATCCATTTACAGAAGAGGAAACTAAAACCCAAGGAATGAAAGTGACTTGTCCACTTCGTACTAAATATCCCATCTGGAAGGACAATCCCAGGTCATCTAGTCAAAACCACCCTATTTACAAAAGAACATACTGAAGCCAAAACAGTTGAGGAAACTGACTGGGGGTCAGACAATTAGATAGGTAGGATTTGAATTCAGGTCTTATCACCCTGATGTTCATCAATGTATCCACTCCATCCTGCTGCCTCATATTCTTTTATCTCAAGAAGTTCCTCTCATTTCTCTAGAAGTTTTATGATGAAGTAGAAAGGATCCATATCTCTTTGTTTTGAAAGAAACATAATTTCCCCCAAGTGTAAAGTTTCATCAAGTAACCATTCAAAAGATTGCTGTTGGTATACAAATGGAACCCTTCTTGTCTATATAAAGCTCTATGTTGAATAAATGAATCCTTGAGTTCAGGTTTGCGTTTTGCTCAAATGGGAGATTTGAAAGGATTTCAATGAAAGTTGCGACTATGATATGCAAATGTCTTTTTTAAATTGTGCATTTTAAATGGATTATGGCCACAGAAAACCTCTACCTTACTTTTTATTCTGATGACCCAAACCTGTTCGATTATGTGAGTCAGAGGAGAAAACTCATAAAACTTAGACTTCAGTTTTAGAAATTCTAAAGTGATGAGCATCTGAAAACCAGTCACAAATACCTGAGTTCAAATATTGCTTCAGATACTATTTTGTTTTCTTTAGTCTTTTCCTCTGTAAATTAAGGCAGTTGGAATCGATGACCTGGGGGCCAATTCAAATACAATATCTATTTCCATGTCCTTCATGTTATAACAGAAGGCACACATTGTACAAAGAAGAGAAAAGTTCATGGAGGAAATAAAGTAGCGAATGGTATGATCAATCTCTTAATTGTCAAAGAAACATGATTTCCAAACAATGTTGAATTTCATCTAGTGATTTTATTCAAATGATGCTTTTTAGATCGAAAATGAATTTTTAGCTTCTTGGGTACATGATACTCATTGCTGAATGCATGAATTCCCTTATCTCAGCTTTGCCTTTTGATGAAATGAAAGATTGAAAAGGATTTTCCTAAACGCTTGGTTCATGTCAGATACCAATGACTAAAATATCAAGACTTAAGTATGAAATATGATGAAAAATGTCTGCAAGTGGGTGGCTCAGTGGATTGAGAGCCAGGACCAGAGATGGAAGGCATGTGAATTCCACCAATTTCACCAAAATATAATATTCTAAAATTAATTCCATACTATGAGATTTCTTGATGAATGGTGACTGGGAAAATCTCACCTTAGCTACTGGGACTGAAGATCCAAACCTTTTAGTGTATGGTAAAGTCATAGAAGAAGAAAAGTAAAAAAGACTAATTTCATATGCTTCAGTCATAGAACTGCTGGGGAGAGGAAAAGAACATCACTGAACTTCAGAGTCACAAATACCAGGGATCCAATCCTGCCTCAGCCAGTATTTTTATCTTCATTCTCTTCCCTCTTCTGTTGAGAGGTTTGGGACTGGGAGTTGCCATTGAGATATTGGTTCCCAAGTAATTTCACCTCCCTTAGCTAGGTTCCTCATCTGCATAATGAGGAGGGTGGAATAGATGGTGTGCAAGGTGCTGTCTAAGCTATTGATCCATTTAGGGTTAAAATGTAATGGACTGGGTGGAGAGGGAACTGAGAGAAAACTTGTAGGTGGCATATTAGAAATGTTGGCAGTGGGGGAGGAGTCAAGATGGCAGCGTAGAGGCAGCAAACGTTCAGACCTCTGAAAACCCTTCCTTACCGATTGCAAACTAAATGCTCTTAGGGGACTGAAAATCAAAGCAAACAATAAGACATAGCCCAGGAACCCTCCTGCTGGACTCAACTCTCATTCACAAAACAAACAATTTAGAAAATTGTTCAAGGGGAGACAATGTAAGAATCATTGGTCTACCAGAAGACCATGACAAAAGAATAAACCTGGACATCATACTTCAGGAAATTATCCAAGAAAACTGCCCCGATATTCTAGAACAAGAGGGAAAAAGACCAGACCTGAATAGAAAATTTGATGCCCAAGCACAGAACTCAAGAGAATCATCAAAAGGTAATTTAAAAAGAGGGAAAAAAGAAAAACAAAACAAAACAAAACAAAAACCTTTTTTTTAAAGACCCGATAAGTTAAAATGATATGTACCCCTATAAGAAAAGAGGCCATTGGTAACTCTTAAAAATTGTTAATATCACCTGGGCAGCTAGAAGAAGTACACTTAGAGGGAACAGTGACAAACTGTATAGGATGAAATGACAAGACATAAATATGTATGTAGATATATGTATGCATAAATACATATATGTATGTGTATATAACTAGAGCTTAAAAAGAGGTTAATACTAAAAGAAATGGGAATAGAAATAAAAGGGTGTAAATTTATGTCATAAAGAAACTCATGGTGGGAAGGGGGAGAACATCAATACACTGGAAGGGTAAATGGGTTGGAGATAGGAAATACATAACTTTTACGTGCTTTGAAATTGACTCAAAGAGTGAAGAACAGTCCAATCCATTGCAGCAGAAAATTGATTTGCACCCTATAGGGAAGTAGAAGGGTAACAAACGGACTGGTGGGGAGGGAAGCAGTATAAGGGAGGGAGAGGATGGGGGTAGTTTAAAAGGAGTGTAAAGAAAATATGGGGGGAATAAGAAGGGAGGGAATAGAAAGGGAAGTAAAATAAGGGTGGGAATTAGGGGGACTGATTAAAATCAAAACATTGGTGTAGAAGGAAATAGTGAAAGGAGAAAAGGCAGGACTAGGAGTAGAAATCAAAATTCTGGGAAATACACAGCTCATTATCATAACTCTGAATGTGAATGGAATGAACTCACCCATGAAATGCAAGCGAATAGCAAAGTGAATTAGAATCCAAAACCCTACCATATGCTGTCTACAAGAAACACACATGAGGAAGGTAGATACGCATAGGGTCAAAGTAAGAGGATGGAGCCAAATCTATTGGGCATCAACTGATTAAAAATAAGGAAGGAGTCTCAATCATGATATCTAAAAAAGCCAAAGTAAAAAATAGATCTAGTTAAAAGAGATAGGGAAGGTAATTACATCCTGATAAAAGACAGTATAGACAATGAGGAAATATAAGTACTCAACATGTATTCACCAAATGGCATAGCATCCAAATTTCTAAAGCAGAAACTAGTGGTGCTCAAGGATGAAATAGATAGAAAAACTATACTAGTGGGAGACCTGAAACTTCCTCTATCAGAATTAGATAAAGCATGAAATAAAATTGATAGGCTATAAGAGAACCTATGTATATCAAAATACAACTATTTCAAAATATTTTTTTTTTAAAAAAGGGAAAAAAAGACTTCCCAACTTCATAGAACCCAAGTGAAAATTCCCTCCTTGCCTTCATATGTCTGTACCTGAGCTTGTAAGCATTCTTTGATTATAGAAGAGGCCTATCTGGCCATACTTCCCCTGGCACCCTGGAAGTTTGGTTCACCCCCTTATCCTGCCAAGGCTCTCTCTCCTTGTCTTCATTTCTCTCATTCCTTTCACTAAGACCTCTTTAGAGTTGAAAGCCAGGACAGTGGACACCAAGGACGAGTCATGCTTCTAGGCACAAATCTAGATGTGTTACCCTGGAAAAGTTACTAGATTTGCTAAGATTTTGTTTCTTCGGGTGTGAAATTACTCTTCAGCCATTCCCCAATAAGAAAGCAACCCCACATTTTCCATTTTTTTGCCACTATAAAGAGTGTGGCTATGAATATTTTTGTACAAGTCTTTTTCCTTATTATACATTTGGGGTACAAACCCAGCAGTGGTGTGGCTGGATTGAAGGGCAGGCAACCATTTAAAGCCCTTTGGGCATAGTTCCAAATAGCATTCTAAAATGATTGGATCAAGTCACAATTCCAACACCAATGCATTAATGTCCCAATTTTGCCACACACCCCTCTAACATTTATTACTTTTATTTGCTGTCATGTTAGCCAATCTGCTAGGTGAGAGGTGTTACCTCAGAGTTGTTTTGATTTGCATTTCTCTAATTATTAGAGATTTAGAAAACTCTTTCATGTACTTATTGATAGTTTTGATTTCCTTTATCTTAAAATTGCCTATTCTTGTCCCTTGCCCATTTATCAATTAGGGAATGGCTTGATTTTTTGTACAATTGATTTAACTCCTCATAAATTTGAGTAATTAGACCTTTGTCAGAGATTTTTGTTCTATAGGTTTTTTCCCAACTTGTTGCTTCCCTTCTAATTTTGGAAGCATTGTTTTTGTTTGTACAAACCCTTTTTAATTTAATGTAATCAAAATTATTCATTTTACATTTTGTAATATTCTTTATCTCTTGCTTGGTCTTAAAATCTTTCCTTTCCCATAGATATGACAGGTATACCTATGTTCACCTAATTTACTTGTAGTTTCATTCTTTATATTCAAGTCATTCACCCATTCTAAATTTATCTTGGTGTAGGGTGTGAGATGTTGATCTAAACTTAATCTCTCCCATAGTATTTTCTAATTTTTCCAGCAGTTTTTGTCAAATAGTGGGTTTTTTGTCTCCAAAGCTGGGATCTTTGAGTTTATCATACACTATCTTGCTGAAGTCATTTATCCTATGTCTATTCTACTGATACTCCCTTCTGTGCCATAGCTAGTACCATATTCTTTTTGAAGATTATTGCTTTATAGTACAGGTTAAGATCTTGTACTGCTAGGCCACTTTCCTTTACATTTTTTCATTATTTCCCTTGATATTCTTGATCTTTTGTTCATCCAAATGAAATTTGTTATATTTTTTCTAATTCAGTAATTCAGTAAAAAAGTTTCTTGGTAATTTCATAGTTATGGCACTGAATAAGTAAATTAATTTGGGTGGGATTGCCATTTTTATGATGCTAGCTTATCCTACTCATGAGCAATGAATGTTTTTCCAATTATTTAGGTCTAATTGTAATTGTGTGGAAATCATTTTGTAGTTGTGTACATTTAATTCCTGTGTTTGTCTTGGCAGATAAATTCCCAAATACTTTATATTATCTAGGATGATTTTATTTTATATTTTTATTTTGTTTTTTTTTAAATTAATTAATTTAGTCAATTTAGAACATTATTCCTTGGTTACAAGAATTACATTATTTCCCTCCCTCCCCTCTCCCCACCCTTCCTGCAGCAGACGTGCAATTTCATTGGGTATAACATGTGTGCTTGATCACAACCCATTTCCATGTTGTTGGTGTTTGCATTAGGATGTTCATTTAGAGTCTACATCCCCAGCCATATCTCCTCAACCCATGTATTCAAGCAGTTGTTTTTCTTTTGTGTTTCTACTTGTCTAGGGTGATTTTAAATGGAATTTCTTTCTAACTCTTTCTGCTGAGTTGTGTTGGAAATATATAGAAATGCTGATGATTAGTGTGCATTTATTTTGTATTGTGCAACTTTGCTAATGTTGTTGATTATTTCCACTAGCTTTTTAGTGGATTCTCTAGGATTCTTTAAGTAGACCATCATATCATCTGCAAAGAGTAATCATTTAGTCTCCTCATTGCCTATTTTAATACTTTCAATTTCTTTTCCTTCTCTAATTACTATTGCTAATGTTTCTAGTACCATATTAAATAATAGAGGTGATAATGCACTTCCTTGCTATACTCCAATTCTTATTGGGGAGGCTTCTAATTTATCCCCATTGTAGATGATACTTGTTGATTGTTTTAAATATATACTGTTTATTATTTTTAGGAAAGGCCCTTCTATTCCTATACTTTTTAGTGCCTTCCATAGGAATGGCTATTCTATTTTGTCAAAGGCATTTTCTGCATGAAATTGTTTTGTTTTGATTATTGATATGGTCAATTCTGTGGATGGTTTTCCTAATATTAAACCATCCTTGCATTCCTGCAATAAATCCCACCATATCATAGTGAAAATTCCTCTTGATCATTTGCTATAGTTTTTATGCTAGCATTTTATTTAACATTTTTGAATCTATGTTCATTAAAGAGATTGGTCTATAGTTTTCTTTCTTGGTTTTTGGTCTGCCTGACCAGTACCATATTTGTGTCATAACAGGAATTTGGTTGAACTCTTTCTTTGCTTATTATGTCAGATAGTTTGTATAGTATCAGGATTAGCTGTTCTTTGAATGTTTGATATAATTTACTTGTGAATCCATCAGGCCCTGGGGATTTTTTCTTAGAAAGTTCCTTGATGGCTTAATTTCTTTTTCTGATATGGGATTATTTAAATATTCTATTTCTTCTTTTTTAATCTAGGCAATTTTTATTTTTGTAAATATTCATCCATTTCGCTTAGAATACCATATTCACTGCCATATAATTGGACAAAATAGTTGTTAATAATTACCTTAATTTCCTCTTCATTAGAAGTGAGGTCACCCTTTTCAACTTTGATACTCTTAATTTTGTTTTCTTCTTTCCTTTTTTATTTTATTAACCAATACTTTATCTTTTTTATTTGTTTTTTCAAAGTATCAGCTTCTAGTCTTGTTTATTAATTTAATAGTTTTTTCACTTGTTATCGTATTAATTTCTCTTAATTTTAGGAGCTCCAACTTAGTGTTCATCTGGGGATTTAAAATTTATTCTCTCTCTAGTTTTTTAATTTGTATGTCCAACTCATTGGCCTCTCCCCTCTCTGATTTTTTAGTATATGCACTTAGGGATACAAATTTTCCCTTGAGTACTACTTTAGCTGCATCCTATAGATTTGGATATGATGTATTATTATTGTCATTCTCTTCAATGAAATGATTGTTTCTATGATTTGTTCCTTAACCAATCAATTTGGGAGAATTATATGATTTTATTTCCTATTAATTTTTGATTTGCCTCTCTATATACTCTTACTAATTATTATTTTTATGGCATTATGATATGAAAAGGTTGCACTTTTTATTTCTGTTTTTTTTTTGCATTTGTTTGCAATGTTATTATGCCCTAGTACATGGTCAATATTTGTGAATGTACTACATGTTACTGAAAAGAAGGTGTATTCCTTTTTGTCCCTATTTATTTTTCTCCATATATCTGCTCATTATAATTTTTCAAAGATTTCATTCACATCTCTTACCTCTTTCTCATTTATTTTTTGGTTTGATTTATCTATATCTGATAGAGAAAGGTTCAGATCTCCCTCTAGTATAGTTTTACTATCTATCAATTCCTTAAGCTCCTATAGTTTCTTCTTTAAAAATTGGGCATAATTCTGAATTGCTCTCCAGAATGGTTGGATCAATTTACAACTCCAACAGCAGTTACTTAATATCCCAATTTTGCCACAATGTCCAGTAACCTTTATCATTTAACTTTACCTTCTTATTGGACAATCTGATAGGTGTGAGGTGGTACCTGAGAATTGTTTAATTTGCATTTCTTCAATGAAGGAGGGATTGAGAACATTTTTTCATAGGATCTGTAAAGATTAAAATTTAGGGGAGATGGGGAGACTGAGGCAAGTAGAAATTAGTTTCTCTCTGCAAGGAGTATTATATTTTTTAGAGGTTTATTAAAGGTTAAAGATTAAAAATATACAAGTAAGAAACATGTGCCTAGGCCAGAGGCCTAGGCAAAATAACCTCACATCACGCAAGAGACGCTCCTGCTGCAAAACGGCCGTCCAAAAAAAAACCTTTCAAAAGCCTTTTTTCTCAGTTTAAATCCCTTCTCGATCTTGGCCCAGGTGAGATTACAAGGCATTCTGGGGAAGTGGAGCAAAGGCTCATGGGGATTGTAGTCCTGTATTCGAGTCTATTTTTCACATTCCCCCGTGTGATCATTTGCAAAAAAATTAATTTTTTTCCAAAGGATCATGAAAACAAAATCAACTTAAAAGATTACAATAGTGTGAGGATAAGAGAAAAAAGAATAAAACCAATAATTTCTGAACACATTGACAAAAAGCCGTTAGGGGGCAGTCCCCTTTGGCATAAAAGTATACATACAAATAAATGTTCAATCAACCACACCCAAAGTTCAATTTTGTGCAACTTGTGGTCTGGAGGCTTCTTCATGGTGGCTTCTCCAACAGTTCAGTTCTGGATTCAGAGAGGTAGCATCTTCTTTACCTAAACTTCTTCTCAAAAGGAATTTAAACTTTGCAATTTAAATAATGATATTTTTTTACATTCCCCCGTGTTGTGGGTGATTGAAAGATTCAGAATCAGTTAGGGATGCATGGCTGAGGTATGAGGTATATGAATCAATTGGCAAGAGATATTAAAAAGACATCAGAAAATCCAAAAGAAAAGAAAAATTTCTGGATGGAAATATAGACTATCAAAGTCTTATATGTAAAAATTCCAAGTAGAAGAAAAATAAATCTATAACAGGTCCTTCAATCAGGGCCCAATCAAAATGATCTAAGTAATGATGCATTTACCCAGTCAGTGCCAGGACTACAGAAAGGTATCACACTATGAGAGGCAGAAAAGGGGACCAGATTATAGAAGCCAAGTAGGAGCCAAGGTTTTGGGGATACTCATCTTTGAGTATCTTCAGAGTGAGTGTAGATACAAGGAGAGCCTATGTCTTAACACATGTTAAACATAGTAACCTTGAGTCTTCACACTAGGTTCAAGACCTTTGTATTGGCCTAGAAGTGCATCAATCCATCCTAGATTGGCCTTTCTTTGGCCCTATGAAATGGCTCTTGTGTGTAGCTCTTGTCCTGGAATCAGACAGAATCATTAAGCAAAGTCCCATAATTTATTTAAATAATTAGTGGAATCATTTTCATAGTCACAAGCTTTTTAGGGCATGTATTAGAAAATGTATCTTAAACTTGTAGCACTGAAAATCAAAAGGTTAAAGAAAATCTTAATACTGGTGACATGTGCTTCAAATATAAAAAGGAGAGAAAAAATAATAAAAAAAAACTGAAAAAGTATATTGCACATGCAAGAAAAATATAATAATAAAAGAGCTTTAAAAAATTCAAAAATATAGCTTATAATCATTGACACTCTGTGTCAGCTAAGAAAATATAAAATACAAGCCTTTCTCACCAAAAAATGAGATCCATTTCCTCTTTGTATCTGGCCATGATCACTGTGAGTAGAAGGCAAATGAATTGAACAAGGTTAACAATTTTTTCATCTTTAAAAATATAGTAGTACAAATATGTAGATATCAAAATCCCCAAAATTCTCAATAGCCCAATTAATTACAATAGCAAACAAACACACTTTCATATTTCACATAAGTTGCTGTATGGCATTTTTAAAACCTATGAATTGATGGACATTTGTCACAATCTTTACAAACATAGCAATCCTTCAACTTTGGTATTTAAACATATTTTTTAAAACAAAGTAAAAACTCATCTAGGGTTTAGAACATAATCAAGAAATCTATATATCATTCTGGTAGAAGTAAAATAGTGAGCTAAAGAGCATAAATAAAGGGGTGCTCCTTTTTCTTGGAGGCTTATAGGGATACAAATGCCCTGAGATTAACTGCCCAAATTCCATTCGCATGTGGGAAGGTTGGGGGTTATAAAATGTATTTCACTTCAGCTAATGGGCCTTAGGGCAGGCAAAAATAACCAGATTGTTAAAAAAAATTTCAAAAATCATATTTAAAAAACCCTTAAAATCAAATCATTTGAGGTATTTAGCACATTAAATTTTCCAAAGGTTGTTAATACAATTATAACCAGTTCTGAAGTCCATCTATCCTCAGCAAAATAGAAAAAAGCTTTTTTTTCATATATGAGCTTATTCACAATAATTTTTTCAACACAGTTATAGGGGAAAAACAACAGAATTTTAAAACTCAGTACATTCAAAATAAATTCAATCAACCTTCAGTTCACAGAATAATATTGAATCCAGTAATATATGAACTTAAAATCACAAAGTTAAACCTTAAACAAAACAATGCAATAGAATACAGAGATTTTTTTATAAACCATTGGAGTCTGAAATGCCTTAGAATATAGCCTTTAGTCTCTTCAAAGTTCCTTGGGTTGTTTTTTTTTGTTTGTTTTTTTTGTTTTTAATTATCCATTTAAATGTCTATTGTCCGAAGGTAGAGTAGTAAAGGCTAGGCTATGAGGTTCAAGGGATCAATCCAGGGCCCCATAGCTGGGAAGCATCAGAGGCCAGATTTTAACTAGAGACCTCCTGTCTCTGGGCCTGGCTTCCAGTTCGCTGGGCCACCCATTTTCCTCCCCAAAGTTAAAGTTGAATCTTTGGGCTGAGTCTGCTCCCAGACAGGCAGGCAAAATCAATGAAATTGCCAGAAGAGTCAAAAATCCTTTTAAACAGCCCATTGCTTTTTAGGTTTCTGTTTGAAAAGATCTGTTTCTTCTCTCTAGTCTTTTCTCTCTTTCCCCTCTCTGATACCCCTGCGGCCAATACCCCCAGCCACGTGGAGGCTTAGCCTAAGGGAAAATTGCCCGGTCTCCTTTCCCTCTGGTTTCTCCCCTCCGCCCACGTGGCCAATACTGTTACCAGCTGGTCGCAATGAGTCCTGAGCGATCTGCTCCAAGGATCTGGGTGATGAGCCGGCTGGGGTCACGCTCATGGGTCTGGGGCGCAGAAATAGGCAGGCAGCGGGCCGGTGAGAGGCCAGGAGCTGGAGCGGCTGCGGGGGTGGGCAAGGCTGGGACCAGGTACCAGGTGAGGACCATCAGGGCTGCAGGCTGAGGCAGGAAGCAGCAGGCCGAGCCAGGTGGGGTGGGCAGCAGGTCCGGAGTCTGTAGCAGCTTTGTGAGGGTAGAAAACCTTGGCCAGAGAGATATGGCTCAAAAAAAAAATTTTCTAGGCACTAGCTATTAAAAGTTGAATTAAAGATCAGAAAAGAATTCAGAAGATTGAGTTTTTTTTTTCCCATTAGGTCGCCATAACTGTAAAGATTAAAATTTAGGGGAGATGGGGAGACTGAGGCAAGTAGAAATTAGTTTCTCTCTGCAAGGAGTATTATATTTTTTAGAGGTTTATTAAAGGTTAAAGATTAAAAATATACAAGTAAGAAACATGTGCCTAGGCCAGAGGCCTAGGCAAAATAACCTCACATCACGCAAGAGACGCTCCTGCTGCAAAACGGCCGTCCAAAAAAAAAACCTTTCAAAAGCCTTTTTTCTCAGTTTAAATCCCTTCTCGATCTCGGCCCAGGTGAGATTACAAGGCATTCTGGGGAAGTGGAGCAAAGGCTCATGGGGATTGTAGTCCTGTATTCGAGTCTATTTTTCACAGATCATAGATAACTTTGATTTCTTCATCTGAAAATGATCTATTCATATCCTTTGATGATTTATCATTTGGAGAATGACTTGGGTTCTTATAAATTTTACTTAATTCTTTCTCTATATAAGAAATGAGACCTTCATCAGAGAAAATTGTTATAACATTTTTCCAGTTTGTTGTTTCCCTTCTACTCTTGCTTGCATTGGTTTTGTTTGTTCAGTCTTTTCTATTTAATATAATCAAAATTATTCATTTTAGGTCTTGTAAAGTTCCCTATCTTTTGTTTGGTCATAAATTCTTCCCTTCTCCATAGATCTGACACATAGACCATTCTATGTTTCCCAAATTTACTTATAATATGTGTCTTTATGTTTAAATCATATACACATTTTGAGTCTATCTTATTAAAGGGTGTGAGATATTGATCTAAAGCTATTTTTCACTATAATGTTTTCCAATTTTCCCAGCAGATTTATCAAATATTGAGTTTTTATCCATCACTAGATTGCTGAGGTCATTTACCCTTTTCTTGATCCACCTTTCTGTTTCTTATTCAGTACCAGATTGTTTTGGTGATTACTATTTTATAGTGAAGTTGAAGATATGGTACTTCCAGCCACCATTCTTCACATTTTTTCATTAGTTTTCTGGATATTCTCGACCTTTTATTTTTACAGATGAATTTTGTTATTTTTTCCTAGCTCTATAAAATAGTTTTTTGGTACTTTGTTATGGAACTGAATAAGTAAATTAATTTTGGTAGTATTATAATTTTTTATATTAGCTCAATCCTCCCAAGAGCAATTACTGTTTTTCAAATTGTTTAAAACTAATTTTATTTGTGAAGTGTTTTGTGATTGTATTCATATAATTCCTGCATTTGTCTTGGCAAATAGATTCCCAGTATTTTATATTGTCTAGAATGATTTTAAATGGTGTTTTGTTTTCTAATTCTTGCTGCTGAGCTTTGTTGAAAATATATAGAAATGCTAATGATTTATGTAGGTTTACTTTGCAACTGTTTTTAATTATTTCAAAGTGTTTTAGTTGATTTTCTAGGATTCTCCAAATATACCATCATATGATCTTTAAAGAGTGATCATTTAGTTTCCTTATTGCCTACTTGAATTCCTTCCATTTCTTTTTCTTCTCTAATAGTTAAAGCTAACATTTCTAGTACAAACATTAAATTATCATGTTGATAGTGGGCATCCTTGCTTCACTCCTAATCTTATTGGCTTCTAACATATCCTCATTGTAAATGTTACTTGCTGATGGTTTTAAATAAATACTACTTATTTAAGGAAAGGTTCTTTTATTCCTAGGCTTTCTAGTGTTTTCAACAGGAATGAGTGTTGTATTTTGTCAAAGGCTTTTTCTGCATCTATTGAGATGTAGTTTCTGTTAGTTTGATAATTCATATGGTAAATTATGCTGACAGTTTGCCTAATGTTAAATCAGCTTTTCATTCCTGGTATAAATATGTCCTGGTCAGAGTGAATAATCCTTGTGATATATTGCTATAATCTCTTTGCTAGCATTTTATTTAAGATTTTTGCATCAATGTTCATTAAGGAAATTGATTTGTAATTTTCTTTCTGTTTTTGGTCTTCCTGATTTAGGTATCAGCACCATATTTGCATCATAAATATTTGGTAAGATTTCTTCCTTCCCTATTTTACCAAATTGTAGAGTATTGTGATTAATTTTTCTGCAAATGGTTGATAGAATTCACTTGTGAATCCATCCAGTTTTGTGGACTTTTTTCTTGGGGAGTTCATTGATGGCTTGCTCAATTTCTTTTTCTGAGATGGGACTAAGTATTCTATTTCCTCTTTTTAAAATTTAGGCAATTTATATTTTTGTAAATATTCATCCATTTCACCTGGATTATCAGATTTATATGCATATAATTGTGCAAAATAGTTCCTGATGATTGATTTAATTTCCTCTTCATTGGAGGTAAAATTATTCTTTTCAGTTTTGATAGTATTATTTTGATTCTCTTCCCTTTGTTTAAAAATCATATTAACCAATACTCTATTTTTTTCACAGAACCAGTTCCTCCTCTTATTTATGAGTTCAGTAGTTCTTTGACTTTCAATTTTATTAATTTCTCCCTTGATGGTTAGGATTTCCTAATTAGTCTTTAATTGGGGATTTTTAATTTGTTCTTTTCCTAGTTGTTTTGTTTTGTTTTTTGGTTGCCTACCCTAATTCAGTCCTGCATCCACATCATCATTTATTGATATTGCTTTTAGGAGCCACTGTGAGCGGTTTTCACCATATCATTCTCTTAGTCACACCTGGATGTTTACTTTATAAATTTACCTCCACCCATTCTCTTACATTTATTATCTCCTCGTTTTTCTTTTGTCAATAGAAAGCATCAGTAATATATGTAGGGACAAGGTATACTGTAGGATGAAGTCTGCTAATGCTGACTCTACTACTACCATATTTATACCTGAGAATTAAGAGTGTAAAAAGTTAATTCAGTGTTAATAATTTAGTCTTACATTTAAATTTAGTCTTAAACTTCCTACTTCACTTCCCAAATTCAGAATTACATTTGGCTACATTCTGCCTATTTTGACAGTGCTTTTCTGTTTGGAGTGGTGCAGGCCAAGAAACCAGATTCATCAGAACAGCTGTTGCATGTTCTAAAAACCAGTGAAAATTGATTTTAGAATGGGTGGAAATGTAAAGCTGACATTTGGACACAGGATGGCAGACTAAAATTGCAGTATCTCAGATGGCCATAAGAATACAAAAAAACCTAAAATTTATTTTTCATTTGAATTGCAGTATCCTGGAGGGACACCAGATGGAACCAAAAGACAATGTTATTTAAGTCAATTAGTGAAAAACTAATTAAAACCTTAATTTTAAAATAAAAAAAAGTTAAAATAATTAAACAATATAAATGGCTACTTTCCTGAGCCTGTTTTAAGAGCTAGGGATACAACTACCAATACAAATAAAAACAAAAACAGTTAAATGAAACTGCTCAATCCAATTCAATAAACATTTGTTCAAAAACTTTTCATAAGCACCCATTAATGCCCATGGTTGCTGTAGATGGTAGGGACAAAAAGTTACTGAGCCTCTTTCTTGGGGAGGATGTACATGTACAATTATATACAAAATATCAACAAAAGCCAAGGTAAGGATGCAGGAATAAAAAAAAAAAAACCTATGGAAGAATATGTTAACTGACCAGCTGTGTGCCAGGATTTGTGCGCAATGCTGGGGATAGAAAAGAAGAAAATGATCATCTCTTGCCCACCACAAGCTCACAATCAAATGAGAAAAGCACAAAGTAAGCAAATACATTCATACAAAAAAATCCAATAATCAGTATAAAAAATGAAAAGGGTTAACTCACCACGAATGAAGAGGATATTAAATAAGACTTTAGGAGCTATTTTGCCCAAATATATAAAAATAAATCTGATAATCTCAGTGAAATGGATGAATATTCAATTTTGGTTCTCCAGTAGGTTAACATGTTGGTCTCCCCTGTGAATCATTCTATCTATGGTGCCTACACATTTAGAATTTTCTCACCAGGGCACATAAAAGCACAAAATATATATTGTACAATTCATGGAGGGACTTAACTACAATTTGTCTAATTTAAAGACAGTGGAGGAGAGAAGAAAATATTGACAGGTACATTGACAAAGTGCCATTAGGAAGCATTCCCCTTTTTGGCATAAGTGTTTATGATCAGGATAAATGGAGGGCTCAACAACCCCCTCTCTAGTTCAGCTTATTAAATACAAAGGTTCCCTCCAAATCTCAATGTAGTCTTTGATTTCTGCAAGCATCCTTACAATATCTTGACCAGAAGATCTGAATTCCTAGTCCAGGGTATTGGTATCCTTTCCTAAAATTGCTTTAAAAAGATCTTAGAGGGGGTAGCTGGATGGCTCAGTGGATTGAGAGACAGCTCTAGAGAAGGGAGGTCCTAGGTTCAAATCTGGCCTCAGACACTTCCTAGCTGTGTGACCCTGGGGAAGTCACTTGACCCCCATTGCCTACCTCTTACTGCTCTTCTGCCTTGGAACAAGTACATAGTATTGATTCTTATGTGAAAGATAAGGGTGTTTCTTTTAAGTTGATAGGCAGAATGAGACAATGTGAAGGCCATTCTTAAAAATCTCATTCTTAAGACTCCCTCTCCCCACCAGCATGTGACAGATCTGGTATCACCAGCATTTACCCAGAGCTCACAGAGGCCTGGCTCTGAGGTTCTCTTGAGCCAGCACTAGGTCCCTAGCTCACACTTTTGTTATTTAGCAGAAAAGTCACTCTGTTCTTGTTTCTCGGTCATGTCCAAGTATTTGGCGTTTTCTTGGCAAAGATCCTGGAATGATTTGCCATTTCCTTCTCTAGCTTATTTTACAGATGATGAAACCGAGGCAAAAAGGACTAAGTGACTTGTCTGGGGTCACGCACCTAGGAACTGTCTGAGACTGGATTGGAACAAAGAAAGATGATTTCCCTGATTCCAGGCCCAGCTACTGCACCACCTAGTTGCTCTGATAGAAAAACTACAATGAATACCGTCTTAGTGTATTTTACCCACAGAGTTTGGAAGCTCCTGGTCTCTCATGAACCCCTGGATTTGTGGGCTTCCCATTCTGTTCTTGAGTGCCTATTTTACTACCAACAGTGTTGGTAAGTGCTAGGTTTGCCCAACCCTGGGTTAGCACAGTTGGTTCATTCTTCTTGGCCCCATCATAGGAAAGGCAAAGGAAAACTTTTGATTTAATGTGAAGAAAATCTCTTGACACAATAGGGTTATTCTGAAGCCAAATACCTTATGAGGTGGATCATTAGGGAATAGCAATAACTGTGAGGGAGCCTAGAGACATGATGTCAATGCTTAGAGGCATAAAGTACATATATCATTGCACTCATGGTAGAGATGAGGAAGAGGAGAATAAAAAAGATGCCCTGCTTTGCTTACGATGTCTGGGCCTCCAAATCATTCCTTACAACAGCACAATAGTATTCCTTTACAGTCATATAATTTACTCAGCAATGTCCACCCAAATCTGCTTGAAATATTTTTGTACATATAAATCCTTCCCCATTTTTATCACATTGGGATATAAACCAAAATCTTGGGATACAAAATAGTATTTCTGGGTCAAAGTGTATGTACTCTTTTATAACCATTTGGGCTTAGGTCCAAATTATTCTCCAGAATTGGTCAATCAGTACATAACATCAACAGTGCATTAAGTGTCTCAATTTTATCACAGCCCCTTCAAGTTTTGTCATTTTCATTTTTTGCCAATCTGATAGATGTGGGGTGGTACCTAAGGGTTGTTTCAATTTGCATTTCTCTAATTAATTGTGATTTAAAGCATTTTGCATAAATATGGAAAACATAAATATTTCTCTGTCAAATAATTGCCAATTTATATCCTTTGACCATATATCAACTAGGGAAAGACTTGTATACATTCAACTCATTTCAAAATAAGCCTTTATTAAAGAAACTTATAAAAAAATTCCATCATCATGGTTATTATATCTCTATTCTATTTCCCCTTGTTTAGTTTCTGACCACTACTTTCCCTAGTTTGCCCTCTTTTCTATTATTTCCACTTCCTTCTCTTATTCTTTCCCTTCCTACGTTCCTGTAGGGTACAATAAACTTCGGTACCCAATTGATTGTGTATGTTCTTCCCTCACTGGGCCAAATCTGATGAGAGTAAGGTTCATGTGCTTCCTCTCTACTTTCCCTGTGTTACCTTCCACCACAAAAGCTCTTTTATGCCTTAATTTTTATATGAGGTAATCGACCCCATTCTATTTCTAACTTCCCTTTTATCCCAATGAATTCCTCTTTCTTACTCCTTAAATTTACTTTTTTCTGTCATCCCATCAAATTCAACTCACCCCCTTAACTTCTGTCTATGTAAGTTCTTAGGAGTTACAAGATTTATTTTGTCATGTAGGTATGTACACAGTTCACCTTTACTGAATATCTTTTGATTTCTCTTTCCCATATACATTTTTAATGCTTCTCCTGAGAGTCGGTTTTTACATTCAGCTTTGGTCTTTTTTATCAGGAATGTTTGAAAGTCCTCCTTTTTCTCTAAAGGATTACAGTTACCCTTTGCTATAGAATGCAGTTAACTTATTGCAGCTTTAGTGTATCACGGGTTTTTAAAAACATATATATCTCATTCTGTATAATGGAGTTTTCACTATATAACAGGATTTTGCAGATGAATACTGTACACAGTGGAAATGCAGCACACCACTACTGCTTGTGCAAGTTTGCCAATGGGAGATTGTACATGCACACTATTGGCTGATGGAATGAAAGGTGACCAACAGAGGGATGTATTCTGTATCCTGGGAGCTGATTGGCTCAGTAACTGTAGCATTGGTCTGTTTGTTCTCCCACACTGTGCCCATATATTCAGGATCTCTCCTTGTCCACTTCACATCAATGACAAATTGCTACATATAGTGTTACTCTGTGATGTTGTGTTTTTGTGAAGTTGCCGTAAAAGTTTGCATTTATTTCAAGTCCTATGCCACCCAAATGTTTTGCACCTTCTAAGGCTTCTGGCAGTGAACCCAAGCACCAGAGGAAGATGCTTACCATCAAAGAATAATAAAATAAATAGAACGCAGTAGCTTGGTGGATTTTCACAGATATCGGGGGTCTCTGAAATGTAACACGCATGATATATGAGCAATCTCTGTATAGTATAGTAACTTTTGCTGGGTAAGTGATTCTTGGTTGAAGTATTAGTTCCTTTGCCCTCTGGAATAACATGTACCAGGTCCTCTGACCCTTTAATGTAGAAGCTGCTAAATTTTGTGCTCTTCTGACTATGGCTCCATGATATTTGAATTGTTTCTTTTTGCCTGCTTGCAATATTTTCTTCTTTACCTGAGAATTCTGGAATTTGGCTATTGTGTTCTTGGAAGTTATCCTTTTGGGAACTTTTCCAGAAAGTGATCAGTAGATTCTTTCCATTTCCTTGATAATTTCAAGGGAAGGATGATATTTAAACTATTTTTCTGATCATAAATCTTAGGTACTTCAGTAATTCTTAGATTATATCTCCTCGATTTATTTTCTAGGTCAGTTATTTTTCAAATAGTATATTTCAAATTTTCTTCTATTTTTGCATTCTTTTGACTTTGATTGTTTCTTGATGTTTCATAGAGTCATTAGCTTCCATTTGCCCAATTCAATTCTAATTTTTAAGGCACAATTTCCTTTTTTAAAATTTTATTTATTTAATTAATTCATTTAGAATATTTTTCCGTGGTTACCTGATTCTTATTCCTCCCCTTCCTTCTTCCCCTGTCCCCCATAGCCAATGAGTGATACACCTTGGTTTTACATGTATCATTGAGCAAAACCCATTTTCATATTATTAATATTTACAATAGAGTGATCATTTAGAGTCTACATCCCCAGTCATATCCCCATCTAACCATGTGTTTAAGGAAATGTTTTTTTCTTCTGTTTTTACTCCTACAGTTCTTTCTCTGGATGTCAGTAGTATTCCTTCTAATAAGTCCCTCAGAATTGTCCTGGATCATGGCATTGCTGCTTGTAGAGAAGCACATTACATTCAGTTGTGCCACAGTTTTTCTTCTCTATGTATAATGTTCTTCTGGTTCAGATCCTTTCTCTCTGCATCAGTTCCTGGAGGTCTTTCCAGTTTACAGGGAATTCCTCCAGTTCATTATTCCTTTTAGCACAATACTATTTGATCATATTCAGGTACCACAATTTGTTTAGCCATTGCCCAATCAAAGAACATCCCCTCATTTTCCATTTTTTTACCACCACAAAGAGTGCAGCTATACATTTTTTTGTACAAGTCTTTTCCCTCATGATCTCTATGGGGTACAGAACCAGCAGTGGTATGGCTGCATAACAAGACAGGCAGTCTTTTAAAGCCTTTTTGACATAGTTACAAATTGACTTCCAGAATGGTTGGATCAATTCACAACTCCACCAGCAGTGAATTAGTGTCCCAATTTTGCCACATCCTCTCAAACATTCATTACTTTCCTTTGCTGCCATATTAGACAGTCAGCTAGGTGTGAGGTGGTACCTAACAGTTACTTTGATTTGCATTTCTCTAATTATAAGACATTTAGAACACATGTGCTTATTGATAGTTTTGATTTCTTTATCTGAAAACTGCCTATTCATGACCCTTGCCCACTTATCAATTAGGGAATTGCTTGTTTTTTGTTTTTGTTTTTTTTGGTACAATTGAATTAGTTCCTTATATATTTGAGAAATTAGACCTTTGTCAGAGGTTTTTGTTCTCAAGATTTCCCCCCAATTTATTGCTTCCCTTCTCATTTTGGATGTATTGGTTTAGTTTGTACAAACCCTTTTTAATTTAATGTAATCAAAATTATTCATTTTACATTTTGTGATATTCTCTATTTTTAGCTTGGTCATAAATTCTTTTCTTTCCCATAGATAAGACAGGTATAATGTTCTATACTCATCTAATTTATTATAGTTTCCTTCTTTATACTTGTCTTTACCCATTCAGAATTTGGCATAATGTGAGATATTGAGCTATACCTAATTTCTCCCATACTATTTTCTAATTTTTCTAGCAGTTTTTATCAAAGAGTGGGTTATTGTCCCAAATGCCTGATTCATTGAGTATATCATACACTCTCTTGCTGAGGTCATTTACCCCAAGTCTATTCCATTGATCCTACCTTCTGTCTCTTAGCCAGTACCATATTGTTTTGATGACTAAAGCTTTATGGTACAATTTAAGATCTGATACTGGTAGGCCCCCCTCCTTCACGTTTTTTCATCCTTTCCCTCGATACTCTTGATCTTTTGTTCTTCCAAATGAACTTTGTTATAATTTTCCTAATTCAGTAAAAAAGTTTCTTGGTAGTTTGATAGGTATGGCACTGAATATGTAAATTAATTTGGTGGGATTTTCATTTTTATTATGCTAGCTCATTCCACCCATGAGCAATTAATGTTTTTCCAATTATTTAGATCTAGTTTTAATTGTGTGGAAAGGATTTTGTAGTTGTGTTCATATGATTCCTGTGTTTGTCTTGGCAGATATATTCTTATGTATTTTAAATTGTCTAGAGCAGGGGTTCTCAACCTCTCAATTTGTAGCAATGAGAATACATAATGCATATCAGGTATTTACATTCCAAATCATAACTGTAGCAAAATTACAGTTTTGAAGTAACCACCAAAATAATTTTTTGGTTTGGGGTCACTGCAACATGAGGAACTGTATTGCGGGGTCATGGCATTAGAAAGGTTGAGAACCACTGGTGTAGGGTGATTTTAAATGGAATTTCTCTTTCTATCTCTTGATACTGAGTTGTATTGAAAGTATATGGAAATGCTGATGATTTATGTGGGTTTATTTTGTATCCTGCAACTTTGCTAAAGTTGTTGATTATTTCCAGTAGCTTTTTGGTTGATTCTCTAGGATTCTTTAAGTAGACCATCATATCATCTGCAAAGAGTGATAGCTTGGTCTCCTCATTGCCTATTTTAATACCTTCAATTTCTTTTTCTTCTCTAATTGCTACTACTAGTGTATCTAGGACAATGTTAAATAATAGAGGTGATAATGGGCATCCTTGCTATACTCCAATTCTTATTGGGGAGGCTTCTAATTTATCCCCATTGCAGATGATACTTCCTGATTATTTTAAATATATACTGTTTATTATTTTTAGGAGAAGCCCTTCTATTCCTATACTTCTTAGTTTTTTCAATAGGAATTTTGTCAAAGGCTTTTCCTGCATCTATTGAAATAATCAAGTGATTTCTGTTGGTTTGCTTGTTGATATGGTCAATTATGTCGATGGTTTTCCTAATATTAAACCTTCCTTGCATTCCTGCAGGAAATACTACCTGATCATAGTGAAAAACCCTCCTGATCACTTGCTTGAGTCTTTTGCTAGTACTTTATTTAATATTTTTGCGTCTGTGTTCATTAAGGAGTTTGATCTGTTTCCTTTCTCAGTTTTTGGTCTGCCTGGCTTTGGAATCAGTACTATATTTGTGTCATAAAAGGGATTTGGTAGCATTCCTTCTTTGATTATTTTGTCAAATAGTTTTTATAGTATTAGAATTAGTTTTTCTTTAAACATTTGATAGAATTCACTTGTGAATCCATCTGGTGCTCGGAATTATTTATTAGAAAGTTTCTTAATGGCTTATTCAATTTTTTCTGTTATGGGATTATTTAAATATTCTATTTCTTCTTCTCTTAATCTAGGTAATTTACATTTTTGTAAATATCCATCCATATCATTTAGATTGGGCAAAATAGTTCTTAATAATTGCCTTCATTTTCTATTCATTAGAAATGAAGTCACACTTTTATTTTTTGATACTGTTAATTTGGTTTTCTTTCCTTTTTTATTTGATTAACCAGTACTTTATTTTATTGAGTTTTTCAAAGTACCCATTTCTAGTATTATTAATTAATTCAATAGTTTTTTTTTTACTTTTAATTTTATTAATTTCTCCTTTAATTTTTAGGAATTCTATTTTAGTTTTTATCTGGGGATTTTTAATTTGTTCTCTTTGTAGTTTTTTTTTAATTTGCATGGCCAATTCATTGACCTCTTCCTTCTCTGATTTGTTAGTATATGGACTTAGGTATATGAATTTTCCCTTGGGTATTGCTTTGGCTGGATCCCATAGATTTGGATATGATATCTCCTCATTGTCATTCTCTTCAATAAAACGATTAATTGTTTCTGTGATTTGTTCATTAACCAACCAATTTGGGAGAACCATATAATTTAATTTCCAATTAATTTTTATTTGACTCTCCACCCAAGCAACTAGAACTCGCTGCCTCTGACAGAAGCAGCTGGCAAACCCACATTAACCATGCCACCACCACTTTTGAAGATGAGTGACGTCAACATCTTGCCGCTGCACGTGAACACCGACACCAGGCCACAACCGCACCTCCCGTAACAACTGGCGTCCCATGCCCCATGTGCCACAAACTCTGCACCTCAGCCTTTGGACTCCAAAGCCACATGAGGGTATACCATAGATGAAACTGCACAAAGACAATAGTCATTCTCGATCACCGAGAGACTACCATTATACTATACATGTACAGTTACCAATTATTATTTTATAGCATTATGATCTGAAAATGTTGCATTCATTATTTCTGTTTTTTTTTTTGCATTCACTTGCAATGTTTATATGCCCTAGTACATGGTCAATATATGTGAATGTACCATGAGCTACTGAAAAGAGGGTGTATTCCTTTTGGTCCTTATTTATTTTTCTCCATATATCTGTTAACTCTAATTTTTCTAAGATTTCATTCACATCTCTTATCTTTTTCTTATGTATTTTATGGTTTGATTTATCTAGATCTGATAGGGGAAGGTTCGGGTCTCTCACTAGTATAGTTTTATTTCTATTTCCTCTTTATGCTCCAATAGTTTCTCCTTTAAAAATTTGGGCATAATTCCAAGTTGCTCTCCAGAATGGTGGGATCAGCTCACAACTCCAACAGCAGTCTGTTAGTGTCCTGATTTTGCCAAATCCACTCCAACATTTCTAATTTTCTTTTACTGTCATATTGACCAGTCTGATAGGTACAAGGCAATACTTCAAAATTGTTATAATTTATGTTATCAAATTAAGAGCGATTTAGAAATTTTTTCATATGATTATTGAAAACTTTAAGTTCTTCATCTGAAAACTGCCTATTTATTTCCTTCCTTTGATCATTTAACCCATTGGGGAATGACTTGAATTCTTATAAAATTGACTTATTTGTTTATACATTTGAGTAATTAGACCTTTGTCAGAGAATTTTGTTCTAAAGATTTTTCTCCCAATTTGTTACTTCCCTTCTAATTTTGGATGCATTCCTTTTGTCTGTACAAAACCCTTTTAAATTATTGTAATCAAAATTATTCATCTTACATTTTGTGATATTCTCTATTCCTTGCTGATCTTAAATTCTTTTCTTTCCCATAGGACTGACAGGTTTACTGTTCTATGTTCATTTAATTTATTATAATTTCCTTCTTTATATTTAATTCCTTTACCCATTCAGAATTTATCTTGGCATAGGGTGTGAAATGTTGATCTATACCCAATATCTCCCATACTATTTTCTAGTTTTTTTAGCAGTTTTTGTCAAAGAGTGGGTTATCATCCCAAAAGCTGTGATGATTGGGTTTATAATACACAATTTGTTGAGGTAATTTACCCCAAATCTATTCCCTTGATTTTTCCTTCTGTCTCTTAGCCAGTACCATATTGTTTTGAGGACGACAGTTTTACAGTTCAGTTTAAGATTTGATACTGCTAGGCTCCCCTCCTTCACATTTTTTTCAACATTTCCCTAGATATTCTTGATCTTTTGTTCTTCCAAATGAACTTAATTATAATTTTTCCTAATTCAGTAATAAACTTTCTTGGTAGTTTGATAGATATGGCACTGAGTAAGTAAATTAATTTGGATGGGATTTTAATTTTTATTATGCTAGCTTACCCTATCCATGAGAAATGAATGTTTTTTCCAATTATTTAGATCTAGTTTTAGTTGTTTGGAAAGTGTTTTGTAGTTGTGTTAATATAATTCCTGTATATGTCTTTGCAAAGAGACTTCTAGGTATTTTATGTTGTTTAGAGTGATTTTAAATGAATTTTCTGTTTCTAACTCATGCTGCTGGATTCTGTTGGAAATATATAGAAATGATGAAGATTTATGTGGATTTATTTTGTATCCTGCATCTTTGTTAAATTTATTAATTATTTCAACTAATTTTTAGTTGGTTTTGTAGAGTTCTATATTTATACCATCATATCATCCACAAAGAGTGATAGTTCAGTTAACTTATTGCCTTCTTAATTTCTTCCATTTTTCTTCTCTAATTGCTAAAGCTAGAATTTCTAAAACAATATTAAGTAATAATGGTGATAATGGACATTCTTGATTCACTTCTGATCTTATTGGGATGGTTTCTAACTCATCCCAATTGCAAATGAAGCTTACTGATGGTTTTATATGGGAAGCAAACCCTGAAACCTCATCGAGCAAAGCTCTGAGGACATGGAAGTTACCCTCAGGAAAGCAATCATTTACTTTTATTGTGTAGGTGAAAATTTGTGCAAAAAAAAACATGTGCAAAACTTGCCCCCAACTTGATTTCCTCTTGCTATAAAATAACTGCAAGAAAGTTCTAGGATATACAATAAACCCCTATATATCATCAGTATTTCTAGAGATGTAGGAAGAGAAATTCCATTTAAATAACAGCAGACAATATAAAATACTTGGAATTCTGCCTGCCAGGACAAACTCAGGAACCATTTGAGCACAATTAGAATACATTTTTCACACAAATAAAGTCAGATATGAGCAATTGTAGAAATATTAATTAATCATGGGTAGGCTGAGCCAATAGAATAGAAATGACAAATCTATCAAAATTAATCTACATATTCAGTGCCATACAAATCAAATGATCAAAAAGTTAATTTTAAAAGCTAGAAAAAATAACAAATTCAACTGGAAGGACAATTTAGTTATTGTTCATTTTCTAGGGTTTTTTTTTAAGTTGCAACCCCAGTTCATTGACCTCTTCCCTCTCTATTTTGTTGATATAGGCATTCAGAGATATAAAATTTCCCCTGAGTACTCCTTTGGCTGTATTCCATAGTTTTTGATATTTTGTCTTTTCATTGTCATTCTCTGAAAGTTTGTAATTGGTTCTATGATTTGTTTTTTGATCTACCAGTTTTGAAGAAATAGATTATGTAGTTGCTAATTAAGTTTACATTTTCCTCTTCATAGTCCCTTACTCATTATACTTTTTATGATTTAGTTATGATCTAAATAAGTTACATTCATTATCTGTTTTTCTGTATTTGTTTATGTTTTTATGCCCTAGTACATGATCCATGTGTATCATATGCTGCTGAAAAGAAGGTATATTCCTTTTAATCCCTGTTCAGTTTTCTCCAGATATCTATTTACTCTAATTTTTCTAACATTTCATTCACTCCTATGACTTTTCTTATTTTTTAGTTTGATATATAGCGTTCTGATAGGGGAAAGTTGAGGTCCTCCACTAGTATGATTTTACTATCTATTTCCTCCTTTAGCTCCTTCCATTTCTCTTTTAGAAATCTGGATGCTGTGAGATTTAAAATGGTTGAGGTCTTAAACTGTAGTGATTAAAATAGTGGAAGATATAAATTGTGATAGATATAAGAGAGGGTGAGTAAATTTGACTGCAGAAATATGTTTCACTACAGTGTCTTGGGTTTTAAAATCAAATATAAGGTGGTCGCCAGGGAAATATTCCCAATTATTCAAATACCCAAGTCAATTGGGTTTTATAGAGATTTTAATTAACAATACAATGAGTAATCAAAGAAAGAGAGAGAGAGTAAGAAAGGAATAAGTATGAAGGGCCTCAAGCCAATATGGCCTAGACCTGAGTCTTAAAAGAGAAATCAATCAGTTTTTTAACACTCACCACAAGGTCTGACTAAACAAGGATTCTAGTAACACCAGGCCAGCATCCTTCCTCAAAGAGTCTTCCAGAGCAGAGATTGTTTCAAAGGGCCTCTCTCAAGAGCCTCCAGAGCTCCTACCCCAGAGGGACAGAGCCCCTCAGAGGAGCTCCTCAAGGAGCTCTCCTTCAGAATGACAGTCAGAAATCGAGATCCTCTTTCTCCTTGCTCTTCTCTGAGCTCTTATTTTTAAGGGCAAAATCTCCTCTGTCACCTCCCCTAAGTCCTTACATCTACCAATCACTGTAGATGTTTCTAAAGGACCACCCATTCTTAGTCCACACCTAAGAAGGTGTGGATTTTTGAGTAATTCACACCAGGAAAGCTCTGAGTAAGTTTTCCAGTTCTTTGTTCCTTGTAAATTCACAAGTTGCTTGATCTTTATAGGTACTTAGCTTAAGAAAAGTATGGGTTTAAGTACTTTTCATTGTTCAGAAAAGAGTTTACAACTTTATCTTCACCTAGGGCAGACCCAAGTAGGTAAAGTAGAATTCTCACATTCCTGCTTTAAGTAGAGTTCACTGCCCAAATGGGGAATGGTCTTAATCCAATCTTATAAAGTAGGGTCTGGGAAATTTTAAGGTTTACAGCGCTATACCATTTGGTACATAAATGTTTAGTATATATATTACTTCATTGTTTATACCTTTTAACAAGATGTCATTTCCTTCCTTATCTCTTTTAATGAGATCAATTTTTACTTTAGCTTTGTCTGAGATCATTATTGCTACTCATGCTTTTTTTACTTTAGATGTTCCATAGTAAATCCTGCTCCATCCTTTTACCTTTACCCTGTGTATATCTGTCTGCCTCAAGGCTATTTCTTGTAAACAACATACAGTAGGATTCTGATTTTTAATCCATTCTGCTATCCACTTCCGTTTTATAGGTGGTTTTATCCCATTCACAGAATTATGATTACTAAATGTGTATTCTCCTCCATCTTACTTTCCCCTTTAGATCCTGCTCTATTTTATTTCACTCTGTTCCTCCTCACCAGTGTTTTGCTTTTTATCACCCTCTCACTCCCCCCACTTTCTAATTACCTCTCCCTTCCCTTCTCTGTAGAGTAAGTTAGAAATCAATGCTCCAATCCCCCTCTGAGCCAGTTACAATGAGAGTAAAATTTAAGTATTGCCTGTTATGATCCTTATCCTCCCCTCTCTATAATGATTTTTCATGCTTCTTTATGTTATAAAATTTACTTCATTCTATTTTCCCTTTCCTTTTCTTTCAGTGCAACCCTCTCTTTCAGCCCTTGATTTTTAGCATAGCATATCATATGCATTCATACATATCATTTCATATCATCACATTTACATACACATTGTATCACCATATATCATCATATACATAAAAATCAGCTGACTTCCCCACCTTCTTTCTAAATATTTTCCTTCTATCTTCTGTACTACTAAGAGTAATTTTTGAGAATTATAGGTATCCTCTTTCCATATAGACATATAAACATTTTGACCTTAACGAATCCCTTAAATTTTCTCTTTCTTATTTACCTTCATAGGCTTCTCTTGGGTCTTGTTTTTGGACTTCAATTTTTTGTTTATGTCTGGCTTATTCCTCAGGAATTCTTGGAAATCTTCTATCTTATTGAATGTCCATTTTTTTTCTTCTGACCGAATATACTCAGTTTTGCTGGGTAGGTGACTCTGGGTTGTAAACCCATATCTTTTGCCTTCCTGAATATCATATTCCATGCATTTTAATCCTTTAATGTAGAAGCCACTAGGTCCTGTTTAATCCTGATTGTAGCTCCATGGTATTTGAATTATTTCTAACTGTTTGCAGTATTTTCTTTTTTTTTCACTTTAAACATTATTTTATTTGGTCATTTCCAAACATTATTCATTGGAAACAAAGATCATTTTCTTTTCCTCCCCCCCCCCTTCCCGTCACCTCTCCCACAGCTGACGCATGATTCCACTGGGTATCACATGTGTTCTTGGTTCGAACCCATTTCCATGTTGTTGGTATTTGCATTAGAGTGTTCATTTAGAGTCTCTCCTCAGTCGTATCCACTTCCCCCCTGTAGTCAAGCAGTTGCTTTTCCTCGGTGTTTTTACTCCCATAGTTTATCCTCTGCTTGTGGATAGTGTTTTTTAGATCCCTGCAGATTGTTCAGGGACATTGCATTGACACTAATGGAGAAGTCCATTACCTTCGATTGTACCACAGTGTATCAGTCTCTGTGTATAATGTTTTCCTGGTTCTGCTCCTTTCGCTCTGCATCACTTCTTGGAGGTTTGTGAATTTTAAAAGTCTCCATCTTGGTCTAGCACCCAAAAATTGTGCACACCCACACTACACGGGCATGTGCTAGTCAATGACAAATCAGAAATAACTAACTGCCCACCTGGGCTGTCCTAAGCCAAGCTAGAGCCAACCATTAGCATTTGTGAGACACAGGAAGTGAGGTAGGGAACAGCCTCTGGAATTCGCTCACTTCCTGTGGAGAGAGCGAGACGGGAGTTGGTGTTAGGAGCTTGGACAGGGAGGACGCCTGCAGACAGCTTTCCTTCAGATCACTCACATGAGTTAAGGACTGATTCTTTCCACCTTGGCCCTTTGGGCCTAAAACTCCCTCTGCCTTGGTCAGAGGTTGAGTAGCCCCTTTCCCTTTTCTCTTCTCTCCTTCTCTCCCTCTCCTTTCCCTACTCCCAGTGTGATTAAACCTCCATAAACTCCATTCTGACTTGAGTGTTTCATTTTAGGAATTTCATAAGTAAATTCCTTGGAGGCCATTGTTCAATATTACATAAATCCTGTAGCCACAATTTTAACCAATTACAGTGCTCATAACCTCTCCCAGAAGCCTAAAATTTCTACCATTACAGTTTGTAGTATTTTCTTCTTGGCTTGGGAACTCTTGAATTTAGCTATTACATTCCTGGAAGTTGTCATTGTAGGATTTCTTTCTAGAAATCTAGAAATCTGTGAATTTGTTCATTTTCAATTTTATTTTCTTGTTCAAGGATATTTGGGCAGTTTTTAAAAATAATTTCTTGTAGTATGATGTCCAAGTTTTTTCTTGATCATGACTTTCATGTAGTCTAATAATTTTCAAATTCTCTCTCCTGGATCTATTTTCTAGGTTAGTTGTTTTTTCAATAAGATATTTCATGTTTCCCTCTTTTGTTTTCATTTCTTTGATTCTGCTTTATTTCTTCTTGATCTCTCATGAAATCATTAGTTTCTAGTTTTCAATTCTTATTTTGAGGCCTTTTTTTCCACTCAGTTTTTGGTTCTCCTTTTTCAATTGCCCCATTTCTTCTTACATTGCTTTCATTTCTCTTCCCCTCTATCCTTCTGCCTCTCTAAATTGGTTTTTGAAGTCTTTTTTGAGTTCTTCCAGAATTCTGTCTAATGCATATTTTTCTTTTATACTTTTTGTGTTTTTTTTCTTTGCTTTCAATATCTCCTTCTGTGTCTGTACCTGGCTCTTTGACTCCATAAAAAATCCTTAGAGTTAGGTGCTTTTTCTTGTTGTTTGTTCATTTTTCCTACATATTTGTAGGTAGGCTCTGTTTTCTGTGAGATCAGGTTACCCTCTTGAACTTCAATACTTCCTTGATGCTGCCCATAGCTTATTTTGGGGGTTTCCTGCCAGTTTTGTTTCTACAAATGTGGTATGATGGTCTGAGGGCTGGGAGCTCTGAGGGACTCCTCACACTGCTTATTTAATTAACCCTTGAGATGCTTAAAAACTTGCCTCAGGCTTGGGCATAAGCTTTTGGTCTCACTCTGAACTTGATCAGGTCACGGGCTGCTCAAATTCTAGCCCTGGGCTTAGGCCCACTCTCTAGTCTCATTGTGTACTTCACCCAATAAGGTATACCATTGATTGATCTGTCTTGGAGCTCCACCCTGATCCCCTGGCAGAAAGATATTGACCCCTCTTTTTACTATCAGCCACCCCAAACTGTGATTAATCATGGGCCCAGACTGGGACTCCTGGGTCCTGTGAGCATACACAGATTAAGCCACTTCAGCACAGACTGGGCTGGGATTCTAGAATTCACCACAGGTTTGAAACTTCAAGGGATGTGGGTTGACTTAGACCGTATTTGCCCAGTCAAACTTTCACATAATCTGAATATTTCCTTCGTCTTATATTCTGAACCTGGAACTACAGATGTGAGGTGGATGTGTGTGGCTATCTCTTGACTTGCTCTTTACTCCTTGCTATAGTCTTTCTGACTGTGCTGCCCTTTCACTCCAGTTCCCCACTTGGAAGGACAAAAGGTCAAGAATATCAAGGGACTCAATGAAAAAATATAGAAAGTAGGTGGCCTAGTAGTGTCACATCTCCAATTTTACTACTGAGGTAAACATAGAAATAATCATGTGCTCACTAAAAAACAAATCGATTATGAGTGGAATAGATTGGATACATGAAACATAGAAGAAAATGACTGTAATAATCAACTTTCAAAAAACTAAAACATTATAGCTTTTGAGATACAGTATCAAGGTTTTCCTGGATTTTAATGCTCTGACACTCTGGGTGATATTGGGCTAGTCACTGCCCTTCACCTCCACCCCTATCACTGGATCTTGGGGCAATCTTTTTCTTTACATGTAGCATAAAGCTCATTGGAGGCTCAGTTGGGCCCATTCCCTAGTAGGCCTCCCTTCTTTCTCCCTCCCCCAACCCTCTGGATGCTAAGGAGTACACTCACCAGGACAGAAATTTTGTAGTAGTCAGATCTCCTCCAAGGCACAGTCCAACTATGATCTTCCTCTGCCTCCAAATTTCTTTCTTGGTCTGCTGTGAAATACTTTCTATTTTTCTTTAGTCAATTGCCTTTGGTTTAATATTCTTTGTAATCTCATGTGGTGATTGGCTTCAATTTGACCGATTCTAATTTTTCACGAATTCATTGCTCAGATAAGCTTTTTACACCTTCTCCTATTTCTTTATTCTCTTTCCAATCCTTTCTTTCAGAGTTGTCATATCTTGTCAATTTTCTACTCATAACTTGATTTCAAGTATTAAGACATCTTTATCTCTTTTGAAAACCCTTGTTTCATGTTTTCCAGGCATTCTAATTTAATGTGTGCATCATATCCCTTTGTATCAAAAGGTTTGCTCATACCTGTTTGGTAGTCATTCTTTCTCCAGTGGGGAATGGAGACAATCTTCCACAAGGGAGCTTAGGCATGTGTGTTTTAAAATGGCTCAGAACCCTGGGAGACATCTATACGTCCTCAGACACCTCCCACAAAGGAAGTGGGAGTTGTCTGAAAAGATATAAAAAGAATGGAGAGCAAGTTTGGGGCGCCTTGTTTTAGAGAAGACCTTTGTCCTGGGTTAGAGCCCTTGGTAGCCACATACCTGCAGGAGATCTCATTTTCTTTAACTTTCCAGGCCTTTATTTTCAGAGAAAAAAATAAACCTATCTAAAGATCCATGACATCTTACTCAATTTTAATTTAAATCCCTAGCATAATTATAGGCTAGAAGGAAAAGCCTGGTCAATTTCCCCATCGGGGCTACCAGGGCAGGAGGTACCTTATTTTCCTTACCTTTTTCCCTCCATTTTCCCATCAACAGGCAGCTTCTGCTACATGAGGCTATCTGGCCATCCTGAGGCTAGAAGAATGACTATATGCTTAGGATGAGGGGTCTAAAAACCAGATGATGACATTTCAATCCAAGGCAAACCAGTGATTTAAAATTCCTGAGAACTTAAGAACTTTGAAAATGAAGGTACCTTTCCTTAGGTAACTTTGAAACTTGTTCATCATTGAGGTGGGCAGAAGTAGTGTCAGTTTATTAAAGCGATATTGGGAGGAGACAAAAAACACTCATTCCCCCATCTCAAAACCTCTCCAACACTGACTTGTAAACTCGACTCCTCAGAGATATAGGGGAATGACCCCTCATTTTTTTTTATTTTGATGGGCCAAGGATACTTCCTTGACTCTCCTCTCCTGGGCTAGGTGGACTGTTAGCATCTACCATATCATTACGTGAAAAGGTTGTGGTGATCTCATGTTACAGAGGGAGACTCTGTGAAGTTGATTGCTAAGCTAGGACTGATCACAGGTATAATGTAGTCCACTTTCAGTTCCCCCTTCTTCTTCCGCCTACCTTTTAAAATTAGGATATTCCTCTGGTGTTTATTAAAGGAATGTGCAGGGAGAGGAGAAGAGTCATTCTAGCAAAGTCTTTGCAGGAGGTTGGGATCTCCATGTGCTTTCCAGGCTGAAACCCCCAGGGCAATTGGTAGAACATTCCTGGAAACACAAGCTAGTATAGGAGGAGGGCTAAAGTGCATTGAGGATTACTGGGCTCTCTATATGTCAATACATGTATATTCTGCATTGCCTGGATCCTCTCCTAGAGGAAAGGATCCCCAAATATTCTCTAGCCAGGAGCCTTGCCTTTCAAGATGTGTCACTGCTGAGAAAGCATTTAATGTTCATGAATGCAGATTTGGTTGATCTTAGGTTGCCATGGTGACTGGTTTGTTTTCAAGGAAACATTTGAATTACTTACTGGCCCTCCTGGGAGACAGCTCCTTATCAAACTTCTGTTTGGGCATTTCAGGCAAGAGAAGAGGTAGCTGTTATCTCAGTTTTCTTCTGAATAGTAAGCAGAGCACAAAATTGTTTCAGAAGATACTGCAAGACAAAAGGATATATGCAGATATATACAGCCATGCAAGTGTATTCGAATGGAAAGATACTGGCAAAGGGAGAGAAAGAGGAATAGAGCTGCCAAGAGCAGCAAGGGATGCATAAGTAACTGTAAACAAACTGTGGTTAAAAGGAAGCAGGAAAAAGAACAAACATGTAATTCAGCCTGGTATGAAAACACAATGAACACTGACTGACCAGTCCCTAAGTCTGTTCTCTGACAAAGTACATGGCTGAACTAAAATGACCCAAGTTGGTCTCTGAAGGGTGAAACATGCCATGCAGGATTCCAAAGGTGATTCTAGGATAGCAAAGTACATTTTTCAAAGGCTTCATTTGATCTGTGACAGACTCCTGTGAGGTAGGAAGGGCAAGAGTTTTGACTGCCATTGTTAAGATGAAAGAATTGAGTCCCAGAGAGCAGAAATAACCAGCTTAGAAATCTTAGGAATGGGGGAGGGGGAGGGAAGGAGGACACACAGTCATGAGCTTCTTCACTCCATGCTTGTCTGCTCACTCCTCCTGACCTAGAGAGAGCATTCTAAGAGAAGTCTTTCTCTCCATTCAGAAATTTCACACTACTTGCCACACTGCATAGCTGAGAGGTTCTCATTATCAAGAGAGCACAAATTTACACAGCCCATAATATCTAGCCACCCCCACATCAGCCATCACTTGTTAGCCAGATCCAGGCTATGGTCCTGCCATTGGCCCTGAAAAGCATCAGACAAAAAGACTATTTACTAAAGGTACTGACATACTTCACAGACTCTAAATTATTAGCTAGATGGCACCATCTGGAAGAAAGCCTGAGCTCCCTTTCCCCAGGACTCTGCTGCACTGGTGGGAGAACAAGTCTTTGGGTGTGAGATTTTTACATTTTATAACAACTCTATCACTGAACTAAGTTGCCTGTTGTCAAAGGGACTTGGGTTGGGTGGACTCAATGATGCCCACTTTTCATTATAGGGAAAACACTCTATTGGGAATTCATGATCTGTGACACTCCCATCAGGGCCATCTCTAAACCTGAAGGGATGAGGAACAGCTGCCCTTGGGGGTCTGAGCTTCCAGGATGTTTAAACCTTTGCTACATGTGCTATACATCTCATTATATTGATGGAAAATCACTTTGATTCTCACACCTTGCCAGGAGAAGTTACTATCCCTATTTGATAGATGAGGAAACTGTCTTAGTTATGGGACTTAGTCATGAACTTAGTGTTAGAGAAGGGAGTAGAACCCATTTTTCTGCTTCCAAGTCCACACCCATTGCCTTTCCATTCTATCAAACAACTGGCTGTTTTTCCAATATTTTAAACTTTTGACCTCAGTAATTTTCTGCAACTCTCCTCCCCCATAAACTGTGATTGATAAAGTAAAAAAGGTAAACAATATTAAGCAGCCATATGAAAACATCTAAACATGTATACAACATCCTGTACCTCTAGTCCTCCAACTCTGTACAAAGAAGAAGGAAGATCATGCTGCCTCTTGAAGAAATATACGATAGGGTCACAGTTCCAAGATGCATTACAGGTACGTCCACTAACTCATCTCATAGATGTTTTAGGAGTTTATGAGGCCAAAGAAATTGGATCTTTGGGGACATCTTTTGGACTGCCCTTGGTGAGCATATTCAGAGGATCTAAGCTCTAGAACTGTTAAGGACCTCATAGGCCATCTGATCCAAGCCCTTCATTATGACATTGAGGAAACAAAGCCCTAGAGAGGGAAAGTGGCTCCTAAGCAGTTACAGAGATGCTTTGAGGAAGTGGCAGAATTTGAATCCAGGTCTTCAGATACCCCTTCAGACACTGTTCTTTTCAGTGGACACTACTGTCCCAGGGGACCTTTTGGCCACACACATTGTTTCACAGGGCACACTAATATTTAGTTTCTGTGTAGGTCTATATGATTAAAGTGGAAATTATCTTCACATTCCATGAGAACAATAAGCCTGACAGGAAAGCAAACATATTTTACCTGATGGTGTGAGGCCCTGGACAAGTCACTTTATCCTTTTTTTTACATCAGCTTCTCATGGATAAAATGAGGATGACAAAAATCACCTATAGAACTAGGAAGAAGCTTGGCCAAACTCACATACATGGCTTTTGATGGGTATCTTTCTGGTTTGATAACAACTTCTCTTTGGTGAACATATGACTCCACTGGAAGTGGAACACAGACCATTTATGAAGACACAATCCCTTATTATCGATGTCGTTCCTGAGTTAAGGAGTACAATACTCTCCGACAAATGTTCTTCATAGAAGGACATGGAGGACATGTGCTACAACTGAAATGCAGTCCACCTAAGCCTGGAGGCTCCCAGAAGTATTTGGAAATAAATGAATTAAATCAAAATGCATTTCTCCCTAACTAGATAGCACTCTAAACTGAAGTAGCCTTAATAAAGGAAGATAATAAAATTGAAGTAGATAAAGCAGATCAATCCCTTCCTGCATTTTTAGGAAACAGACCCAGCCCCCCTCCAGGAGATCAAGTAGCTTATGCAGGTGGCAGACTATACTTTAATTATCCCAAGGATGAGAATTAGGAAGGTCAGGAAACAAAGGAACTTCAGGAATATCGAAGAGGTCAGGATGGAATGCAAGGTAACATGTAGCTAACTAGGGAGAAGTGATTAAGTACATGTGAAAGTAAACAACCCATGAATAACCTGAGGATTGTCCACTCATCATTGACCACACATACCTATGTTTATTATAAGGTTTGTTGGATTTGTCAAATAAGAATCTGTATATGAAAGGAAACAACTTTGTATCTTGTAACCTATATAAGTTATCCTGTAATGTCAGTCTGATTCAACTTCCACTAAGGAAGTCTGTCCCAACTGGTAGATTCTTTATTCTTTATCAATCAATAAATAATGGTTCCAATAATTGAATTTTTGGGCATCTGGACTTGCTTTATAAAGTGCTCCACTTCAGTGGAGGCCCCCAGAAAGATCTTGATCCCCAGGACCAGGAGTTAAGGACTTTGAAGAGGAATACTGTGAATCTTGTGTGTGTGCTTGAGTGGGAGAGAGATCTCTAGGCTCCTGGCATACTGCTAAATGGCTGGGGTTTGTAACCCAAATCATACATGGACAGCTTTTGCTAAGCCAGAGCCTATGAAGGAATCTCGAACCCTTATCCCCTTCAGGGGTGTTTCTGGGTGTGCACTTGGAGAGTATTCAGTTTCCAACTCCCATGAGGGATTGGATCAGAAATCCAAGGAAGCAAATGGTGAATTCTCCGGATCCTACCCCTGGTTCTGTTGTTTGACATCTCAGACAAAATTTAAGCTGGTTTTGGAACCATCTGCTCTATTATGTAATTTAGTTATGTTTCTCTCGAGTCCAGGGCTTGTTTTACTCTAGGAGTCTGTTTGCTTGAAGATTCTGTCTTGAAGTTCTGTTTGGGCCCTAGAATTCTGTTTTGGCCTGGTGTATTGTTTGGTTCTGGAGTTCTGTTCTGTAAATCTGTATTCAGTAGAGGCTGTAGGGTTGCTGGATGCAACTTTAGTCCCACAGCCAGGTCACTAAAGAGACGTCTTTCAGTGATTTCTGGGGGAACTTTTGGGCTCAAAGTTGTATGAATGTGTAGGAGAGTGTGTCCAATAGGTTTCCGTTGAATTTTTACTGTTTTTGTGTGGTTGGATTAAAGAAAGGAAGAAGCAAAAAGAGGTTAAGATGCAGTTTCACAAAGGGGAATTACTTTTATGGTGGCTGTTCCCCATTCCCTCTACCTATATTTTAAACCTCCCAAACTCCAACACTGTAGCCTATAAGGGAGAGGCTGTGACTGCTACAGCAGCAAGCTTCCGAGCAGGAGAGAGAATCTGAATAGGAGGGGATTTAAAAGTTCCTTCCTTGAGAAACTCAGTTAGCCTCATGAACAGTTCACCTCCAACCCCAATTGGGAGCAGATAGTAGTTTTGTCCAGATGCTACAAGAGCATTTTGTTAGAAATCACAGCCAAAAAGAGAGACAGTTTAGATAGATAATCAGCGTGTAGGGTGCTTGGAAAGTTAGGGAACAAGAAAGTCAGCTCAGCCAATCAGAAGGCCAATCCCAGTAGCCTAACTCAGTTAAAGGGGCAGTACGCTGAAACTATTTTAATGAATTTTCGCCATGCAGATGTTTCTTTTTAAGAATGGATCCCAAAATACTGATTTTTTTCCCTTTCAAAGCATGCTTGTCACAACATTTTATGTTTCTGTTTATCATTGTCTTTGTCACAGTCTCGTCTCTGTGTATTCTTAAATTGGACACTCACAAAAAGGAAAATGGGGGAGCTGCAAGATTGAACTTCCCACAGTCAAAAATCCTCAGCAGAGGACAAAAGCAAATATCTGTTCTATGATTTTTTTCCTGTTTCTTCATTTGGATGTGTGAGTTTTAAAAACTACTCAGACTGTACTTTAGAAGATTTGATTTAGCTATTTCCTTATTGTAACAATGGAGATATTTGGTCTAAGAGAATCAGGAATGTATTGTGAACTTGGACATTACTCCACCATAATTAGACATACTTTAGGGGAAGATAAAGTTGTAAACTCCTGATTGAACAATGAATGTAATTAATTCATACCTGATCCTGAAGCTAAAACTTAAGCTAAGTCTATTTTTAGATATAATACAAAAGGGTATTAAGTACCCATAAAGATTAAAATAATCACAAAAATAGTCAAGTAGCTCACAAAAGGTAAGCTTATCAAAGAAGTGTGAAGTACTCAAAAGATATAATCTAACCAGAGAAGGTGAGAACTAAAGAATAGGCAGTACTGGAAAAAGTGCCTACTGTAATTGGTAGACATGAAAATTTAGGGGAGGTGACATAAGAGAAAATTTCTTTAAAGGGAGGCTAAAAAGTCAGTTCAGGTAATTGAATTCAGTTTGGAGTGCAATTAGATTCGGAGTTCAGTTCAGTGAGGACTGGAACTCAGCCTGGAGGATCCCCCTCAGACAGCTTCATGGAGATGGTCTTGTGGTGAGTGATAAGACTGACTCCCTTTCCCTTAGGCTCAGGGAGGCCAGGCCTTTTAAGTACTGCCTGGCTCAGCCTGAGCCAGAGCAGTTTAAATTAATTCATTCTCTCTCTCTCTCTCTCTCTCTCTCTCTCTCTCTCTCTCTCTCTCTCTCTCTCTCTCTCTCTCTCCCCCCCCCCTCCCTCCCTCCCTTAATTCCTTCTCTCTATATTAATTAAAATCACCATAATTCCCAGCTGATATGGGTATTTTATTATTTGGGAATTTTCCCTGGCAACCAATTGTTTAGATTTCAAGTCACAAAGCTAAAATTATCCTTTACAGTTGGGCCCCCAAAGGAGAAAAAAAGAGAAAAATTCAGAGCATAAAAGGGACATTTTTACTCCACAGTTAGAGGTAATTCTAAGTGATGATGTATGCGACTTTGGAGGATTGCTAATGATTTTGCCAGGGTACAAATGTAATTTTATGTATTGTGGTAACTGTTTGTCAGTTAAATGTTAGCCAGATTTTATTGAGCACTAAAACTCATGGTTAGAGGTTTGTTTTGTGAGAACTTGCGATGCATAATGGGTTCAGTGAATTTGAGAATTGTCTAAATGTGTTTAATATCCAGTCTGACACAGAGAGGGAATGTTTATTCTATAAGGACAGAGATTGTACTGGCTACTTTATAGATGTAAAAGTCATTCAGACAAAGTTGTTATGCTGTTGAGAAAGACTTATTTTAGAAATGCAACTTGGGATTTTCTAAATCAGATGTTATTTTAATGTATGTGCTGTCAGAACTAACAATAAGTGTTCATGTGACACACAAGAAGTTTTTAAAGTGGTTAATCTGTGCATGGGATTTAATAATAAAAGTATTAAGAATTTGGTATTTTGCAAAAGAGGGAATTTCTAAACAGTGTTGCCTTTGACTAAGGTTATATGAATTGGTTTTTTTTTAATGTACATAATGTATAGGAAGGAATTTGTGATTTAGAGATGAACATATATTCAGACACAAATTGCTAGAAAGTTATGATGAGTGATACAAAATAAGTATGCTTTTATACTATAAAGAGAATTGTGTTTTCCACCTAAATAGGTTAAGGGTATATGATATAAAACTGTATGTCCTTAACAAGACAAATTTGACCAGCCCTGAAATCAAGAAGGGCTTCTCATGAGGATTAAATGCAATTCAGTACAGTTCCTTTCCTCTACTTACAATGATGCTAAAAAGGAGAAGCCAGAAGAAATAAGAGTAATGGATAGAGATACTAATGGATACTATGAATTCTAGTATGAAATAGATACAATAAATTATAAATTGGAATAATGTTGATGTAATCTAATATGGTATGTAACAATGTTTTGAGGTAAAAGGAAACTAAACTGGAGATCCTATTCTACTTTATTTTTAAAAATAAATTAATTTATTTAGTCAATTTAGAACATTATTCCTTGGTCACAATAATCAAAATATTACCTTCCATCCCTTCCTCCCACCCATCCAGCAACCAACGTGCAATTTCATTGGGTATTACTTGTGTCCTTGATCATAAACTATTTCCATGCTGTTGATGTTTGCACTAGGATGTTCATTTAGACTCTACATCCCCAACCATATCGCTTTGACCCATGTATTCAAGCAGTTGTTTTTCTTAGGTGTTTTTACTCCCACAGTTTTTCTCTGAATGTGGATAGTGGTTTTTCTCGTAGATTACTACAAGTTGTTCAGGATCACTGCATTGCCACTAATGGAGCAGTCCATTACATTCGATTGTACCACAGTGTATTAGTCTCTGTGTACAATGTTCTCTTGGTTCTGCTCCTCTCACTCTGCATCAATTCCTGGAGGTTGTTCCAGTCCCCATGGAATTCTTCCACTTTATTATTCCTTTGAGCACAATAGTATTCCATCACCAACAGATAACACAGGTTGTTCAGCCATTCCCCAAGTGAAGGGCATCCCCTCATCTTCCAATTTTTTTGCCACCACAAAGCATGCAGCTATGAATATTTTTGTACATGTCCTTTTCCTTATTATCTCCTTGCGGTACAAACCCAGCACTGCTATGACTGCATCAAAGGGCAGATAGTCTTTTAGCGCCCTTTGGGCATAGTTCCAAATTGCCCTCCAGAATGGTTGGATCAATTCACAACTCCACCAGCAAAGCATTAATGTCCCAACTTTGCCACATCCTCTCCATCATTCATTACTTTCCTTTGTTGTCATATTAGCCAATCTGCTAGATGTGAGGTTATACTTCAGAGTTGTTTTGATTTGCATTTCTCTGATTATAAGAGATTTAGAACACTTTTTCATGTGCTTATTAATAGTTTTGATTTCTTTAACTGAAAATTACCTATTCATGTCCCTTGCCCATTTATCAATTGGGGAATGGCTTCATTTTTTGTACAATTCGCTTAGTTCTTTATAAATTTGAGTAATTATACTTTTGTCAGAGGTTTTTGTAATGAAGATTGTTTCCCAATTTGTTGCTTCCATTCTAATTTTGGATGCATTAGTTTTGTTTGTACAAAACCTTTTTAATTTGATGTAATCAAAATTATTGGTTTCATATATTGTGATTTTTTCCTAGCTCTTGCTTGTTTTAAAATCTTTCCTTTCCCAAAGATCTGACAAGTACACTATTCTGTGTTCACCTAATTTGCTTAAAGTTTCTTTCTTTGTATTCAGGCCATTCACCCATTCTGAGTTTATCTTGGTGTAGGGTGTGAGATGTTGATCCAAACCTAATCTCTCCCATACTGTCTTCCAATTTTCCCAGCAGTTTTCATCAAATAGTGGGTTTTGGTTCCAACAGCTAGGATCTTTGGGCTTATCATAGACTGTCTTGCTGAGGTTAGTTACCCCAAGTCTATTCCACTGATCCTCCTTTCTGTCTCATAGCCAGTAGCAAATTGTTTTGATGACCAGTGCTTTATTTTATAGTTTGAGATCTGGGACTGCAAGTCCTCCTTCCTTTGCATTTTTTTATGATTTCCCTAGATATCCTTGATCTTTTGTTCTTCCAAATGAACTTTTTTGTGTTTTTTTTCTAATTAAGTAAAAAAAGTTTTTCGGTGTTTCAATGGGTATGGCACTGAACAAGTAAATTTTGGGGGGGTAGGATTGTCATTTTTATTATGTTATATCATTCTTCCCATGAGCATTTGATGTTTTTTCAATTGTTTAGATCTAGTTTTTATTCTATGGAGAGTGTTTTGTAGTTGTGTTCATATAGTTCCTGTGTTTGTCTCGGTCTAGGGTGACTTCAAATGGAATTTCTCTTTCTAATTCTTTCTGTTGAGATGTGATGGAGATATAGAGAAATGCTGATGACTTATGTGGGTTTATTTTGTATCTTGCAACTTTGCTCAATTTTTTTTATTATTTCGACTAGACTTTTGGTTGATTCTCTGGGATTCTTTAAGTAGACCATCATATCATCCTCAAAAAGTGATAGCTTGGTCTCCTCATTACCAATTTTCTTACCTTCAATTTCTTTTTCTTCTATAATTGCTACTGCTAGTGTTTCTAGTACAATGTTAAATAATACAGTTGAAAATGGGTATCCTTGTTTCACTCCTGATCTTATTGGGAAGGCTTCTAGTTTATCCCCATTGCAGATGATGTTTGCTGATGGTTTCAGATATATACTGTTTATTATTTTTAGGAAAGGCCCTTCTATTACTATACTTTCTAGTGTTTTCAATAGGAATGGGTGTTGTATTTTATCAAAGGCTTTTTCTGCATCTATTGAGATAATCATCTGATTTTTGTTGGTTTGCTTATTTGTATGGTCAATTATGTGGATGGTTTTCCTAATATTGAATCATCCTTGCATTCCTGGTATGAATCCTACCTGGTTATAGTGAATAACCCTCCTGATCACTTGCTGGAATGTTTTTGCTAGTATCCTATTTAAGATTTTTGCATCTATATTGTGAATTTTAAAATTACTCCACCCTAATCAGACTGTTCTTTAGAAGATCTGATTTAGCTTTTTCCTGATCAGTAACAATGGAGATATTTGGAATAACAGAATCAGGTCTTGGAGACTGTACATTTCCCCACCCTTCTTAGTTTAACAAGATTAGGAAGGTCTGCATCAAACTCAAAATTTAATTATCTGAGGAAATGGACTTCAACAGACATGTGCAGAAAAACGGACAGACCCCTGGGTTATCCTAAGTCAAGCTAAGCGATCATTGGTACAGATGAGATGCAGGAAAGTGACATAAAGCTGTTCATATAAGGCATGTCACTTCCTCTCTCTTCCTCTTTCCCTGGAGAGGAGACTCTGGCTGAGAGTGTTCTAGGTGTTTTGACATCTTGGAGTGTTGGTGGTGAGTTTTGCCCTTGAACTGATTCATGTTCAGGCATCTTAGGTGAGCCCCTTTGGAGGTCAGGCTGATTCTTTCCTCTTTCACACTCAAAACCTTACTATCTAGATCTCCTTATCTTCCCACCCAGTACTAGCCCCTTCCTTCTTCCTTCTTCTTAATCTCCCTCTCTATATCAACTAAATCACCATAAAATTTACAGCTGAGTTTGGGTGTTTCATTAGGATTTTATAAGTAAAATCCGTGGTGACCAAATATTGTTATTACATTCAGTCTCAACCATAATTTTTTTTTAATGCCCCACAACCACACTATAATTTATTCTTTCTATCAAATTTAACAAAACAAAGCAAAAAAAAAGGCAGAACAAAACTTTAGGAAAAGATAAATATTTCAAATTTCCAATCATATTTCATGTCATGCCATCCTCCTTTTGCCACCTCTTCTACAATTTTTTTTAAATGTATTTTATTTGATCATTTCCAAGCATTATTCGTTAAAGACATAGATCATTTTCTTTTCCTCCCCCCCACCCCCCATAGCCGACGCGTAAGTCCACTGGGCATTAGATGTTTTCTTGATTTGAACCCATTGCTTTGTTGATAGTATTTGCATTAGAGTGTTCATTTAGAGTCTATCCTCTGTCATGTCCCCTCAACCTCTGTATTCAGGCAGTTGCTTTTTCTCGGTGTTTCCACTCCCATAGTTTATCCTTTGCTTATGAATGGTGTTTTTTCTCCTGGATCCCTGCAAGTTGTTCAGGGACATTACACCGCCACTAATGGAGAAGTCCATTACGTTCGATTATACCACAGTGTATTAGTCTCTGTGTACAATGTTCTCCTGGTTCTGCTCCTCTCGCTCTGCATCACTTCCTGGAGGTTGTTCCAGTCTCCATGGAACTTCTCCACTTTATTATTCCTTTTAGCACAATAGTACTCCATCACCAACATATACCACAGTTTGTTCAGCCATTCCCCAATTGATGGGCATCCCCTCGTTTTCCAGTTTTGGGCCACCACAAAGAGCGCAGCTATGAATATTTTTGTACAAGTCTTTGTGTCCATTATCTCTTTGGGGTACAGACCCAGCAGTGCTATGGCTGGGTCAAAGGGTAGATATTCTTTTGTCGCCCTTTGGGTCAACCATAATTTTAACCTTTACAATATTCATTAAGGAGGTTGGTCTATAGTTTTCTTTCTCTGTTTTTGACCTCCCTGGCTTTGGAATCAGTACCATATTTGTGTCATAAAATGAATTTGTTAGAACTCCTTCTTTGCTTATTCTGTCAAATAGTTTGTGGAATTTTGGGATTAGTTGTTCATTGAATGTTTGATAGAATTCATTTTTGAATCCATCTGGATCTGGTGATTTTTTATTAGGGAGTTCTTTGATGGATTGTTTAATTTCTTTTCTGATATGGGGTTGTTTAGGTAATCTATTTTTTCCTCTGTTAGTCTAGGTAATTTATATTTTTGTAAATATTCATCCATATAACCTAGATTGTCATATTTTTGCCATATATTTTGGCATAGTAGTTTTTAATGATTACCTTCATTTCCTCTCCTTAGAGATGAGGTCTCACTTTTCATCTTGGATACTGTCAATTTGGTTTTCTTTTTTTTAAAAGTAGATTGACCAGTACTTTGTTTTATTTGGTTTTTCAAAGCACCAGCTTCTACTCTTATTTATTAAATCAATAGTTTTTTGACTTTCAATTTTATTAATTTCTCCTTTGATTTTTAGGATCTCTAATTTAGTCTTTATCTGAGGATTTTTACTTGTTCACTTTCTAGTGTTTTAATTTGCATGCCCAATTCATTGACCTCTGCCCTCTCTAGTTTGTTAATATATGAACTCAAGGATATAAGTTTTCCCCTTAGTACTGCTTTGGTTGAATCCCATAGGTTTTGAAAGAATGTCTCATCATTGTCATTTTCTTCAATGAAATTAAGTTTTTCTCTGATTTGTTCTTTAACCAGTTTTGGAGAATCATATTGTTTAATTTCCAATTAATTATTGATTTACCTCTCTATGTACCCTTACTAATTATTATTTTCATTGCATTGTGATCTGAAAAGTTTGCATTCATTATTTCTGCTCTTTTGCACTTGTTTGCAACTGTTTTATACCCTAATACATGGTCAATTTTCGTGAATGTACCATGTACTGCTGAAAAGAAAATGTATTCCTTTTTGTCCCTATTTATTTTTCTCCACATATCAACTAACTCTAATTTTTCTAACATTTCATTCACTTCTCTTACTTCTTTCTCATTTATTTTTTGGTTTGATTTATCTAGTTCAGATGGAGGAAGGTTCAGGACTACCACTAGTATAGTTTTTCTATGTATTTCATCCTTGAGCTCCACTAGTTTTTCCTTTAGAAATTTGGTTGCTATGCCATTTGGTGCATACATGTTGAGTACTGATATTTCCTCATTGTCTATACTGCCTTTTATCAGGATGTAATTACCTTCCCTATCTCTTTTAACTAGATTTAATTTTACTTTGGCTTTGTCAGATATCATGATTGTGACTCCTTTCTTCTTTTTATCAGTTGATGCCTAATATATTTGGCTCCATCCTCTTACTTTCACCTTATGTGTATCTACCTTCCTCATATGTGTTTCTAGTAGACAGCATATGGTAGAGTTTTGCATTCTAATCCATTCTGCTATTTGCTTGAGTTTTATGGGTGAGTTCATTCCATTCACATTCAGAGTTATGATTACTAGCTGTGTATTTCCCAGCATTTTGATTTCTACTCCTGGTCCTGCCTTTTCTTCTTTCACTATTTCCTTCTATACCAATGTTTGTTTTTAATCAGTCCCCCTAGTTCCCACCTTTATTTTACTCCCCTTTCAATCTCCCTCCCTTCTTGTTCCCCCCTTATTTTTCCCTGTAGTCTTTCTAAAACTACCCTTCCACCCTCTCCCTCCCTTATACTGCTTCCCTCCCCACCAATCCGTTTGTTACCCTTATACTTCCCTATAGGGCACAAATCTATTCTCTGCCCCAATGGATTAGATTGTTCTTCCCTCTTTGCATCAATTTCAATGCACGTCTGAGTTGAGTATTTCCTATCTCCAACTTCTTTACCCTTTCAGTGTACTGATGTTTTCCCCATCCCACCATGAACTTCTTTCTGAAATATAAATTTACCCCCTTTTTTCATTTCCCATTTCTTTATGTATTGAACTCTTTTTTAGCTCTAGCTGTCTATGTGTGTATATATATATATATATATAAATCTATATGTATTTATGCATACATATACCTATATACATATCTATATCTTGTCATTTCATCCTATACAGTTTGTCACTATTCCCTCTAAGTATAATTCTTTTAACTGTCCAGGTGATAATAACAATTTTTAAGTGTTACCAATGACCTCATTCCTTATAGGGATACATATCATTTTAACTTACTGGGTCTCTTAAAAAACAGTTTTTGGTTTTTTTTTGTTTTGTTTTGTTTTGTTTTTCTTTTCCCCTCTTTTTAAATTACCTTTTGATGATTCTATTGAGTTCTGTTTGGGGGCATCAAATTTTCTGTTCAGGTCTGGTCTTTTCTTTACGAATGCTTGGAATTCTTCTATTTTATTGAATTACCATACTTTCCCCAATAAGAATATAGTCAGTTTTGCTTGGTAGTGTATTCTTGGCTGTATACCTAGTTCTCTTGTTTTCTGGAATATCATATTCTTGCCTTTCGGTCCTTCAATGTAGATGAAGCCAGATCCTGTGTTATCCTATGTCCATGGTGTCCATGGTATCTGAATGACTTCCTCTTGGCAGCTTGTAATGTTTTTTCCTTGGTCTGGTAGTTCTTGAATTTGGCTATAACATTCCTGGGTATTGTCAATTGGGGACTAAGTACAGGAGGTGATCTGTGGATTCTTTCAATTTCATCTTTTTACCTCTTGTTCTAGAATATCAGAGCAGTTTTCTTGGATAATTTCCTGTAGTATGACGTCTAGGCATTTTCATTTGTCATGGTTTTCTGGTAGACCAATGATTCTTTAGTTGTCTCTCCTCGAGCGATTTTCTAAATCTTCTGTTTTTGAATGAGATGCTTCATATTGTCCTCAATTTTTTCATTCTTTTTGTTTTGTTTCATAGTGTCCTGCTGCCTTGTTAGGTCACTCTAGTTGTTGTATTCTGGTTCTTAAAAACTGCATTTCATTCCTGGTTTCTTGGTCATCCTTCTCCTTCTGGCCTGATTTTCTTTGGAGGTTATCTTTCATTCTCTTTATCTCATCTCTCATCTCCTTTGCCTCATCTTTCATTCTCTTTACCTCATCTTTTATCTCCTTTGTTTGATGTTTTATCTTCTTTATCTCATCATCTTTCATCTCCTTTGCCTTATTTTCAAGCTGGTTGATTTTTGCTGTAATGACACTATTTTCTGTTTCCAAATGACTTATCTTAGTTTCTATGTACCTTTCTCAGTTGTCATCAGCCTCTCTTAATTGTGTTTTGAATTGTATGTTGAATTTTTCCAAAGCCTGTGTCCAATTTGCTGGAGTTTCTGTGTTTTTGCTTGATGTTCCTTGATCCTCCTCTGTTCCATTTGCTTTTTGTTCATTGCCTGTATATAAGCTGTCGATTGTCATTTTTTTCTTTTTCTGTTGTTTGCTCATATTTACCCCTTCTTTACTCCCTGTAGTTTTCTGTGCTCTTGCTCTTCTCATAATTTTTTTATTTTTGGCTCTTCTTTCAGTCTCCCCTCTTGGAGATTTGTCAGGAAATCTCTCAGTGCAGTCTGTGTGAGAGGGATGTTGGATCTTGAGCTTCCCTGACCTCTGAAGACTTTTGATGGGATTAAATTCAGCTGGGTTGGGCTGGATGTGCCCTGAGGCCAAAACCTCCTGGAAGGAGGGAGCAATATGGAGGGTCTCCACTGTTGTGACTAGACTGCTGCTCTGCGCTCCCTCTCCAGCTCCTTCCCCACCACCTGTGTTTAATGCTCTGAGCCTGGCACAGCACTGCCTGCAAGGTGTTCCCTCAAGACCAGTGCCTTTGCCTGTCCAGAAGTTCCTGCTGCCGCTGAAGGCTTAGCACTCTGGGGGGAGGGCTCCTGGGACCTTCCTTCTCCCTTCCCCTTAAAACTGAGCATTCTTGAATTCTGGCTTTTGGGGGAGGCATACCTTTGTAATTGAGTCCAGCAGGGGAGTTCCTTGGCTCTGTCTTGTGGTTAGGTTTGATTTTCAGTCCCCCAGGAGCATTCAGTTTGTAATCCATAAGGAAGGGTTTTCAGAGGTCTGAACTTTTGGTGCCTCTACGCCACCATCTTGACTCCCTGTATTCTACTTTAGACAGAGTTTTGAGAGGAGTATCATTAAATGCTTTGAACTTCAGTTTGGTTACACACTGAAAGATTGCTAAAGGACTTAATCAAGGTTATATTGAAGTTGTTGAGTTCAAACTAAAATCCACTGAGAAGAAATTATTATGAAGGGGGTTTGATACATTCAAAATTTTCAGTTGTATTAAGCTCACTTGTTAAAAAAAAGATGGGGCAAGGGAAAGTAATAAAATGCAAATTGACTTCTGGGTAAGCATGGAGGCAGATTAGACGTGACTCAGACCCAATGATAAAGATGACCTCAAAAGATCCCCCAAAAAACCATCCTCATAAGAACAGAGGGACTATACATCAGGGTGCAGCACTGAAGGTACGTGGGATCTGGGCATTTCTACAATATAAGGTAACAAAAAAGCTCCCACAAAAACCTGAGCTGACCTACTCTCCCTCACCACACCTATGGAGCCAGAGTTAAAGTAAGAGTTCGTCAGAATCAACAAGTGAGGGAGGGGCACCCCAGGACTGAGCAATGGGCAGCCCCAGGTCTAGGGAGCTAAGATCACCAAGGACCTACCCCTGTGAGCAGTAACACCTGAAACCCCGGCAGGTGGGTAAAGGGAGCTCACATCATGGGCGCTCAGAACCAACATGCCTGAATCAACGAGTGTGAGAAGGGAACCCCTGAATTGAGCAAGGGGCATCTACAGGTATTGGGAGTTAACTAAGAACACCAAGGATTTACCCCTGAGAGCAGTAACACCCAAAAAACTTGCAGGCAGGGGAGGGCAGACTGTGGGATCCAACGGGAAGAATGTGCAGCTGGGGAGAATCGAGAATTAGCCCAAGGCAAAATCCTTGATCATTAGACCCATACACTGAGAGCCAGCCCTCCTCTCTCAGATTTCTGACTGGAAAGGGGAAAAAAGCCATAGAGATGGCAAACAGTACCCAGGATCCACAACAACCCAATACCAAGAAAAGCAAGAAGAAGGGGGTGACTTTGGATACATTTTATGGAGGAAAAATACAGAATACAGAGGAAATAGCAGAAGAGGAAGCACAAACAAATGCTCCAAAAACTTCCAAAATAAATGAAAATTGTCCGCAAGCTCTTGAAGAATTTAAATTGGAGGTTATCAAAAAGATGGAAGTCTTCTGGCAAGAAAAATGGGAAATAATGCAAGGGGAATTCAGCAATCTGAGGGACAAAAACACCCAATTGAAGAAATAGCTGGAAGCCTCAAAAAGCAGGACAGACCAAACTGAAAAGGAAAACCAGACTTTAAAGGTCAGAATCAAGCAACTGGAAGACATCTTGCAAAAGAGCAAGAATTAATAAAGCAAAGGCAAAAGACTAAGAAATTAGAAGATAACATAAAATATCTCAATGACAAGGTGACAGACCTGGAAAACAGAGGAAGGAGAGACAATCTGAGAATCATTGGTCTACCTGAAAAGCCAGAAATAAACCGAAATCTTGATTTCATAATACAAGATATCACCCAAGAAAACTGCCCTGAGGTTCTAGAACAAGGGGGCAAAATAGGCATTGAAAGAGTTCAATGAACACCCTCTACACTAAATCCCCAAAAGTCAACTCCCAGGAATGTAATTGCCAAATTCCAAAGCTTTCAAGCAAAAGAAAAAAATCTTACAAGAAGCCAGAAAAAGACAATTTGGATATAAAGGAATGCCAATCAGGGTCACACAAGAGCTAGCAACTTCCACACTGAATGACCACAATGCTTAGAACATGATATTCAGAAAGGGAAGAGAACTGGGTCTTCAACCAAGAATCACCTATTCCTCAAGATTGACTATATACTTCCAGGGGTTAGTATGGGTCTTCAGCAAAATGGAAGATCTCCAAGTATATGTCAAAAAAAGGCCAGAGTTCAGTGGAAAGTTTGACATCCAAACAAAAAGAGCAAGAAAAACATGAAAAGGTAAATATTAAGGAAAGGGAAAAGGAGAAAAATGTTATCATTTTCTTTTATTCAAACTTTCTTCTATAAGGTCTACATTTATATCAAATTATATATATATATATTAATATGGGGGGAAATGTAATGTGTAACTCTCATGAATTGTATGCATTATTAGAGTAATTAGAAGAATCACTCATAGGGAAAGACTGGGGCATTAAGACGATATGGAGAAAGAGGGAAAAAAGAAAGAAAAGGGGAGGGGGGAATCATTGATGATACTAAGATATACTTCAAGAAATAGAAAAGAAAGAAATAGAATAATCTTTCTCACACAAAGATACACATGGGAAGGGATGGGAAGAATTATCCTATAAGAGGGAGAGGAAAAGACTGCTAATTGGTATTATTTAAACCTTACTCTCAGTGAAATCAGCTCTGAGAGGGAAGAACATGTAGATACATTGTGATCTTGAATTCTATCTTATCCAACACAGTAAGGAAGAAGGGGAAATTAAGGAGGGGCAGGGAGGAGGGAGTATAAAAAGGGAGGGAAGGAGAGGGGGGAGGGAAGTTAACAGACCCTAAAAAAACAAAACCAACCAACAAACAAAAAGGGAACAAAAAAGGGAGGGGCTAGAAATGGAAGAATAACAAGGGAGGGGACTAGGGGGACTGATTTAAAGTAAATCACTGGTTTAAAAGATTATAGCAAAAGAAGAAAGGTCAGAATTAGGGGAGGATATCAAAATGCCAGGGAATCCACAAGTGACAATCGTGAATGGGATGAACTCACCCATAAAATGTAGACGAATAACAGAGTGGATTAGAATCCAAAACTCTACCATATGTTGCCTTCAAGAAACACACATGAGGCAGGTAGATACTCACAAGGTCAGAATTAAAGGATAGAGTAAGACCTTTTGGGCCTCAACTGATAGAAAGAAGGCAGGAGTTGCAATCATGATATCTGACAAAGCCAAAGCAAAAATAGACCTGATTAAAAGAGATAGGGAAGGTAAATATATTCTGTTAAAAGGGAGTATAGGCAATGAGGAAATATCACTAATCAACATGTATGCACCAAATGGTATCGCACCCAAATTTCTAATGGAGAAACTAAGAGAATTAAAGGAGGAAATAGACAGTAAAACCATATTAGTGGGAGACTTGAACCAACCACTGTCAAATTTAGATAAATCAAGTAAAAAAATAAATAAGAAAGAGGTAAAAGAGGTGAATGAAACCTTAGAAAAATTAGTTAGTAGACATATGGAGAAAAATAAATAGGGACAGAAAGGAATACACCTTCTTCTCAGCAGCACATGGCACATTCACAAAGATTGACCATACACTAGGTCACAGAAACATGGCATACAAATGCAGAAAAGCAGATATAATAAATGCAACATTTTCAGATCATAAGACAATAAATGTAATAATCAATAAGGGTACATGGAGAACCAAATGAAAAATTAATTGGAAATTACATAATATGATACTCCAAAATCGGTTAGAGAACAAATCATAGAAACAATAATTTCATTGAAGAAAATGACAATGGTGAGACATCCTTTCAAACCTTATGGGATGCAGCCAAAGCAGTACTAAGAGTTAAATTCATATCCTTGAGTGCATATATTAACAAATTAGGGAGGGCAGAGAGAAATGAATTGGAAATGCAAATAAAAAAACTTGAAAACGAACAAATTAAACCCCCCCCCAGAAGAAAACCAAATCAGAGATCCTAAAAATCAAGGGAGAAAGTAATAAAATCGAAAGTGATAGAACTATCAAACTAATAAATAAGACTAGAAGCTGGTACTTTGAAAAAAACAAACAAAATAGACAAAGTACTGGTCAATCTAATTAAAAAAAGGAAAGAAGAAAAGCAAATTAACAGCATCATAGATGAAAAGAGGGACCTGATCTCCAATGAAGAGGAAATTAAGGTAATCATTAAAAACTACTTTGTCCAATTATATGTCAATAAATATACCAATCTAGGCGATATGGATGAATATTTACAAAAATATAAATTGCTTAGACTAACAGAAGGAGAAATAGAATTCTTAAACAATCCCATATCAGAACAAGAAATCCAACAGGCCATCAAAGAACTCCCTAAGAAAAAATCCCCAGGGCCTGATGGATTCACAAGTGAATTCTACCAAACATTCAAAGAACAGTTAATCCCAATACTATACAAACTATTTGACATAATAAGCAAAGCGGCAGGTCTACCAAATTCCTTTTATGACACAAATATGGTACTGATTCCAAAGCCCAGCAGGTCAAAAATGGAGAAAGAAAACTACAGACCAATCTACCTAATGAACATAGATTCAAAAATCTTAAACAGGATACTAGCAAAAAGAATCCAGCAAATGATTAGGAGGGTCATTCACTATGATCAAGTAGGATTTATACCAGGAATGCAAGGATGGTTCAATGTTAGGAAAACCATCGACATAATTGACCATATCAACATACAAACCAACAAAAATCACATGATTATCTCAATAGACTCAGAAAAAGCCTTTGATAAAACACAACACCCATTCCTATTAAAAACACCAGAAAGCAGAGGAATAGAAGGTACTTTCCTAAAAATAATAAACTGTATATATCTAAAACCATCAGCAAACATCATCTTCAATGGGGATAAACTAGATGCATTCCTAATAAGATCAGGAGTGAAGCATGGATGCCCATTATCACCTCTATTATTTAAAATTGTAGTAGAAACACTAGAAGTAGCAATTAGAGAAGAAAAAGAAATTGAAGGCATTAAAATAGGCAATGAGGAGACCAAGCTATCACTCTTTGTGGATGATATGATGGTCTACCTAAAGAATCCTAGAGAAAATCAACAAAAAAGCTAGTCGAAATAATCAACAACTTTAGCAAAGTTGCAAGATACAAAATAAACCCACATAAGTCATCAACATTTCTATATATTTCCAACACATCTCAGCAGCAAGAATTAGAAAGAGAAATACCATTCAAAATCACCTTAGACAAAATAAAATACTTAGGAATCTATCTCCCTAGACAAACACAGGAACTATATGAACACAACTATAAAATACTCTCTACACAACTAAAACTAGATCTGAGCAATTGGAAAAACATTAACTGCTCATGGGTAGGATGAGCCAATATAATAAAAATGACCATCGTACCCAAACTTTTCTATCTATTTAGTTCCATACCCATTGAACGTCCAAAAAAACTTTTTTACTGAATTAGAAAAAACCATAACAAAGTTCATTTGGAAGAACAAAAGATCAAGGATATCCAGGGAAATAATGAAAAAAAATACAAATGAAGGTGGCCTTGCAGTCCCAGATCTCAAGCTATATTATAAAGCAGTGGTCATCAAAACAATTTGGTACTGGCTAAGAGACAGAAAGGAGGATCAGTGGAATAGACTTGGGGTAAGTGACCTCAGCAAGACAGTCTATGACAAACCCGAAGACCCCAGATTCTGGGACAAAAGTCCACTATTTGACAAAAACTGCTGGGAAAACTGGAAGAAATTGTGGGAGAGATTAGGTTTGGATCAACACATCACACCCTACACCAAGATAAAACTGAGAATGGGTGAATGACTTGAACATAAAGAAGGAAACTATAAGTAAATTGGGTAAACACAGAATAGTATACATGTCAGACCTTTGGGAAGGGAAAGATTTTAAAACCAAGCAAGACATAGAAAGAGTCACAAAATGTAAAATAAATAATTTTGACTACATCAAATTAAAAAGTTTTTGTACAAACAAAACCAGTTTAACCAAAATCAGAAGGGAAGTAACAAGTTGGTAAACAATCTTCATAACAAAAACCTCTGGCAAAGGTTTAATTACTCAAATTTATAAAGAGCTAAATCAATTGTACAAAAAATCAAGCCATTCTCCAATTGATAAATGGGCAAGGGATATGAATAGGCAGTTTTCAGCCAACGAAATCAAAACTATTAATAAGCACATGAAAAAATGTTCTATATCTCTGATAATCAGAGAGATGCAAATCAAAACAACTCTGAGGTATCACCTCACACCTAGCAGATTGGCTAACATGACAACGAAGGAAAGTAATGAATGTTGGAGGGAATGTGGCAAAGTTGGGACATTAATGCTTTGCTGGTGGAGTTGTGAATTGATCCAACCATTCTGGAGGGCAATTTGAAACTATGCCCAAAGGGCGATAAAAGACTGTCTGCCCTTTGATCCAGCCATAGCACTGCTGGGTTTGTACCCCAAAGAGATAATAAGGAAAAATACATGTACAAGAATATTCATAGCTGAGCTCTTTGTGGTGGCAAAAAACTGGAAAATGGGGGGATGCCCTTCAATTGGGGAATGGCTGAACAACCTGTGGTATATGTTGGTGATGGAATACTATTGTGCTAAAAGGAATAGTAATGTGGAGGAATTCCATGGAGACTGGAAAGATCTCCAGGAAGTGATGCAGAGCAAAAAGAGCAGAGCCAGGGGAATATTGTACACAGAGACTGATAAACTGTGGTACAATCGAATGTAATGATCTTCTCCATTAGTGTCAATGCAATGTCCCTGAACAACCTGCAGGGATCAAGGGGGAAAAAAACACTACCCACAAGCAGAGGACAAACGGTGGGAGTAAAAACACCGAGGAACAGCAACAGCTTGACTACAGGGGTGGAGGGGATCTGATTGAGGAAAGACTCTAAAGGAACACCCTAATGCAAAAACCAATAACATGGAAATGAGTTCGGATCGAGGACACATGTGATACCCAGAGGAATCACGCATCGCCAATGGGAGGAGTGGTCGTACGGGGGAGGAAAAGAAAATGATCTTTGTTTCTAATGAATAATGTTTGAAAATAACCAAATAAAATAATGTTTATAAAGAAAAAAAAATAAAACCTAAATCAAGCCAAGCAGCCTTGGGATACATTGCTCACAAGCTATTCACCCCTTCCTTGTACACAGGAAGGAGAAAGAAGTGGTTATAATTGTTCCACACTGATACTTAGGAACTGAAATAGGTACCTCAAAGAGTTGACAACCACTGTGTGATCAAACTTTAAGATGAGTCTATTTTAATTGTATACTTCGGAGTTTTTAAGGTGTTCAAGTAAGCAAACGTTGTCATCCCTGTCTGACCAAGTGGCTTGTTTGATGCTGTGCATCCTTAATGCAAACATTCCAGGCCCAGAATCATAAAATGAGTTGAGTTATATGTAATTGATAGTACAGCAGCCGGCCAGCAACCACTGCATAAAAGGGAAATCTAAAGGAATATAATTTTGAGGAGGAGAACAGAAGCCGGAGAGAGGGTAGGTAAACTGAGGCACACACAGATCAGATTTTGGGGAGGAAAGACGCTTTTTCCTGTTATCTTCCTTTGTAGGGCATACTGTGAAGGAAGATAAAAATAACCACAAATGTGTGGAGAGTAGAATTCTGAGATAGGATTAGGAATTAGGTGTGAGGAAAGAATCAGTTGAAGAAAAGTATCGCATGCAGAATTGGGAGATAAAACTCCAAGTGCAGATTGTACTGGCTGGCAGTCAGGCGAGAAGGAAGAAAAGAATAAAGGAAGAAGACTTTAGAGACCATAACAAAGGTCCAAAGAAGGAGTGATCCATATGGCCAGCAGGCAGGTTAGAGAGAGAGGAGAAAAAAAAGGAAGAGAGGCAGGACCGCGCCCTTCCTGACTTTTATTAAGGTAATGGTGTAAGAGGTACGTAATGCATATGCAACAGCACATAGTGGATTTACATTGGCTTGACATATCAATGAGCTAGAGTATAAGCTAGAGTGTGGTAAGTTCAGCCCGCTCTTTTCAAACTCCCAGAACAAAGACCGCATGGTCTGCTCATAAATCATGCATTGGAATGCTGTCTGACCAGACCAGAGCTGAGCCCTCTGTGGCTCAGCCCAGAGATTCTTCTGTCCTCTGAGCTGTCTCATTAACTGCTCTGACCAAGTATAATATCATATCAATACATCAACCACATTTTCCAGATGTATATGCCTGGAATCCTACAGATAGTTTCCTCACACGAACTTTGGCAATATGTTGGTTCATATTTTGATTACATTTTGATCTGCATAAAGATATATGTTGAAAACAGTAGCCAAGCAAAGGTTAGGACATTAAAAACGGCATATATGTGAAAAACACTTGCTTAGAATTTTATGAGAATTATGTGAGTTTCTGCTAAAATGATCTAAAACGTATAATTGATGAGCACTATGCTTAAGGTACAGTGCCTCAATTCTTGGGAGTTAGTGATTAGCACTTGCAAGGATACGAAATGGTATGTTTATTTTTATGATGGTAAAAGAAAGTCAAGAGGTATGTTGTGTACGGAAGAAAGAGAGACTTTGATGTAATTTCCATAAAGCTTGAGTATGCAGATTTGTGACAGGTGAATGGAAGTCATGTTCTTCTTTTTAAGTAGAGGGTTTTGAGGGGAAAAGTGAGAGGAGAAGGAGACACATAGGGAGGTGAAAGAGAATAGATAGATGTTCTACTCTTATAATTGGATCCTTGACCTAAGGATAATTTCTAAAATTAATGTATGTGTTTTTGGAAAATCACAAATGATTCTTTAATTTCTCTGGACACTTACCCTGAACTGATTTTGGTATGGCCTTGTCTTAGTCTTTCAGATGGCTTAGGTCCAGGAGATGATACAGCCCTGATTTATACTACTATGTAACTACTCAATTCAGCACTCATGTTCTTTATTTCAGGTTTTGTGACTAAAGTGTGATATGTAAATTATTGCCAAAATGCAGAAGAATAACTGAGTGATCAGCCTTGTAGTAATGTGAAAGGCTTGTTTGACGGTATGGAAATTTGTTTCTGGTCTGCTGATAAGCAGAGTTTCTCTGATCTATAATGGGTAAGGAAAAAGAAGGCTTCTGGGATCTAATGGTGACAAAGTATACAAAGGACAGAGAATGTCGTGGGTTGGTTACAGAGGCATATTCTGGGCTCACCTGAAAATGAACCTTTTCTGACCTGTTAATCCTTGAGTGATACAATGATGGCATGAGCCAGTGATAGCTTTGGCCTGTATGTAAAGCCCTCACTGTGTCCCTTGGGACATGAGGAAATGTTTTCCCTGTCTGCCTTCTCTTTTGTGACAAATTTCTATAATCAGCACATAATGCAAATTGTAAAATTAAAGTTTCCATTTCCCCAAACAACCTATTAGGTTAATAACTAAAATTATCAAATTGTTAGCATACTTTGAGAACGAGGTAGAGTTATTAATGCCCAAATTGAAGTTTGGATCTTAAGTTCAGAAATAATTAGAAACTTTCCTGATTTCCTTCAGGATCTAGTGTAAAGAAATTAATTTTTGAAATACTGTTACTCAGGTGGTTATAGTTGCTCTGTAAATGTGGGCTTTGCAAAAAGATATTGTTTAACAGAAACGTCACATGCCAACTCTGCAAACAACTTAGGGAACAAATTTCCTAAAAAGGATCCATTCCTCTCAGAGGATGATTTCTGGAGATGAAGTCTGCTGGCTAAGACACCCAAATGTTAATGTTTAATATCAGGTTTTCTTGTACTTATTTTCTCTGTTTCTATCTGGTGTTCTAGTTTTTGCCCCAATCCTGGTTTCTATACTTCTGTTCCCCCTTGTGAGCAGTCTGCTGGTCAAGGGAGGTTTCCAAACCTTCAGGAATTAAGCACTTGCTTTGGACATGCCCCTGAAGACCCTGTGTCCATAGCCCCTCCCTTCTCCCAGGGATTCTAAACCCCTTATCAGCTATGAAGAAGCTACAGAAGACTAAGACCATCACCCATTTTCCCTTAGATATTTGGAGGGGGGATGGGATGGCATGGGACATTGTACCCCCATAGCGTAGAAGTTTTTCAAGCAAACTATAGGCAGGAAAAATCCTTTGCTCCTACTATATACCCTTATCTGACACTGAGTCAAAGGTTTGACTCCCTTCAGCACTGTCACTGCACCTACCTCTGACCCCTTTGGTAAGCCTCTCCTGGTACATGATTGGCCTATACCATGGGCCTCATGCTTTGTCTATCCCCTCATAACTTAAGAACAAAGGATGCTGCAGGTAACCCCATAATTATTATTCCTCAGGTTTACTATTATTTAGGAGAAGGTGGTAGAGAACATTTTGAAGGGATGCAGACTGGTGAACACCTGGCAGGCCTTGTCCATCATCGTAGAGTGCCCATTCTCATTCCAATTTTGGTAGGGCTGGGTATAGGAGAAAGTGTGGCTTTAAGCACCTCAGTCCTGGTTCAGGGAAGCCAAAATCTCCAGACCCCCTGTCACCAGATTGATTTGGACCTCAGTGGATTGGAAACCTCTGTTAATTTCTTGGAAAAATCACTGTCCTCTCTGGCAGAAATGGTTCTCCAAAATAGGTGGGGACCAGACCTCCTAGAAGGCAATTTGGAACTGTGAAAGAGTTGGTAGTCTAAACTTAAGTCAAATTTTGGATGTCAAAATTTCAGTGAATAAAATTTAAAAGTAAAGATGGAAATATCTTAGTGTCCAAATTCAGAAGTGGAAAATAAAAATGTGGAAGTCAACATTTGGGAGTTCAATTGTGAAAATTCTAGAGTCAGTATTTGGATGTGAATTTGTCAGATCTTGGGAGTAAATTGTAGGAATGAAATGTCAGATTGTTGTGGGGTTCTAAAGTTGAACCCCTGGGTTCAGGAAGGATACCTTTTGCTAGAAGGCAACACTCCAAAATTTAGCTTAAAAATAAAAGGAAAATTTGATTAAATTAGAAAGTAATGTTGAATCTGGCCAGGAGGACAGTATAGGTAGAACAGCAAGATAAAAGGCTGCTCCTAGAATCCAACAATTCTGGGGATTATATACTCTTTACAGCAGTGGGGATGCAATGCTGTGTCATGATAAGTCTAGAGTGGTAAACACTCAGGCATGGGGAAAAGAAGTGAGGAATCAAGGTTGGTACCTAGGTTTCTCTATTCAGTGGATGTTAGTACCCTAGGGAGTAAGAAGGTAGGTAGGAAGGGGGGAGGATTTACCAGGAAAATTGAGTGCAGGTTTGTACATATTGAGTGTAAAACGTCTATGTGGAAAGAGAACAGATATTTGTTAAGCACTTACAGTTGTGTCAGGTATTAGTTCAAGTATTTTATAATTATTAACACATTTGATCTTCATAACAACTTTCAAGTAGACAGTATTTAAAAAAATATTTTATTTTTTCCCACAACACATGTAAAACAATTTTTAGCATTGATTTTTAAAAAATTCTGAGTTCCACATTTTCTCTTTGCTTCCACGATTCCCCTCCCTGAGATGTAAACAATCTGATATAGATTTTGCATATGCAATCCTATAAAATATATTCTCATATTAGTCATTTTTGGAAGAGATCTCAAATAAAGAAAAGAAAGTGAAATAAAATATATTTCAATATGCATTCAGACTCCACCACTTCTTTCTCAGAAGGTAGACGGCAATTTTCATTATGAGTCTTTGGTATTCTTCCAGATCACTGCATTGCTGAGAAAAACTAGGACATTCATGGTTGTTCATCACAAAATATTGCTGTCATTATGTCCAATTTTCTTCTGATTCAACTCAATTCACTTTGTATCAGTTCATATAAGTCTGTCCAGATTTTTCTCACATCATCCTATTCAATTTCTCATAGCACAAGTATATTCCATCATAATCATGAACCACATCATGTTTGTTTTTTCCCCAATTGATGGGCATCTCTTGGGATTTCCAATTCTTTCTTAACATAAAAAATACTGTGATGAATATTTTTGTACAAATATGTCCTTTTGCCTTTTTAAAAAATCTCTTTGAGACAGAGACCTAGTAGTGGTATTGTTACGTCAAAGGATATACATAGTTTTAGAGCCCTTTAGACATAGTTTCAAATTGTTCTCCATAATGTTTGGATCAGTCCCAACTCCAGCAACAGAGCATCAGTGTCTCAATTTTCCCACATCTCCTGAAACATTTGTCATTTTTGTTTCCTGTCATATTAGCAAATCTGAGAGGTGTGAGGTGGTACTTTAGAGAGGTTTAATTTGGGTTTCCCTAATCAAGAGTGATTTAGCACACTTATTCATGTGATGATACCTTTGATTTCTTTAGGTAGATACTATTTATGTCCTGATGATAGATGAGGAAAATGAGGTAGACAGGGTGTTAAGTGACTTGCTTAGAGTCACAAAGCAAGTATATGAGGCCACATTTGGACTCAAAACTAGCATGACTTCAGACTCACTGCTCTCTTCAGTGTACTACCTAGCTATCTCCAGGATATTCATTTTGAGATGTCCAAAAGGCACTGGGACTTTTGATACTAGAGGTCAATGGAGATGTTATGTAATTATAAGTAGATTTGAGGATCCTCAGCAAAGAGATGTTAAATGAATCCATGGGAGTAGATGATATCACCAGAGGAAATGTTATAGAAGGAAAGAAGTAGAAGGTTCAAGACAGAGCCCTGTGGGACAGCCATGGTTAGTGAGGCTGACCTCAATGAGGACCTAACAAAGAATTTTGAGAAGACACGGACAAATAAGTAGGAGGAGATCCAGGAGAAGGAAGTGTCATGAAAATTGAGACAGGAGTATCAAATAGAAGAGGATGATTGAAAATATCATGAGGAGAAGAAGAATAGAATTGAAAACAGATATTTCCAATAGTCTTCTCTAGGAGTTTAACCACAAAAATGGAGAGAAATAGGATGAGAAGGTTGGGGACATGGATGGACCAAGTCAGTGATTTTCAATGAGAAGTGGGGGAAAATAAGCACATGTTCCCAGTGTTCTTGCATGTGATCCATGTTCTACATCTCTCCCAGCCAGCCCTCCACCCTTAACCTATATCATTCCTTTCTGAACAAAGCTGTCCCTCTCTCTTTTCAGTCACTGCCAGCATTTCTAATATGCTGTCTACAAGTTCTGTCTCAGTTCCCTCTACATCCAGTCCATTACATTTCACCCCTAAATGGGTCTATAGGATCACAGTCTTAGACAGCACCTCGGACACCATCTATTCCACCCTCCTCATTATCCAGATGAGGAAACCAGCCATGGGAGGTGAAATTACTTGAATGGTATGTTATGGAACCTATATCTCAATGGCGTCTCCCAGGCCCAAATCTCTCAACAGAAGAGGAGAAGAGAATAAAGATAAAAACACAGGCTGAGGCAGGGTTTGATCCCTGGTATTTGTGACTCTGAAGGTCAGTGATGTTCTTTTCCTCTCTCCAGGAGTTCTATGACTGAAGAATATGAAATTGGTCTTTATGACTTTTTTTCTTTTTCTGATTTTCCCATACACTAAAAGGTTTGGACCTCAGTCCCAGTAGCCAATGTGAGATTTTCCCAGTCACCCTCCATCAAAAAGTCTTCTAGCATGGAAATAACATTAGAATGTTATACTCTGGTAATATTCACATGTCTAAGTAGAGCCGATTCACTATCAATGGTTTTCTGGGGTTTTGATACTGGGAAACTGATACCCAATGGCACCTTGGCTGATGTTTTTAATTATTCTGGTTAGGTAAGTCAGCTACAATATGAAGAATAAGTTTTAATAGGAAATGGTCACACCCTGGACCCATGCTTTAGAGACAGTTTGTCCTATTCTTTTTCATGTTCTTTGTCATAGTGATGTATAGGCCTATTCTCAGATAGGTTGATTTGGGTAAGAAGAAGAAAGTGCCAGACTCTGAAAGACACACTTTGTTTCAAGAATATCAGGGTGGTCATGTCACCCTGCATGTGTGATTATTAGAGAATGTAAATTATTTCAGTGACTGGGTACTTGAAGACATTATTTTTAAACCCTTACTGTCCATCTTAGAATCAATATTGTGTATTGGTTCTAATGCAAAAGAATGGTAAGGGCTAGGCAATGGGAGTTAAGTGACTTGCCCAGGGTCACACAGCTAGGAATTTTCTGAGGCCAGATTTGAACTCAGGACCTCCCATTCCTGGGCCTGGCTCTCAATCCACTGAACCACCCAAGTACCCCCTTGCAGACATTTTTCAGCATCTTTCATATTTAAGTGATGATTTTATAGCCATTGGTATCTGTCATAAACCAAGCTTTTAGGGGAATCCTGTACAATCTTTCATTTCATCAAAAGGCAAAGCTGGGCTAAGGAAATTGATACCTTCAGCAATGAGTATCATGTATCCAAGAAGCTAAAAAGTTCATGTTCAATCTAAAAATCATCACTTGAATGAAATCACTAGATGAAATTCAACATTGTTGGGAAATTATGTTTCTTTGACAATTAAGAGATTGATCATACCATTCCTTACTTTATTTCCTCCATGAACTTTTCTCTAGTATGTATAATGTGTGTCTACTATCATAACACGAAGGACATGAAAATAGATATAGTATATGAGTTGACCTCCAGGTCATCATTCCAACTGCCTTGATTTACAGAGGAAAAGACTAAAGAAAAAACAATATCTGAAGCATATTTGAACTCAGGTATTTGTGACTGATCTTCATGATTTTCTAAGACTGAAGTCTAAGTTTTATGATTTTTCTCCTTCTCTGACTCTTACATAATCTAAGAGGTTTGGGCCATCAGTATTAAAAGTCAGAGCAAGGTTTTCTTTGGCCATTATCCCTTTAAAATGCACAATTTTAAAAGGCATTTGCACGTCATAGTCTCAACGTTTATTAAAATCCTTTCAAGTCTCCCATTTTAGCAAAAGGAAAACCTGAACTAAAGGGATTAATTTATTCAACATAGAGCTTTATATAGACAAGAAGTCAGAGTTCCATTCATATACCAAGAGGTATTTCTTGAATGGTTACTTGATGAAACTTTACATTTGGGGGAATTTATGTTGCTTTCAAAACAAAGAGAGATGGATCCCTGCCACTTCATCTTAGAACTTCTAGAGAGATGAGAGGAACTTCTTGAGATAAGAGAATATGAGGCAGTATGATGGAGGGGATACATTGCTGAATACCAGGGTGAAAATACCTGAGTTCAAATCCTGCCTAAGTTATTATCTAATTGTGTGACCCCAAGTCAGTTTCCCCAACTGTTTTGGCTTCAATATTTTCTTTTGTAAATTGGGTGGTTTTGACTAGATGACCTGGGATTGCCCTTCCAGATGAGATATTTAGTATGAAGTGGACAAGTCACTTTCATTCCTTGGGTTTTAGTTTCCTCTTCTGTAAATGGATGAGTTTAAATGAGATGACTCTGAGGCCCTTGCCAGGTATAGATCCATGATCTTTAGAATAAATTGGGGCAGGTCACCTCGTCTCCCTTTGCCTCAGTTTCCACCTATGGATAATGAAATGGTGGAATATATGACCTCTGACGTACCTTTGAGATCCCCAGTTTTCAATGGGGTAATGGCTTGTATCCTTATAAATTTGACTTAGTACTCCATAAATTTGGGAAATGATTACTTTATCAGATATACTTGTTATAAATTTTTCCCAATTTGTTGTTTCCCTTCTCAACTTGGTTATACTAGTTTGTTTGTACAAAAGCTTTTTCAATTTAACATAATCCAAATTATTAATTTTACATCTTATAATACTCTCTGTTTCTTGTTTGGTCATAAATTTTTCCATTCTCCAACTACCAGACAAGTTATTCTGTTTTCCCTTAACTTAGTTTTGGCATCATTCTTTAAATCATATATTCATTTTGACCTTGTTATAGGGTGATAGATATTGGTCTATACCTAGCATCTATCATACTGTTTTTCATTTTTCCCCAGGAGATTTTGTTATATAATGAGTTCTTATTGCAAAAGCTAGGATCCTTGGGTTTATCAAACACTAGGTTGCTGAGGTAATTTACCCCTGTATATGGTGTTGTATCCAATCAAATTCATTGACCTACCATTCTATTTCTTAGCCACTAGCAGACTGTTGTGATGCTTGTTGCTTTATTCTACAAGTTGCGAGCTGATACTGCTAGACTAACTTCCTTCATTTTTCCATTCCCTTATTCTTGACCTTTTGTTCTTCCAGATCAATTTTCTTATCATTTTTTTCAGTTCTATAAAATATGTCGTAGTTTTGATAGGTATGGCATTGAATAAGTAAATTAATTTGTGTGTCATTTTCATTTTTATTATATTACCTTGTCCTACCCATGAGCAATTAATGTTTTTCCAATTTCTTAGGTCTAGTTTGAATTGTGTGAAACATGTTTTACAGCTGTGTTCATATATTTCCTGTGTTTGTCTCCACAAATAGGTTTCCAACTATTTCATATCATCTACAGTGATTTTAAATAGAGTTTCTCTTTCTAACTCTAGCTGCTGAGTTTTGTTGAAAATATATAGAAATGCTGATGACTTATATGGGTTTATCTTGTACCCTGCAACTTTGCTAAAGTCATTGATTATTTCTGTTATCTTTTTAGTTGATTTTCTAGGATTCTTTAAGTGTGCCATCATATCATCTGCAAGAAATGATTGTTTAGTTTTCTCATTGTCTACTTTAGTCCCTTCAATTTCTTTCCTTTCTCTAATTGCTACTGCTAGCATTTCTAGTACAATATTAAATAATAGAGGTGATAATGGGCATCCTTGCTTCACTGTTAATCTTATTGGAATAGCTTCTAACTCATCTCAATTGCAGATGATGCTTGATGATGGTTTTAAATATATATGGTTTATTATTTTGAGGAAAAGCCCATTTAATCCTATACTTTCTAGTGTTTTCTATAGGAAAGTGTGTTGTATTTTGTCAAATACTTTTTCTGCATCTGTGGAGAGCCATCACACCCCTGCTGTCTGACAGAGTCATAGTCTGGGGAAATGGAGACTGCAAAGCAGCCCCCAGAAAATAAGGCACCAACTGAACCCCCTTCTGTGTGACTTTTCCCTCTAACTTCCCCTACTAAAGGAATTGCTATAATTATTGTTCTCTTCCCAATACAGGAGAAATAATGAAAACATATATCCCACTTTAATCACCCCAGATTATTACCCCAAAAGATTATAATCATAGAATTTAAATCTAAAGACCAATACCCACTACCCTCCCTTCTTTCTCAGGCAGACACACACTTAAACACTCCATACCCATTGCAGGCAAAGCATGGCAGGTAAATTAATCATTCCTTTGAAACATAGGCTACAGACACACTGCACTGAATTTTTATGTTTATAACAACCAAGCAACCTTGATAGGTGCCTGAATCAAGCTCAATAAATATACAACTTGGAAATTGAGGAAAATCCCAATTCTGGTCTGTCTTAAATTACCCTCTAACCCTGTACCTAGCTACGAAATGTTTTGTTACCCATCTCCCAAGTAATTGTGATTGATTGTGAAAGCTGACCAAAAGTAACAATAATACTCCTAACTGGTCATCCCTTAGTTCAGGAGAAACTAACCTCCAGATCACCTTATCCATGTCATTTATCTCCATCTCTGATGTAGCAACAATGTTTTGTTGACTATCTCCTTAGGCTTCATGTCTGTTGTGTGACAAGGAAATCACTTTTAAAAGACTGATATATATTAATTTAAGGTCGCCAAGGAATTCAGCTATGTAATTCCTAAATGAAAACTCAAGTCAGCCGTCAACCTTTTATGGAGTTTTAATTACAAACAGGAGGAAGAAAGGAATTAGAGATAGAGAGATAGAGGTAGAGAGAAAGGGGAGAGAAGGGAATAGGGCTTAAATACCCCTTCTGTTTAGGCTGGGTCAAAAGGCCCAAGCCCTTAGATAGCTGGGGCAAAGAAAGGAGATCAGTCCCTATTACTCACATGACCAAAATGGAGAAACAGTCTCAGAGGCCCCCACCTTCAGCTTCCTTCAGAGCAAGCTTCTCAGAGCACACTGCAACCACTCCGACAAACTCCTAAAAACCACCACCCCTGAGTCTTCAGATCCCTCTCTCTTTAAGGAAACCATCCAAGTTGCCTCCCCTCAGTTCTCACATCTACCAATCACTGTCCATCAATTTCCCTGTGCCAATGGAGGCTCTAGCTTAACCCAGGACCGCCCAGAGGTCTCTGGCTTTGCACGTGTCTGTTGAAGGTCATATTTTCAAATAATTAAATCTTTGATCCTTTGCTACAGCCCTTCCTAAATCCTGTTAACCTGAGTAGGGTAGAGATTGGAATAATTAAATTTTGATCTATGCTGCAGCCCTTTCTCAATCCTGTTAGGACTGAGTAGGGTGGAGATTGATTCCAAGTATCTCCATTGTATCAATTCCAAAATCAATCATGACTCAAAGAAATTCCTGTTCTATGCTTAAGCATAGGTCAAAGTCCTTTCCATTGTTCAGCAAAAGGTTTCTGTCCTAAAGTAATCTTAAGAAGGGAGGAGGGGGAAACTCTCATGCCAATGGGGTTCACATTCCAATAGCCAAGACCCACTATCAATAGGAAATTTTTCAAGTATGAAATTTCCCAATGGTGAAATTTCCAACATTTATAAGTCTAAGAAATTTTTGAGGTTTACAGTTGTTAGGTTCTATGGAAACATGGTTGTTGAAAAATGTGCACCAGAAAAGTATGTAATCACTGAACCTATAAAATAAACACAAACCTTGAGTATGGAAGAACACTAGGTAATGCCTAAACACATATTGAGCACTTAGTGTCTCTCATCATTTATTCGACTGGACCATCACATCTAAACAGAAGGATCCTCCCCTCTGAGAGACATCTGGGTCATGTCTTAAAGTGCATCTATTGAGATAATCATCTGATTTCTCTTTGTTTGGTTATTGACAAGGTCAATTATGTGGATGGTTTTCCTAATATTAAACTATCCTCGCATTTCTTGTATAAATCTCACCTGGTGGGAATGATCCTTGTGATAACTTTCTGTAGTCTTTTTCCTAGTACTTTAAGATTTTTGCATCTATGTTTATTAAGGAGATTTGTCTGTAGTTTTCTTCTTGTTCTGCCTGCTTTTGGAATTACTATCATTTTTGTTTCATAAAAAAGAATTTGGTAAGACTCCTTCTTTGCTTATTTTGTTAAATAGTTTATAGAGTATGGGAATTAGTTGTTCTTTAAATTTTTGTTAGAATTCACTAGTGATTTTATTTGGCCCTGGGGATTTTTCTTAGGGAATTCTTTGGTGGCTTGTTCAATTTCTTTTTTCTCAGATGGGATCATTTAAGTATTCTAGCTCCTCTTTTGTGAATCCAGGCAATTTATATTTTTGTAAATGTTCACCCATTTCACTAAGACCTTCAGATTTATTTTCATATAAGAGGGCAAAATACCTCCTAATGATTGCTGTAATTTCCTTTCATTGGTGAAAATATCCTTTTCATTTTTCATATGGATTATTTTATTTTCTTCTTTCATTCTTTTAATCAAATTAACCAATGCTCTATTTAATTTGTTTTTTTAAATAAAACCAACTCCTAGATCAGGAGCCCTCAGAGCCCAGAGAGGCCACGCATCTCCCCCCTTAGAGAGCAGGGTCTTCTGAAAAAACAGAAACCAAGAGGCGAAGTCAAGATGGCAGCCTAGAAGGAGCATAGACCTGGCAGCCTGGCCAGAGCTTTGGAGATCCTCCATATCTGCTCCAGCCGTCCAGGAAGTTTAAAACTCAGAGTAAACCCAGCCCAACTAGGCTGAACTTAATCCCATCAAAAGTCTCCAGAACGCAGGGAAGCCCAGGCTCCCCACCCATCCTCATTGACTGCTGGACTTTAAGCCAATCAAAAGCCCCCAGAGGACAGGGAAGCTCAAGCCCCCAACAACCTTCCCCCAGAGATTACACCAAGAGATCCTCTGTTAAAGCTCCAAGAAGGGAGACTGATAGAAGTCCCCAAAAAACAAAAAAATGAGAGGAACAAGAGCACAGACAAATAAGGGGAGGAAAGAAGGGGTGAATTTGAACAAACAACAGAAACAGAAGAAAGAAACTACAATAGACAGCTACTACTCACCAAATGGAACAGAGGGGGAGAGATCAGCAAACAATGAACCAGAAATTCCAGTGAATTGGATACAGGCTGTGGAAGAACTCAAAACACAACTAAGAGAGGCTGAAGACAATTGGGAAAAGAACTTAAAAATTAAGATAAGTCATCTGGAAACAGAGGCACTTGAACTAAAACAAGAAAATAGTGTCCTGAAAGCCAAAATCATCCAGCTGGAAAATGAGGCAAAGGAGATGAAAGATGAGGCAAAGGAGATGAAAGACGAGATAAAGAGGATGAAAGATGATCTTCAAAGAAACTCAGACCAGAAGGAAAAAAGACGACCAAAAAGCCAGAGATGAAATCCAATCTTTAAGAACCAGAGTAAAACAACTAGAATCAAGTGACCTCACAAGGCAGCAGGACATTATAAAACAAAACAAAAAGAATGAAAAAATTGAGGAAAATGTGAAGCATCTCATTCACAAAACAGACGATTTAGAAAATCGTTCAAGAAGAGACAATTTAAGAATTATTGGACTACCAGAAGACCACGACAAAAGAAAAAGCCTGGACATAATACTAGAGGAAATTATCCAGGAAAACTGTCCCGAGATCCTAGAACAAGAGGGGAAAGTGGAGATTGAAAGAATCCACAGATCACCCCCTGTATTTAATCCCCAACTGACAACACCAAGAAATGTTATAGCCAAATTCAAAAACAATCAGATGAAAGAACAGGTATTACAAGCTGCCAAGAAGAATCCATTCAGATACCATGGAAACACGGTGAGGATAACACAGAATCTGTCTGCATCCACACTGAAGGACCGAAAGGCATGGAATACGATATTCCAGAAAGCAAGGGAACTAGGCCTACAGCCAAGAATAAAATACCCATCAAAACTGACTATATTCTTACAGGGGAAAGTATGGTCATTTAACACAACAGAAGAGTTCCAAGCATTCATAAATAAAAGACCAGACCTGAACAGAAAATTTGAAGCCCAACCACAGAATTCAAGAGAATCATCAAAAGGTAATTTAAAAACAGGGGAAAAACAACAACAAAAACAAAAATTTTTTAAGAGACTCAATAAGTTAAAATGATATGTATCCCTATAAGAAAAGAGGTCATTGGCAACTCTTAAAAACTGTTGCTATCACCTAAGCAGCTAGAAGAACTACACTCAGAGGGAACACTGACAAACTGTATAGGATGAAAGGACAAGACATAAATAGGTATATAGATATATGCATGCATAAATACATATACATGTGTATGTGTATATATATGTACATGACTAAAGCTAAAAAAGAAAAGAGGTTATGACTAAAAGAAATGGGAAAAGAAACAAATGGGGGTAAATTTATATCTCACAAAGAAGCTCATGGCGGGAGGGGGGAGAAAATCGATACACTGGAAGGGTAAAGAGGTTGGAGATAGGAAATACTCAACTCTTACATACTTTGAAACTGACCCAAAGAGGGAAGAACAATCCAATCCATTGGGGAAGAGAATAGATTTGTGCCCTATAGGGGAGTAGAAGGGTAAAAAACAGACTGGTGGGGAGGGAAGCAGTACAAGGGAGGGAGGGGGGGAATTTTAAAAAGACTACAGGGGAAAATAAGGGAGGGAATAAAAAATGAGGGGGGTAGAAAGGGAAGTACAAGGGGGACTGATTTAAAGTAAATCACTGGACTAAAAGGTAGAGCTGAAGAAGAAAGGTTAGAATTAGGGAAGGATATCAAAATGCCAGGGAGTCCATAAGTGACAGTCATAATGTTGAATGTGAATGGGATGAACTCACACATAAAACATAGACGAATAGAAGAATGGATTAGAATCCAAAACCCTACCATATGTTGTCTCCAAGAAACACACATGAGGCGGGTAGACACCCAGAAGGTCAGAATTAAAGGATGGAGTAAGACCTTCTGGGCCTCAACTGACAGAAAGAAGGCAGGAGTTGCAATCATGGTATCTGATAAAGCCAAAGCAAAAATAGATCTGATCAAAAGGGATAGGGAAGGTAATTATATTTTGTTAAAAGGGACTTTAGATAATGAGGAAATATCACTAATCAACATGTATGCACCAAATAATATAGCACCCAAATTTCTAATGGAGAAACTAGGAGAATTGAAGGAAGAAATAGACAGTAAAACCATATTAGTGGGAGACTTGAACCAACCATTATCAAATTTAGATAAATCAAATAAAAAAATAAATAAGAAAGAGGTAAAAGAAGTGAATGAAATATTAGAAAAATTAGAATTAATAGACATATGGAGAAAAATAAATAGGGATAAAAAGGAATACATCTTCTTCTCAGCACCACATAGCACATTCACAAAGATTGACCATACATTAGGTCACAGAAACATGGCACACAAATGCAGAAAAGCAGAAATAATAAATGCAGCCTTTTCAGACCACAAGGCAATAAAAATAACAATCAGTAATGGTACATGGAAAATTAAATAAAAAACTAATTGGAAACTAAACAATATGATACTCCAAAATCGTTTAGAGAAGAAATCATAGAAACAATTAATAATTTCATTGAGGAAAATGACAATGGCGAGACATCCTTTCAAACCTTTTGGGATGCAGCCAAAGTGGTAATCAGGGTAAATTCATATCCCTGAGTGCATATATTAACAAACTAGGGAGAGCAGAGATCAATCAATTGGAAATGCAAATAAAAAAACTCGAAATGGACCAAATTAAAACCCCCAGAAGAAAACCAAACTAGAAATCCTAAAAATTAAGGGAGAAATTAATAAAATCAAAAGTGATAGAACTATTGATTTAATAAATAAGACAAGAAGCTGGTACTTTGAAAAAACAAACAAAATAGACAAAGTACTGGTCAATCTAATTAAAACAAGGAAGGAAGAAAAGCAAATTAACAGCATCAAAGATGAAAAGGGGGACATCACCTCTGATGAAGAGGAAATTAAGGCAATCATTAAAAATTACTTTGCCCAATTATATGGCAATAAACACACCAATTTAAGTGATATGGATGAATATATACAAAAATACAAACTGCCTAAACTAACAGAAGAAGAAATAGAATTCTTAAATAATCCCATATCAGAAAATGAAATCCAACAGGCCATCAAAGAACTTCCTAAGAAAAAATCCCTAGGGCCTGATGGATTCACCATTGAATTCTAGCAAACATTCAGAGAATAGTTAATCCCAATACTATTCAAACTATTTGACATAATAAGCAAAGAGGGAGTTCTACCAAACTCCTTTTACAACACAAACATGGTACTGATTCCAAAACCAGGCAGGTCAAAAACAGAGAAAGAAACCTATAGACCAATCTCCCTAATGAATATAGATGCAAAAATCTTAAATAGGATACTACCAAAAAGACTCCAGCAAGTGATCAGAAGGGTCATCCACCATGATCAAGTAGGATTTATACCAGGGATGCAGGGCTGGTTCAATATTAGGAAAACCATGCACATAATTGCCCACATCAACAAACAAACCAACAAGAATCACATGATTATCTCAATAGACACAGAAAAAGCATTTGATAAAATACAACACCCATTCCTATTAAAAACACTAGAAAGCATAGGAATAGAAGGGTCATTCCTAAAAATAATAAACAGTATATATCTAAAACCATCAGCTAATATCATCTGCAATGGGGATAAACTAGATGCATTCCCAATAAGATCAGGAGTGAAACAAGGATGCCCATTATCACCTCTATTATTTGACATTGTACTAGAAACACTAGCAGTAGCAATTAGAGAAGAAAAAGAAATTGAAGGCATCAAAATAGGCAAGGAGGAGACCAAGTTATCACTCTTTGCAGATGACATGATGGTCTACTTAAAGAATCCAAGAGATTCAACCAAAAAGCTAATTGAAATAATCAACAACTTTAGCAAAGTTGCAGGATACAAAATAAACCCACATAAGTCATCAGCTTTTTTATATATCTCCAACACAGCTCAGCAGCAAAAACTAGAAAGAAAAATCCCATTCAAAATCACCTCAGACAAAATAAAATACCTAGGAATCTATCTCCTGAGACAAACACAGGAACTATATGAACACAACTACAAAACACTCGCCACACACTAAAACTAGACTTGAGCAATTAGAAAAACATTAACTGCTCATGGGTAGGACGAGCCAATATAATAAAAATGACCATCCTACCCAAACTTATTTATCTATTTAGTGCCATATCCATGGAACTCCCAAAAAATTTCTTTACTGATTTAGAAAAAACCATAACAAAGTTCATTTGGAATAACAAAAGATCAAGGATATCCAGGGAAATAATGGGAAAAAAAACACAAATGAGGGGGGCCTTGCAGTCCCAGACCTCAAACTATATTACAAAGCAGCAGTCATCAAAACAATTTGGTACTGGCTAAGAGACAGAAAGGAGGATCAGTGGAATAGACTGGGGGCAAGTGACCTCAGCAAGACAGTACACGATAAACCCAAAGATCCTAGGTTCTGGGACAAAAATCCACTATTCGATAAAAACTGCTGGGAAAATTGGAAGACAGTGTGGGAGAGATTAGGAATTGATCAACACCTCACACCCTACACCAAGATAAATTCAAAATGGGTGAGTGACTTAAACATAAAGAAGGAAACCATAAGTAAATTGGGTAAACACAGAATAGTATACATGTCAGACCTTTGGGAGGGGAAAAACTTTAAAACCAAGCAAGACATAGAAAGAATCACAAAATGTAAAATAAATAATTTTGACTACATCAAATTAAAAAGCTTTTGTATAAACAAAACCAATGTAACTAAAATCAGAAGGAAAACAACAAATTGGGAAAAAATCTTCATAAAAACCTCTGACAAAGGTTTAATTACTCAAATTTATAAAGAGCTAAATCAATTGTACAAAAAATCAAGCCATTCTCCAATTGATAAATGGGCAAGGGACATGGATAGGCAGTTTTCAGATAAAGAAATCAAAACTATTAATAAGCACATGAAGAAGTGTTCTAAATCTCTTATAATCAGAGAGATGCAAATAAAAACAACTCTGAGGTATCACCTCACACCTAGCAGATTGGCTAACATGACAGCAAAGGAAAGTAATGAATGCTGAAGGGGATGCAGCAAAGTAGGGACATTAATTCATTGCTGGTGGAGTTGTGAACTGATCCAACCATTCTGGAGGGCAATTTGGAACTATGCACAAAGGGCGATAAAAGAATATCTACCCTTTGATCCAGCCATAGCACTGCTGGGTCTGTACCCCAAAGAGATAATGGCCAAAAAGACTTGTACAAAAATATTCATAGCTGCGCTCTTTGTGGTGGCCAAAAATTGGAAAACGAGGGGATGCCCATCAATTGGAGAATGGCTGAACAAATTGTGGTATATATTGGTGATGGAATATTATTGTGCAAAAAGGAATAATAAAGTGGAGGAATTCCATGGAGACTGGAATGTCCTCCAGGAAGTGATGCAGAGCGAGAGGAGCAGAACCAGGAGAACATTGTACACAGAGACAAACACACTGTGGTATAATTGAACGTAATGGACTTCTCCATTAGTGGCGGTGTAAGGTCTCTGAACAATTTGCAGGGATCTAGGGAAAAAACACTATCCATAAGCAAAGGACAACCTGTGGGAGTAGAAAAACTGAGGAAAAGCAACTGCCTGACTACAGCGGTTGAGGGGACATGACAGAGGAGAGACTCTAAATGAACACTCTAATGCAAATATTAACAACATGGCAATGGGTTCCAATCAAGAACACATGTGATACCGAGTGGAATCACGCGTCGGCTACGGGGAGTTTGGGGGAGGAAAAGAAAATGATCTTTGTCTTTAATGAATAATGCATGGAAATGATCAAATAAAATACTATAAAATTAAAAAAAAACAACTCCTAGTCTTATTTATTAGTTCAATGGTTTCTTATTTTCAATTTTATTAATTTTGACCTTTTTAACTCTGGGGTTATGCCTAAAGAGCTTTAATTTTTAAAATTTTATCTTTATTTTATTCCATTAACAAATTTACACATAAGTTTTTCAAAGTTATATGATTCAGAGGGCAGAGCCAAGATGGTGGCTTAGATTCATCAAAAGCTCAAACTCTCTCCAACAATCCTTCCATACCAATATTATAATTCACTTCAAAGAAAACAGAAACCCAAACCCAACAAGAAGAAGTTACAGGACTCTACTGCTTCAAACAACTTTAAATATATGCACAGAGAGTCTATTTTCATAGGATAAGGGAAAGATGGGATGGTCCCCCACCCACCACCCTGAGACCTGTTATAAGACTAGGCTAGCTATGTGAGCCCTGGAGAGAGGCTACAGTCACAAGGAAATGCCTCTGACCCAGCACACCAGATGCAGGGATCTGACAATGGTTTGCAGGGAAGAATGTGGGGAGGCCTTCTGGCTTTAAACTCTCAGACCACTGGCTACAGTGAAGAATTTGCCCCAGAGCAGGCTAGCTCAGCAGGTTAGCTTAACTGGTGGGTTCCTATATACCAGCAGTGCACTGAGAAAAGAGAAGATTTGCCCTCAGGGCAAAGCAGCTCAAACACTTTGGTACAGCAAATCAGCAGAGGGGCAAGTTTAGAGCCCACAGGGTGGGAAAAATAAATGAATTTTTAAAAGTAAATAAAATTTGTAAACAAGAAAAAAGAAAACTACAATTGAAAGCTTCTATGGCAGTTAAGGACCAAAGAACTGAACCAATAGAGAAGGATGAGATTCAGGGAACATCAAACAAAGCCTAAAAATCCAGGGAACTGGATGCAGACTTGGGAGGAGGTCAAAAGGAAATTTAAAAATCCAATAAGACAGGTTGAATAAAAATGGCAAAAGGAAAATAGTAGCCTAAAAAGCAAAATACATCATCTGGAAACAGAGGCACAGGCATTGAAAGTCAGAATTGACCATCTGGAAAATGACAAAAACAAAAGAAAGAATGGACCAAAAGGAAAAGGAGAATCAAAAGTCTTGGAAGAAATGCAGTCTTTAAAAATTAGAATTGGGCTAGAAGCTAATGACTTCATGATAAAATAAGAAACAAAACAAAATCAAAAGAATGAAAAAATTGAAGATAATATGAGGTATCTCATTGAGAAAACAACTGACCCTGAAAAGAGATCCAGGAGGCACAATTTAAGAATGATTGAACTACCAGAAAGTCATGACTAAAAAGAAAACCTAGACATCATACAACAGGAAATTATCCAAGAAAACTGCCATGATATTCTTGAACAAGAGGTCAAAATAAACATTGAAAGAATGCATAGATCACCCCCCCTGCATTAAATCCCCAAATGACAACTCCCAGGAACGTTACAGCCAAATTCAAGAGAATTCCAGACCAAGATCTCAAGATCTCTCTCTCTCTCTCTCTCTCTCTCTCTCTCTCTCTCTCTCTCTCTCTCTCTCTCTCTCTCTCTCTCTCTCTCTCTCTCTCTCCCTCCCTTACCCCCCTCTTTTACTAGGAGCTGGCCTTCTGGTAAATTGACTCTATTACCATGGCTATAACAATGGGTTCAACCCCCATAACTGCCAATCACATCCAGTAATCTGACACCAGACACATCATCTCTCCTTTTATGGACCAGATCCTCAAGAATGGGTTCTAACCACTTCCCTCATATTTGCCTTGGATGGTTTGTGGTGGGGATACAAAGACACTGGGTAACAAATGCAAGTAACAGGGAATGAAAAACATCAGATAGAGTAGAAGCAGGCTAGTTTTGATCAAAGACTGCCTCATGTCTTTTTTCTTGCTCAGTTTCCTCTCTCCTTGGACTAAAAAGAGATGATTGCTTAATTCTGGATTTAACTGTATACTTACTAACTCTTAACACTCAGGAAGCATGAGACTTTTGATCTGGAAGGGGCCATCAGAGCTCTAATCCCTTTGGTGTGTGGAAGGAGAAACTGAGGTTTGGGAAGAGAGGGGGATCCACTGGTAACTGAAGTTCCATGTGACTTGGGTCACACATACATGTCAACTAACCTTTGGGGGAAATTCGTATATCCTCGGTTTCTCTGGGTGCTTTTGGCTTTCTTTGGTTTAGCCTGGCATTTTAAGTTAGTATTGTATAATTAGAATTTTGAACCCAAGGACTCTCTCTTCCAGCATCCCACTTTTGTTCTCATGTTACATCTGTACATTTTTGCAATAAAGTTTGTGTGTGACACTTCCCCCCTCTCTCTTTCCCCAGGAACCTGGCTGAGAAAGCTGGCTTTACTCAGGCTTCTTCTTTTGCCCTTTTATTCCTTCTGCTTCAAGTGATTATTAAGAACTCTTTTAACACATAATACTTGGAATTAGTGTATATTAATTTAAATTTATAGTATGAATATTTTCCTGGATTTGAATACTTTGACACTGTGTGACCTTGGGCTATTCACTGCCCTCCATCTCTACCCATAGCACTGGGGCTTGGGGCAGTCTTTTTCTTAACAAGCAGCAAAAAGCTGACTGGAGGCTCAGTGGGTCCCTTTACCAGCAGGACTCCCCTCTGGCTCCCTCCCCCAACCTTTTGGATGAGTGCTAAGGAAGACACTCACCAGGGCAGTAATTTTGTAGTAGTCAGAGCTCCTCAGTCCAACTATGGTCTTCCTCTGCCTCCAAGTTCTCTCTTGGCTGGCTCTGGTATTCCTTGAGCGTCAGGAAGGTGGGTTTCAGACCAGCTTCTGTGAGGTCACTGGCTTTTTTACCAAACATTCCCTTGTTGCTGTGACAATGGGGCCCAAACAAACCTCACTCTCAGCCAGATGAGGCTTGCCAACCATGGCACTGTACTCTCCAAAGAGGACATTGGGTAAGTTAGTGAATTAAACCCAGTCCCCTCTCCATGCCCTCTCCTTGACCACAGAGAGAATCTAGTGTCCTCTTTGTCACCAGGGCTCCCCTCATCCCTGATCTTCCAGCACAGGCTTGTTTTGAACACACTGGATGTTCCTTTGTTCACCCTGTCGCCCCACTCCATCTCTACCTCACCAAATCCTCCATGGAGGTGCAGGTCAAATGTCACCTACTCCAGGAAGCCCTCACTAACCCCTACCTTTTGCCCATCAGGAATAATCCTTTCCCCTGTACAATCAAATCAGAGAATGACATCCTTTCAGCGGAGAAGGCAATCTTCCCTTGTTTCAAAGAGGAAAAAACTGAGGGTCCAAAAGGGGAAGAGCCTTAAGATGGGACTTCCAGACAATAAGGGGAAGTCCTCAGAGATTCAGATGGAAACAGCCCTTTAGAATGGCAGGTTCCAAAAAGTTGAGATCAAGCTCTGAGCCCTGCTAGGTCCCACACTGTTTCTCTCAACTGGCTCTTTGAGTATCTCCTTCAGGGAGGACCCTTAGAAAAGGATTTGGGGGTGCTAGTAGCCTGGCCTGAAGAGAGGAGGATCTGGGTTCAAATATGTCTTCAGATGCTTCCTAGAAAATTCAGTTATAACCCCCATCACATAGCCGTTATCACTCTTCTGACTTGGAACTTCTCCACAGTATTGGTTCTAAAACACAAGGGAAAGGTTTCAAAGAAAGAAAAGGAAAAAAAGAGGTGACTGGTATATGGGATATGAAGTAGCTGCTGAAATATATCATTCCCTTTTTCCCTAGGTTGGGAAGAAGTTCTGGAGACTCTTTCTGAGGATTCCCAAGTGTGGCCCAAGCTGGCCATCGAAACCACAGCCAGAACAAGAGCCAGAAGCCACAGGTTGGTCTTTATTTTCCATTTGAATGAAATTATTTAGTCAATTTAGAACATTATTCCCTGGTTACAATAATCACATTATTTCCCTCCCCTCTACCCACTCTTCCTGCAGCCAAAGCGCAATTTCATTGGGTATTACGTGTGTCCTTGATCAGAACCTATTTCCATGTTGTTGTTTACACTAGGATGTTCATTCAGAGTTTTCTTCCCCAACCACATCCCTTCGTCCCATATATTCAAGCAGTTGTTTTTCTTTGGCGTTTTTACTCCTTCAGTGTTTCCTCTGGATGTGAATAGTGGTTACTGCATTGCCACTAATGGAGAGGATTAGATGGTACCACAGAGTATCAGTCTCTGTGTACAATGTTCTCCTGGTTCTGCTCCTCTCGCTCTGCATCACTTCCTGGAGGTTGTTCCAGTCTCCATGGAATTCCTCCACTTTATTATTCCTTTTAGCACAATAGTATTCCATCACCAACATATACCATACTTTGTTCAGCCATTCCCCAATTGTCGGGCATCCTCTCATTTTCCAATTTTTTGCCACCACAAAGAGCACAGCTAGGAATATTTTTGTACATGTTTTCTTCTTTATTATCGCTTTGGGGTACAAACCCAGCGGTGCTATGGCTGGATCAAAGGGCAGACAGTCTTTTAGCACCCTTTGGGCATAGTTCCAAATTGCCCTCCAGAATGGTTGGATCAGTTCACAATTCCACCAGCAATGAATTAGTGTCTCAACTTTGCCACATCCCCTCCAACATTCATTATTTTCCTTTGCTGTCATGTTAGTCAATCTGCTGGGTGTGAGGTGATACCTCAGACTTGTTTTGATTTGCATTTCTCTGATTATTAGAGATGTAGAGCACTTTTTCATGTGCTTATTAATAGTTTTGATTTCTTTAACTGAAAAGTGCATATTTATGTCCCTTGCCCATTTTTCAATTGGAGAATGGATTGATTTTTCACACAACTGGTTTAGTTCTTTATAAATTTGAGTAATTAGACCTTTGTCAGAGGTTTTTGACATGAAGATTATTTCTCAATTTGTGGTTTCCCTTCTAATTTTGGATGCATTCGTTTTGTTTGTACAAAAACTTCTAATTTGATATAATCAAAATTATTGATTTCACATTTTGTGGGTTTTTTTTCTAGCTCTTGCTTGGTTTTAAAGTTTCCTTTCCCAAAGATCTAACAAGTATATTATTCTGTGTTCACCTAATTTGCTTATAGTTTCCCTCTTTATATTCAAGTCATTAACCCATTCTGGGTTTATCTTGGTGTAGGGTGTCAGGTGTTGATCAATTCCTAATCTCTCCCACAATTTCTTCCAATTTTCCCAGCAGTTTTTATCAAAAAGTGGATTTTGGTCCACAAAACTGGGATCTTTGGGTTTATCTTAGACTGTCTTGGTGAGGTCACTTACCCCAAGTCTATTCCACTGATCCTCATTTCTGTCTCTTAGCCAGTACCAAATTGTTTTGATAATCACTGCTTTATAGTAGAGTTTGAGATCTGGGACTTCAAGTGCTCCTTCCTTTGCATTTTTTCATGATTTCCCTGGCTGTCCTTGATCTTTTGTTCTTCCAAATGAACTTTGTTATGTTTTTTTTTTTAATTCAGTAAAAAAGTTTTTTTGGCAGTTCAATGGGTATGGCACTAAAGAAGTAAATTAATTTGAGTAGGATTGTCATTTTTATTATGTTAGCTCATCCCACCCATGAGTAATCAATGTTTCTCCAATTGTTTAGATCTAGTTTTAATTGTGTGGAGAGTGTTTTGCAATTGTGTTCATATAGTTCCTGTGTTTGGCTCAGCAGATAGATTCCTAAGTATTTTATATTGTCTAGGGTGATTTTAAATGGAATTTCTCTTTCTAATTCTTGTTGCTGAAATGGGTTGGAGATATATAGAAATGCTGATGACTTATGTGGGTTTATTTTGTATCCTGCAACTTTGCTAAAGTTGTTGATTATTTCAACTAGCTTTTTGGTTGATTCTCTAGGATTCTTTAAGTAGACCATCATGTCATCTGCAAAGAGTGATAGCTTGGTCTTCTCATTGCCAATTTAAATACCTTCAATTTCTTTTTCTTCTCTAATTCCTACTGCTAGTGTTTCTTGTACAATGTTAAATAATAGAGGAGGTAATGGGCATCCTGGTTTAAATCCTGATCTTATTGGGAAGGCTTCTAGTTTATCACCATTGTGGATGATGTTTGCTGATAGTTGTAGGTATATACTGTTTATTGTTTTTAGGAAAGGCCCTTCTATTCCTATACTTTCTAGTGTTTTCAATAGGAATGAGTGTTGTATTTTATCAAAGGCTTTTTCTGCATCTATTGATATAATCATCTGATTTTTGTTGGTTTGCTTGTTAATATGGTTAATTATGTTGATGGTGTTCCTAATATTGAACCATCCTTGCAATCCTTGTATGAATCCTACTTGGCCAGAGTGAATAACCCTTGTGATGACTTGCTGGAGTCTTTTTGCTAGTATTCTATTTAAGATTTTTGCATCTATATTCATTAAGGAGATTGACCTGCCTGGTTTGGGGATCAGTACCATGTTTGTGTCATGAAAGGAATTTGGTAAAACTTCTTTGCTTATTCTGTCAAATAGTTTGTACAATATTTGGAATTATTTTTCTTTGAATGTTTGATAAAATTCATTTGTGAATACATTCAGTCCTGGGGATTTTTTCTTAGGAAGATCTTTGATGGCTTGTTCAATTTCTTTTTCTGATATGGGGTTGTTTAGGTAATTTATTTCATCCTCTTTTAGTCTAGGCAATTGACATTTTTGTAAGTATTCATCCATATCAACTAGATTGTCATATTTGTTGCCAAATAATTGGGCATAGTAATTTTTAATGATTGCCTTAATTTCCTCTTTGTTAGAGGTGAGGTCTCCCTTTTCATCTTGGATACTGTCAATTTGGTTTTTTTCCCTCCTTTTTTAATTAGATTCACTAGTACCTTGTCTATTTTATTTGTTTTTTCAAAGTACTAGCTGCTAGGACTGACACTCCCTCTTCTGAGGCCCCTCCCAGCTCTGACACTCCCTGATCTGAAGTCCCTCTCACATTGACACTCCCTAGTGTTAGGCCCATTCCAGCATTGACACTCCCCGTTTTGAATCCCTTCCCAGTATATTGACACTCCCTCTCCTGAGGCCCCTCCCTGCATTGACACTCCCTGTTATTAGGCCCCTCCCAGAAGTGACATTCCCTGTTTTGAGTCCCCTCCATGCATTGATATTCCCTATTCTTAGGCTTTTCCCACCATTCACATTCCCTGTTCTCAGGCCCCTCCCAGTATGACACTCCCTGTTTAATGCCCCTCCCAGTATTGACTCCCCTGTTTTTAGTCTCTCCCAGCACTGACACTCCCTGTTCTGAGTCCCCTAAATGATCTGATACTCCCACCTCTGATACTCTCTGAAATGTCTTCTTGCATTTACACTCCCTTTCTCAGGCCCCTCCCACCACTGACAATCCCTGAAGCCTCTCCCAGCTCTGACACTCTCTGAGACCCATCCCTATGTTGACAGTCCTTGTTATTGGGCCCATCCCTTCATTGACTCTCCTGGTTCTTAGACTCATCCCAGTATTGACACTCCCTGTTCTTAAGCACCTCCAAGCATTGACACTCCCAGTTTTCAGTCCCCTCCTTGCATTTACATTCCCTGTTCTCTGGCCTCTCCCAGTACTGACACACCCTATTTAAGGAGCCTCCCAGTATTGACTATCTTTTTCTTAAAAGTCTCCCAGCATGGGAACTCCCTGTTCTAAGACCCCTCCCAGCATTGACACACCTTGTCGTGAGATCCCTCCCAGCTTTGAAAAATCCCTGATTTTAGGCCCCTCTCAGAATTGACACTCCCTAATATTAAGCCCCTCCTAGTATTGACACTCCCTGTTTTGAGGCCCCTCCCTGCATTGATACTAATTGTTCTTGGCCCCTCCCATCATTGACACACCCTGTTTGAGACCCCTCCCAGCACTGAAACACCCTGTTCTGAGGCCCCTCCCATCTTTGACACTCTTTTCTGAGGATCCTCGGGGGAATTGACACTCCCTGTTATTAAGTTGCTCCCAACATTGATACTCCCTATTCTTAGGACCCTCCCAACATTGACACTCCCTGATCTAAGTCCCCCCCCCCCCAGCATTGACACACCCTGTTCTAAGGCTCCTCCCAGTCTTGACACACCCTGTTCTGAGGCCTCTCCCAATATTGACACTCCCTAGTCTCTGGCCCCTCCTAGCATTGACACCCTAGTTCTGAGGCCCCTCCCAGCATTGACTCTCTATGTTCAGAGGTCCCTCCCTGCATTTTTACTCCCTGTTTTGAGGCCTGTCCCAGCATTGACAGTTCCTGTTCAGAGGATCCTCCCAGCATTGATAATCCCTATTATTAGGCCCCTCCCAAATTTGACACTCCCTAATATTAGGCCTGTACCAGCATTCACACTCCCTGTTCTTAGTCTCCTCCCCTCATTGACACTCCCTGATATTGGTCCCTCCCAGCATCAACACTCCCTATTCTTTTGACCCACCCCTCATTGACACTCCCTGTTCTGAGGCCCTTCACAGTATTGACACAGCTTGTTATTAGGCCTCTCCCAACATTTACACTCTTTGTCCTGGACTTTCAATGCTGGGAGGGACCTCAAAGCGGGGGGGGGGTGTCCAGAGAGGGGCCACAGAAGTCAGTGAGAATGCAGGGAGGACCCTCTGAACAGGGAGAGTCAATGCTGGGTGTGGCCTTTGTTCAGGGTGTGTCAATGCTGGGAGGGGCTTCAGAATAGGGAGTGTCCATGATGGGAGTGATCTTAGTACAGGGACTGTCAATGCTGGGAGGGCCTTTAAAAAGGCAGTTTCAAAGGTAAGAGGGACCTTAAAAATATACTATCAGAGCTGGAGGGGCCTCAGAACAGGGATTCTGAATGGTGGGAGGGGCCTAACATCAGGGAGTTTCAATGCAGGGAGTGGCCTCAGAACTGGGTGTGTCAAGCTGGGAGGAGCTTCAGAATAGGGAGTGTCAATGATGGGAGTGATCTTAGTACAGGGACTGTCAATGCTGGGAGGGCCTTTAAAAAGGCAGTTTCAATGCTAAGAGGGACCTGAAAGATATAGTATTAGAGCTGGAGGGGCCTAATATCAGAGAGTGCCAATGCTGGGAGGGGCCTAAGAACAAGGTGTGTCAATGCTTGGAGGGGTCATAAACAGGCAGTTTCAGGGGTAGGAGGGGCCTGAAAAATATAGTACCAGAGCTGAAGGGGCCTGAGAGCAGGGAGTATCAATGCTGGGAGGGAACTAAGAATGGGGAGTGTGAATGCAGGGAGGAGCCTAATTACAGGAAGTGTCAATCCTGGGAGGGGCCTAAGAACTTGGCCTGTCAATGCTAGGACAGGCCTAATATTAGGGAGTATTAATGCTGGGAGGGTCCTCTGAACAGGGAGTGACAATGCAGGATGGGACCTAATAACAGGGAGTGTCAATGCTGGTAAAGCCCTGTCATATTTACTTTGCATTTCTCTAATCAAGAGCAATTTAGAACATTTTAATATGTTTTTATAACCTTCCCTTCTGTCTTAGAATCATTATTTTTTACTGGTTCCAATACAGAAGAGCGGTAAGGGCTGGGCAATAGGGGTTAAGTGACTTACTCAGGGTAACATAGCTAGGAAGTGTCTGAGGCCAGATTTGAGCCTGGTTCTTTAGGGATGGCAATTATATTGGAAATTAGAGTGAAAATAAATAAAATGCAGATGATAATTCTACAACTTTGTTAAAGCTATTATTTTCTGTTTTTGCTCTATCATTGTCGAGCTATAAAAAGAATTAGGTAGGAAGTCCTTTTCTGTGTTTTTTCCCAAATCATTTATACAATTTTGGAATTAATTGCTCTTGAAATCTTTAGTAGTATCCACTTATGAATCCATCTAGCCCAAGGGATTTTTTTTTCTTACAGGTTCCTTGCTGGCTTATTCAATTTCTTGTTCTGAGATGGGAGCATTGAAGTATTCTACTTTCTCTTTTGTTAATCTGAGCAATTTATATTTTTTGTGAATATTCATCCACTTCTCATAGATTGCCTGATTTATTGTGAAATAATTGGGCAAAATATCTCCCAAAGTTTTATTTAATATCCTCTTCATTGGTGGTGATTTAACACTTTTCCTTTTTTTATACTGATTATTGGATTTTTTTGTATGAATGTATTTGCTTACTTTGTGCCTTTCTCATTTGATTGTGAGCTTGTGGTGTGCAAGAGATGATCATTTTCCTCTTTTCTATCCCCAGCATTTAGCACAGAGCCTGGCACACAGCTTCTGTGTCTTAAATAATTTCTGATGAGTTAATATATTCTTGCATAGTTTTTTCATTCCTGGCTCCTTAGCTTGGCTTTTGTTGATATTTGGTATACAATTATACATGTACATCCTCTCCTAGACAGAAGCTCGGTACCTTTTTGTCCCTACTACCTATAGCAACCAGAGGCATTAATGGGTGCTCATGAAAAGTTTCTGAACAAATATTTAATTGGATTGAGCAGTTTCATTTAACTGTTTTCATTTTTATTTGTATTTGTAGCTGTATCTCTAGCTCTCAGAACAGGCTCAGGAAAGTAGTCATTTAGATTGTTTATTTTTTTAAAAAAACTTTTAAATTGTAAATTAAGGTTTCAGTTTTTGACTGACTGACTTAAATAACATGGTCTTATGGTTCCATCTGGTGTCCCTCCAGGATAGTGCAATTCAATAAAAAAAAATTAGGGTTTTTGCCCTCTTGTGGCCATCTCAGATACTGCAATTTTAGTCTGCCATCCTGTGTCCAAACGGCAGCATTACATTTCCACCCATTCTAAAACCAATTTTACTGGATTTTAAAACATGCAACAGTTGTTCTGATGAATCTGGCTTCTTGGCTTACACCGCTCCAAACAGCAAAACACTGTCAAAATGGGCATAATGTAGCCAAATGTAATTCTGAATTTAGGAAATTAAGTAGGAGGTTTAAGATTGAATTCAAATGTAAGGCTAAATTACTAACACTGAAATAACTATTTACACTCTTAATCCTCTGACATGAGATAGCCTATAAGTATGAATATAAATAAAGATAAATATGGTAATGGTGGAGTTAGCATTAAGCAGCCTTCATCCTTGTCCCTGCATAAATTATTGATGCTTTCTACTCACAAAAAAAAATGAGGAAATAATAAATGTAAGAGAATGGGTGTGCTTAAGGTGGAGGTAAATTTTTGAAGTAAACATACACGTGTGACTAAGAGAATGGTGTGATGAAGACTGCTCATAGCAGCTCCTACAAGCAGTATTAATAATGATGGTGCAGGACTGAATCAGAGCAGGCAACCAAAAAAAAAAACCTAGAAAAAGGACACATTAAAAATCCCCAATTTCTGAGGGGGGGTGGTTAGGGATACTATCATATTTGAGGAGAGGATAAGGGTGCTGACTGGTAACACTTAACTATACTATAAAGCAGTATGTTTGTCTCGGCAGATATATTCCTAAGTATTGCATATTGTCTAGGATGATTTTAAATGGAATTTCCCTTTCTAATTCTTGCTGCTGAAATGAGTTGGAGATATATAGAAATGCTGATGACTTGTGTGGGTTTATTTTGTATACTGCTACTTTGCTCAAGGTATTGATTATTTCAACTAGCTTTTTGGTTGATTCTTTAGGGTTCTTTAAGTAAACCATCATGTCATCCGCAAAGAGTGATAGCTTGGTCTCCTCATTGTTAATTTAAATACCTTCAATTTCTTTTTCTTCTCTAATTGCTACAGGTAGTGTTTCTAGTACAATGTTAAATAATAGAGGTGATAATGGGCATCCTTGTTTAACTCCTGATCTTATTGGGAAGGCTTCTAGTTTATCCCCGTTGCAGATGATGTTTGCTGATGGCTTTAGATATATACTATTTATTGCTTTTAGGAAAGGCCCTTCTATTCCTATGCTTTCTAGTGTTTTCAATAGGAATGAGTGTTGTATTTTATCAAAGGCTTTTTCTGCATCTATTGATATAATCATCTGATTTTTGTTGGTTTGCTTGTTAATATGGTTAATTATGTGGATGGTTTTCCTAATGTTGAACCATCCTGGCATTCCTGGTATGAATCCTGCCTGGTCATAGTGGATGACCCTTCTGATCACTTGCTGGAGCCTTTTTGCTAGTATCCTATTTAAGATTTTTGCATCTATATTCATTAAGGAGATTGATCTGCCTGGTTTGGGGATCAGTACCCTGTTTGTGTCATAAAAGGAATTTGGTAAAACTCCTTCTTTGCTTATTCTGTCAAATAGTTTGTACAATATTTGGAATTATTTTTCTTTGAATGTTTGATAAAATTCATTTGTGAATACATTCAGTCCTGGGGATTTTTCTTAGGAATATCTTTGATGGCTTGTTCAATTTCTTTTTCTGATATGGGGTTGTTTAGGTAATTTATTTCATCCTCTTTTAGTCTAGGCAATTGACATTTTTGTAAGTATTCATCCATATCAACTAGATTGTCATATTTGTTGCCAAATAATTGGGCATAGTAATTTTTAATGATTGCCTTAATTTCCTCTTCGTTAGAGGTGAGGTCTCCCTTTTCATCTTGGATACTGTCAATTTGGTTTTTTTCCCTCCTTTTTTAATTAGATTCACTAGTACCTTGTCTATTTTATTTGTTTTTTCAAAGTACTAGCTGCTAGGACTGACACTCCCTCTTCTGAGGCCCCTCCCAGCTCTGACACTCCCTGTTCTGAAGTCCCTCTCACATTGACACTCCCTAGTGTTAGGCCCATTCCAGCATTGACACTCCCCGTTTTGCATCCCTTCCCTGTATTGACACTCCCTCTTCTGTGGCCCCTCCCTGCATTGACATTCCCTGTTTTGAGTCCCCTCCATGCATTGATATTCCCTATTCTTAGGCTTTTCCCACCACTCACATTCCCTGTTCTCAGGCCCCTCCCAGTATGACACTCCCTGTTTAATGCCCCTCCCAGTATTGACTCCCCTGTTTGTAGTGTCTCCCAGCACTGACACTCCCTGTTCTGAGTCCCCTAAGTGATCTGATACTCCCACCTCTGATACTCTCTGAAATGTCTTCTTGCATTTACACTCCCTTTCTCAGGCCCCTCCCACCACTGACAATCCCTGAAGCCTCTCCCAGCTCTGACACTCTCTGAGACCCATCCCTATGTTGACAGTCCTTGTTATTGGGCCCATCCCTTCATTGACTCTCCTGGTTCTTAGACTCATCCCAGTATTGACACTCCCTGTTCTTAAGCACCTCCAAGCATTGACACTCCCAGTTTTCAGTCCCCTCCTTGCATTTACATTCCCTGTTCTCTGGCCCCTCCCAGTACTGACACACCCTATTTAAGGAGCCTCCCAGTATTGACTATCTTTTTCTTAAAAGTCTCCCAGCATGGGAACTCCCTGTTCTAAGACCCCTCCCAGCATTGACACACCTTGTCGTGAGATCCCTCCCAGCTTTGAAAAATCCCTGATTTTAGGCCCCTCCCTGCATTGACACTCCCTAATGTTAGGCCCCTCCTAGTATTGACACTCCCTGTTTTGAGGCCCCTCCCTGCATTGATACTAATTGTTCTTGGCCCCTCCCATCATTGACACACCCTGTTTGAGACCCCTCCCAACACTGAAACACCCTGTTCTGAGGCCCCTCCCATCTTTGACACTCTTTTCTGAGGATCCTCGGGGGCATTGACACTCCCTGTTATTAAGTTGCTCCCAACATTGATACTCCCTATTCTTAGGACCCTCCCAACATTGACACTCCCTGATCTAAGTCACCCCCCCCTGCAGCATTGACACACCCTGTTCTAAGGCTCCTCCCAGTCTTGACACACCCTGTTCTGAGGCCTCTCCCAAAATTTACACTCCTTGTTCTGGACTTTCAATGCTGGGAGGGACCTCAAAGCGGGGCGTGTCCAGAGAGGGGCCACAGAAGTCAGTGAGAATGCAGGGAGGGCCCTCTGAACAGGGAGAGTAAATGCTGGGAGTGGCCTTTGTTCAGGGTGTGTCAATGCTGGGAGGGGCCTTTGTTGAGGGTGTGTCAATGCTGGGAGGGGCCTTGAACAGGGTGTGTCAATGCTGGGAGGGGTCTGAGAACAGGGAGTTTCAATGGGAGGAGTGGTCTTAGTACAGGGACTGTCAATGCTGGGAGGGCCTTTAAAAAGGCAGTTTCAAAGGTAAGAGGGACCTTAAAAATATACTATCAGAGCTGGAGGGGCCTCAGAACAGGGATTCTGAATGGTGGGAGGGGCCTAACATCAGGGAGTTTCAATGCAGGGAGTGGCCTCAGAACTGGGTGTGTCAAGCTGGGAGGAGCTTCAGAATAGGGAGTGTCAATGATGGGAGTGATCTTAGTACAGGGACTGTCAATGCTGGGAGGGCCTTTAAAAAGGCAGTTTCAATGCTAAGAGGGACCTGAAAGATATAGTATTAGAGCTGGAGGGGCCTAATATCAGAGAGTGCCAATGCTGGGAGGGGCCTAAGAACAAGGTGTGTCAATGCTTGGAGGGGTCATAAACAGGCAGTTTCAGGGGTAGGAGGGGCCTGAAAAATATAGTACCAGAGCTGAAGGGGCCTGAGAGCAGGGAGTATCAATGCTGGGAGGGTTCTCAGAACAGGAATTGTCAATGCTGGCAGGGAACTAAGAATGGGGAGTGTGAATGCAGGGAGGAGCCTAATTACAGGAAGTGTCAATCCTGGGAGGGGCCTAAGAACTTGGCCTGTCAATGCTAGGACAGGCCTAATATTAGGGAGTATTAATGCTGGGAGGGTCCTCTGAACAGGGAGTGACAATGCAGGATGGGACCTAATAACAGGGAGTGTCAATGCTGGTAAAGCCCTGTCATATTTACTTTGCATTTCTCTAATCAAGAGCAATTTAGAACATTTTAATATGTTTTTATAACCTTCCCTTCTGTCTTTGAATCATTATTTTTTACTGGTTCCAATGCAGAAGAGCGGTAAGGGCTGGGCAATAGGGGTTAAGTGACTTGCTCAGGGTAACATAGCTAGGAAGTGTCTGAGGCCAGATTTGAGCCTGGTTCTTTAGGGATGGCAATTATATTGGAAATTAGAGTGAAAATAAATAAAATGCAGATGATAATATTCATTTATATTGTATTCTACAACTTTGTTAAAGCTATTATTTTCTGTTTTTGCTCTATCATTGTCGAGCTATAAAAAGAATTAGGTAGGAACTCCTTTTCTGTGTTTTTTCCCAAATCATTTATACAATTTTGGAATTAATTGCTCTTGAAATCTTTAGTAGTATCCACTTATGAATCCATCTAGCCCAAGGGATTTTTTTCCTTAAGGGTTCCTTGTTGGTTTATTAAATTTCTTGTTCTGAGATGGGAGCATTTAAGTATTCTACTTCCTCTTTTGTTAATCTAAGCAATTTATATTTTTGTGAATATTCATCCATTTCACAGAGATTGTTAGATTTATTTGCATATATTTTGGCAAAATATCTCCTAAAGTTTTATTTAATATCCTCTTCATTGGTGGTGATTTAACCCTTTTCATTTTTTATACTGATTATTGGATTTTTTGGTATGAATGTATTTGCTTACTTTGTGCCTTTCTCATTTGATTGTGAGCTTGTGGTGTGCAAGAGATGATCATTTTCCTCTTTTCTATCCCCAGCATTTAGCACAGAGCCTGGCACACAGCTTCTGTGTCTTAAATAATTTCTGATGAGTTAATATATTCTTGCATAGTTTTTTCATTCCTGGCTCCTTAGCTTGGCTTTTGTTGATATTTGGTATACAATTATACATGTACATCCTCTCCTAGACAGAAGCTCGGTACCTTTTTGTCCCTACTACCTATAGCAACCAGAGGCATTAATGGGTGCTCATGAAAAGTTTCTGAACAAATATTTAATTGGATTGAGCAGTTTCATTTAACTGTTTTCATTTTTATTTGTATTTATAGCTGTATCTCTAGCTCTCAGAACAGGCTCAGGAAAGTAGTCATTTAGATTGTTTATTTTTTAAAAAAACTTTTAAATTGTAAATTAAGGTTTTAGTTTTTGACTGATTGACTTAAATAACATGGTCTTTGGTTCCATCTGGTGTCCCTCCAGGATACTGCAATTCAAAAAAAAAAAATTAGGGTTTTGCCCTCTTGTGGCCATCTCAGATACTGCAATTTTAGTCTGCCATCCTGTGTCCAAATGGCAGCATTACATTTCCACCCATTCTAAAACCATTTTTACTGGATTTTAGAACATGCAACAGTTGTTCTGATGAATCTGGCTTCTTGGCTTACACCGCTCCAAACAGCAAAACACTGTCAAAATGGGCATAATGTAGCCAAATGTAATTCTGAATTTAGGAAATTAAGTAGGAGGTTTAAGATTGAATTTAAGTAAGGCTAAATTACTAACACTAAAATAACTTTACACTCTTAAGCCTCTCACATGAGATTACCTATAAATATGAATATAAATAAAGATAAATATGGTAATGGTGGAGTTAGCATTAAGCAGCCTTCATCCTACAGCTTAACTTGCCCCTGCATATATTATTGATGCTTTCTACTCACAAAAAAATGAGGAAATAATAAATGTAAGAGAATGGGTGTGCTTAAGGTGGAGGTAAATTTTTGAAGTAAACATACACGTGTGACTAAGAGAATGGTGTGATGAAGACTGCTCATAGCGGCTCCTACAAGCAGTATTAATAATGATGGTGCAGGACTGAATCAGAGCAGGCAACCAAAAAAAAAACCTAGAAAAAGAACACATTAAAAATCCCCAATTAAAGATTAATTAGGAAATCCTAACCATCAAAGGAGAAATTAATAAAATTGAAAGTAAAAGAACTACTGAACTAATAAATAAGAGGAGCAGGTTCAATGAAAAAAATAGATTACTGGTTAATTAGATTTTTTTTTAAAGGAAGAAGAGAATCAAATGAATACTATAAAAAATTAAAAGGGCAATTTCACCTCTAATGAAGAGGAAATTAAAGCAATCATCAAGAACTATTTTGCCCAATTATATGCATATAAATCTGATAATCTATGGGAAATGGATGAAGATTTACAAAAATATAAATTGCTTGATTTAAAAAAGAGGAAATAGAATACTTAAATAATCTCATCTCAGAAAAAGAAATTGAGCAAGTCATCAATGAACTCCCCAAGAAAAAATTCACAAAACCAGATGGATTCACAAGTGAATTCTATCAACCATTTATAGGATAATTAATCCTAATATTCTTCAAAGCATTTGGTAAAATAAGGAAAGAAGGAATCCTACCAAATTTTTATGAAACAAATATGGTGTGAATACTTAAATCAGGAAGACTAAAAACAGAAAGAAAATTACAGATCAATTTCCTTAAATGAACATTGATGCAAAAATCTTAAAGTAGCAAAGAGATTACAGCAATATATCACAAGGATTATTCACCAGGAGGTATTTATACCAGGAATGCAAAGGTGATTTAATATTAGGCAAACTATCAGCAAAATTTTCCATAGGAATTATCAAACCAACAGAAATTGCATGTTTATCTCAATAGATGCTGAAAAAGCCTTTGACAAAATAAAACACTCATTGCTGTTAAAACCACTAGAAAGCCTAGGAATAAAAAGGGCCTTTCCTTAAAATAAGTGGTATTTATTTAAACCATCAGCAAGTATAATCTGCAATGGGGATATGTTAGAAGTCAATAAGTTCAGGAGTAAAGCAAGGATACCCACTATCAACATGATCATTTAATGTTGTACTAGAAATGTTAGTTTTAGTAATTAGAGAAGGAAAAGAAACTAAAGGAATTCAAGTAGGCAATAAGGAAACTAAACGATCACTCTTTAAAGATCATATGATGGTATATTTGGAGCATCCTAGAAAATCAACTAAAACACTTTGAAATAATTAAAAACAGTTGCAAAGTTGCATGATAAACCCACATAAATCATCAGCATTTCTATATATTTCCAACAAAGATCAGCAGCGAGACTTAGAAAAAGAAATTCCATTTAAAATCACTCTAGACAATATAAAATACTTGGGAATCTATCTGCCAAGACAAATGCAGGAATTATATGAATACAATCATAAAACACTTCACACAAATTAAATTAGGTCTAAAAAAATGGGAAAACAATAATTGCTCCTGGGTAGGCTGATCTAATATAAAAAAATGACAATCCTACAAAAATTAATTCATTCATGCAGTTCCATATCAAAATACCAAAAAACTATTTTATAAAGCTAGGGAAAAAACAACACAATTCATGTGGAAGAATAAAAGGTCAAGATTATTCAGGAAACTAATGAAAAAAATGTGAAGAACGATGGCTGGTAGTACCATATCTTCAACTGCACTATCAAGTAGCAATCATCAAAATAATCTGGCACCGGATAAAAAACAGAAGGGTGGATCAAGAAAAGGGTAAATGACCTCAGTAATCTAGTGATGGATAAAAGCTCAATATTTGATTTAAAAAGCTGCTAGGAAAATTGGAAAACATTAAGGTGAAAATAGCTTTAGATCACTATCTCACAACCTTTACCAATATCGCTTCAAAATGTGTATATGATTTAAATATAAAGAGAGATATTATAAGTAAATTAGGGAAACAAAGAATGGTCTATGTGTCAGATCTATGGAGAAGGGAAAAATCCGAGACCAAAAATATAGAGAACATTACAAGACCTTAAAGGAATTTGGAATCAGTACAATATTTGTGTCATAAAAGAGATTTTGTAAAGCTTCTTCTTTGCTTATTTGGTCAAATAGTTTGTATTGTATTGGGATTAGGCCCTGGGGATTTTTTCTTAGGAAGTTCCTTGATGGCTTGTTCAATTTCCTTTTCTGAGAGGGGGGGGGGGGCTACTATCATAATTGAGGAGAGGATAAGGGTGGTGACTGGTAACACTTAAAAACCTTATTCACATTGGAATTGGCTCACAGAGGGGAGAACATCCAGATTCACTGGAGTATAGAATCCTATCTTACCCTATAGAGAAGTAAAAGGCTGCTTTGAGATGAGCTAAACTATTAGCATGATTGACCATATCATTAATCAAACCAACAGAAATCGAATGTTTATCTTAACAAATGCAGAAAAAGCCTTTGACAAACTACAACACCCATTCCTACTAAAAACATAAAGCACAGGAAGAGACAGACCTTTTCTAAAAATAATAAGTATCTAAAAGCATCAGTAAGCATCATCTGCAACAGGGATAAATTAAAAGCCTTCCCAGTAAGATCAGGAGTGAAACAAGGATGCCCATTATCCCCTCTACTATTTGACATTGTATTAGAAACACTAGCAGTAGCAATTGGAGAAGAAAAAGAAATTGAAGGCATCAAAATAGGCAAGGAGGAGACCAAGTTATCACTCTTTGCAGGTGACATGATGGTCTACTTAAAGAATCCTAGAGATTCCACCAAAAAGCTAATTGAAATAATCAACAACTTTAGCAAAGTTACAAGATACAAAATAAACCCACATAAGTCATCAGCATTTTTATATACTTCCAACTCATCCCAGCAGCAAGAGTTAGAAAGAGAAATTCCATAGGAATTCCAATGGGAATGAGTTTCAAGCCTTCACAATAAGATCAGGAGTGAAGCAAGATGCCCATTATCACCTCTATTATTTAATATTGTACTAGAAATGCTAGCGTTACCAATTAGAGAAGAAAAAAATTGAAGGAAGTATTCATTAAGGAAACTTAACTATCGCTCTTTGTAGATGACATGACACTCTACTTGGAGAATTCTAAAAAATCAAATTAATGAAAACTAGTTGAAATTATTCATATTTTAGCAAAAGTGCAAGATATAAAATAAATCCACTCAAATCATCCACATTTCTATATATTTCCCACACAACTCAGCAGCAAGATTTAGATAGAGAAATTCCATTTAAAATCACCTTAGGGAGGCAAGATGAAGGAGTAACTAGAGAGCAGCGCCTTTTTACCACAAAAATCCTCTCTGACCAAGAGTACAATATTGCCACGAAATGAATACAGGAGTGAAACAAAGAGACAAAATGAAACAAGCCTCAAAAGAGGAGAAACCCAAAGAGTAGCCAGAGACCATCTGGGGATCTGGGGTGAGAGGGGAACAGAGCTAGCATGAGGCATGGCAGTAAGTGAGGATCAAGCCAAGAGCCACACCCCTCACTTCCACACATCTGCTCTCACTGGTTCTGGCTACTGGGCAGACCCTGAGATTCTGCCTGGGAAATAGTGGTCCAAGCCAATTCACCTCTCTTGAAATTTCAAACCTGTGGAGAAGTCCTGAATCCCAGCCCAGGGCGATCTGGGCTGAAGGGGGCTGATCTGTGTGGGTCCAGAGCAAAGCCAGGAATCCCACTCTCGATTTCAGATGAGGACATAATCCATGTTTTGAGGTGAGAACCAAGCTCTGAGGGGGAGCCTCCCGGGGGACTTTTTCCCCAAAACTAAGGATAGAGTTCCAGGATAGGGCAATCAAGGGTGAGCCTGATTGTATCAAGGACACCTTGAGACAAAAAAAAAAAACCTTGAGCCTAAGCCTGGGGCTAGAATTAGATTGGCACCTGACCTGATCAAGTGCACAGTGACTTCTAAAGCTTACTAGACTGAGGACACCAAGTCAAACCAAACTGCATGACTTCTCTCATCAACATCCCTAACTAATGGAATTTACATCATTGTTATCTTCTCCCTAGTCTCAGAGAAAGTAATATAAGAGTAAAATGCCTGCACACTATTTCCCCAATACATCACCAAAAGATTAGACTCACAAAACCAAACCCAAAAAACTATTATGGGTTAACTTTTGCTTACGTACATAATTTCCAGCAGAAGCTGTATCCACAAGCCAAGCCCAGAATATCCCCTACTCCCCTGGAAAGAAACTCATTCTCCTAAAACCAGTGCAGATATCATTCATGAGGAAAGACTTGAACAGGTCCACCAAGGTCCACCATGCCTCTGTGACTTGATTCTACCTATCAAAACTCCCCTTGAGAAACTCCCTAGTAAACCCTGAAAAATGATCAGCCTAATATTAAATCTGAATTGTGTTCTCAGTACCTTTCTGATCTCTCAACCTCACTGCTATGATTGTTGGGTTGTTTCTAGAGTTTCTGATTGATTATCTATTTTTATTAAAGCTAATAAGTAATTTTCCTTGATTGTCTGTAAGCTCAAAGCTCCTCACAGGTTAATGAGAAAATTAAGTCACCTGTGATGAAATCATTTATCTTGTGTAGAACCTTTGTGTTTCCTGTCAAATCAATAGTTACCATACAAATGTATAGAATGTTAATCAAACAATTTGTTAAAAGATAATGTATCACCTATCCAATTATCTTTACTCAAACATGTATGTTGAATAATGTATGTGTGTGCCCCAAAAATGGGTATAAAAATAAAGACCAAACTTGGGCATGGCGAAGCAGCCATTTCATGCAGAGCATACCCCTGGAAGAAACATATACACAGAGCTGCTTACCCTCTCTCATTTTGCCTATCTGCTCCACCTACCAAGGACCCCATGAGCCACAAGTGAGACTGGACCCTGGCCTGTGGCACTCATGGGAGTAGGAAACAAGAACAAACTTTGGGGTCTCCAACTTACAAGCTAGCCCTAAACTTGGAGTTCATCAAATCTTACTAGGCTATAAGTGTGGGGTTTCTAGATTCCATGTTGACACTACTAATGAATTGTTTAAATGCATAGAGAAACAGAACTTGATAAGAGGCCCAAAACAGGAGATTCCTCCCCCCCCCTCCCTGCAGCCTTCCTGCTGCCTTTCCCCTAAAGCCCCTCCCCTTCTCACAGCAAAGAAGACAACACTAGCAGAACAGAGAGGAAGTTACTGAATACAAATCAAATTATTTCTTGGAATAAGGATTCCACTATTGGCTTTATTACATGGAAATTCACATAAAAATAGAAAGAGTATACCTATGATTTTAAGCAAGCAGGACTAAACTATTAAAGATTTTTTTTTAGAGAATAAACCTATCTTATCACAAACTAATTTTGATAAGAATTTAAGACAGAAAGACAAAGTTTTTAACGATCATGGTAAAGCAAATATAAATAAGGTATAAAAGAATGTGCAGAATTGGCATTTGCATAGAGAAGCGGAAGGAAAATACAGTTACTTGAAGCAGATCAGAATAAGAAAGCAAAAAACACGAAGCTCGTTTTGATATTATGAATTCTATATGAATGAAACAAGAATACTAAAAAGAACAAGTTTTTCTCTCAACTGTAAAGTGTATGATTTGTTGGTTTATGGGAATTGCAGCACTAGGATAGTTTTTTAAAGTAATAAAGTAATTTTTACGGTAAAGCAATAAGGGGTGTGTGTGATGATTAGATTCCCCCAAAGCCAATATCATATTCATACTCAGTCTTTGATGAGAACAGTCTAAATGCTGCTTTGAGGCAAGTCTTGTGTGAAGTAATTTTTATAAACATGATCCTCACTAGAGAAAGGGATGTATGGCAAATAAGGAGAGAATTTCTCCAAAGTTATCCAAGACTATTTCGAAGCTAATTGGCCAAATATGGACCTAGAGGAATTGCATAGGGTCACAGTATACATTTCTAAAGACCATGAACAAAAAAAATGAGGAAACAAATGATTTGGTAGCAGAATTACAAAAAGAACTAAAAACATTAACGGAAAGACTTGCTAAACCAGAGAAAGGAGGTCAAGCAGTGGCCATTGCCCCTTTACAGGAATCCACTCATCCATCATCAATGTGCCATTTCTGTGCACAACAGGGTCACATAATGATGAATTTTTGAAATTGGAAACAGGCAACTTGGAATAATAACTTTAGAAATAATAACTTCTGGAATAATAACACCTTTAGATATCCTAACAAATATGGCAATAATACTCCACATCCAAATCCAAATCAGGCGAACAATAACTCACACTGCCAACAACAATATGTCCAATGTAGAGCTCATCCTCACTATACTCAGGGCAAGAATGTCCCTCAGCCTAGGGGAGCCCAAGGAAATCCCCAAACACACCAAATACTCAGAAATCTTTATGAAGGTGTGAAAAGCAGAAAGGGCACTGGAATCAGAGGATACAGCCTTTGATTTCCCAGACCCTGATGTCTTAATACCAGAAATTAAAAAGGAATATATGCCAGAAATGGAAAAGGAATATTTCCAACAAAATATTGCAAATACATGAAAGAGATAGAAAAGATTCTCTTAGAAGGTTAAGCACTGGCTAATAAGTATAATGACATATCCAAATCTCTAGAAAATATTAATTTGAATCATTATTAAAGTTAACCCAATTTTGCACAAAAAAACACCTTAAAATGACTTACAGTGTTTGGAGCCTTTACAGTAAATACAGTCTATATTTTTAAAACAGACACTACATTGTGATTGATGTAAATCTTTTGAAAGGAAAAGTTTTGGCTCCATATTTAAGCTATTTGTGTTTAATCTATAACCAAGCTATAATTGTAATCTATAATATTGCTCCCAGGTAAAGAGAGAACCTTCTATGGATGATGAGTAATTGGATTGATCCTATTGGATTGATTTTTTGCTTTTAGAATTATCATTATAAAAATATTATAAATTTTGCTATTGTATATGTATTCCATTGTACTATTTTTATTTGTACTATCCTCAATCAACAGAACAGAACTAACTCACCAGAACACAGCAGAAGGTTCGAAAACTCACTTAAATTTTGTCTGAGATCTCAAACACCAGAACCAGGGGTGGGTTCCAGTGTATAAATGGAGATTTTGAACCTTTGACTTCATTCCCCAGAAGTCCTTGGTATTTCCCAGAATTCTCTATAATCTCTCCTGTGCCTCCACACTGGCAGGATCACGTTATTAGTATTTAACTGGTGGTAACTCTGCCCACGGGGTCTTTCTTTGGGAGGATGCAGCATATGGAGTGGTAAGCTAAGTGTGGGGATTTTAAATGGGCTCACCAGCCATGGGTGCATGGTTTTTTATTTTGTATCCTCTTTATTCCTTGATTTCTAATAATCATTTAATAAGCCTCATAAAATATAATATTTTTTGAGATATAATTGAGATATAATTTTAGATTTTACACCGGAGAAGGCACCATTCACTTCCTTGGATTTCTGACCCACTCTCTTATGGGCTATGGGAAATGCATTCTTCCCAAGTCCTCACTCAAAAACACCCCTAAAGGGGATAGGGGTTTGAGGCTCCTTCACAGGCTCCAACCTAGCAAAAGCTGCACCTGTAGGATTGGAGTTACAACCTAAGTCATTTAGCCATAATGAGACCAGAGACCTTTTACCCACATATGCACACACAAAAACACATTCACTCACAACTGCCCTCTCCAAAGTCCTTACCTCCTGGTCCTGGGTTTGAGACCTCACTGGGGCCACCATAAGAAGTGGGGTACTTCATAAAGTGAGTCTGGACACCCAGAAGTTCAATTATTGGAACTGTTATTTATTTATCTATTGATTCAGAAAGAATCTACTGGTTGGGACAGTTTTCCCTAGTGGAAGCTGTGCCGACTGAGGACATGAGGCAGCTTTTATAGGGTGTAGGAACAAAAGGTTGTACATTCCTTTCCACAAATGGTTTTCCTTAACAAACCTTATCTCGACTTCCAGTCAAGATGGAGGCTTAGAGAAAGCTAAAGTTCAGATCTCCGGAAAACCCTTCCCGACCGATCTCAAACTATAAGCTCCTAAGGTGCCGAAATTCAAAACGATCAACAGCACAGACCCTGGGAATCCTCCTCCTGGACCTGGACCTGAATCAAAAGGTACGGCCCCCCTCAAAAGCCATAACCCGAGATCACTCGGACCTATGGGGTAGGAGCGTAGAGTCCAAGGCTCCGGGAATCCGCGGCCCCACCCCCCTCAGAGAGCAGGGTCTTCTGAAACAACAGCAAACCTCAGGGTGGGCAAGACAGCCTCAGGGGCCAGATCCTTCTATCCAAGTCTCAGTGAAAGTCACTGCCCTCTGAGCTCCAGGAAGCCGCAGCCCATCCCCCCGCAGAGAGCAGGGTTGTCTGAAACAATAGCAACCCTCAGTGCGGGCAAGACAGCCTCACGGGCTGGATCCTTCTATCGGAGTCTCAGTGAAAGTCACTGCCCTCGGAAGCCACGGCCCCTTCCCCAGAAGAGAGCAGGGTCCTCTGAAACAACAGCAACCCTCAGGGCCCACAAAACAGCCTCAAGGCCAGCTATTCTGAAGCAACTTCCGGAAAGCAACCTGACCCAGTCCAGTCAAGGGGGCACCTTAGCAGCAGGGAAACAGAGAGAACCGGGGGAGAGTGTGGCTCCCTGGTCCGACCCTTCCATTCCAGTTCCAGTGAAAGTCATTGCCTTAAGGCATACTCAGTTTAACCCAGGGGAAGCTCATAGAACCGACAATCTGCCCAGGACTAAAGCCTCTGAACACCAGACAGAGATAAGAAAAACTAATCCTCCCCATTCAGAGATGGCAAACTCCAAAGAAGCACAGAAGCCCCCAAATCCCAAGAAAAATAAGAAGAAAGGGGCGACTTTGGACACATTCTACGGAGCCAAAATACAAAATACAGAAGAGATAGAAGACGATACACAAGAAAATGCTCCAAAACCTTCCAAAGGAAATGGAAACTCTCCACAAACCCATGAAGAATTTGAATCAGAAATGACTAAAAAGATGGAAGCCTTCTGGGAGGAAAAGTGGGAAATAATGCAAAAGAAATTCACGCATCTACAAAACTTGTGTGACCAAACTGAAAAGGAAAACCAGGCTTTAAAGGCCAGAATCAGGCAGCTGGAAGACAATGATTGTGTAAAAGAGCAAGAATTAATAAAGCAAAGCCAAAATACCAAGAAATTAGAAGAGAACATAAAATATCTCACCGACAAGGTGACGGATCTGGAAAATAGAGGGAGAAGAGATAATTTAAGAATAATTGGACTTCCAGAAAAGTCAGAAATAAACACCAAACTCGACATCGTGATACAAGATATAATCAAAGAAAATTGCCCAGAGATTCTAGAACAAGGGGGTAGTACAGCCACTGACAGAGCTCAAAGAACACCTTCTACACTAACCCCCCAAAAGACAACTCCCAGTAATGTAATTACCAAATTCCAAAGCTCTCAAACAAAAGAAAAAATCCTACAGGAAGCCCGAAAAAGACAATTTAGATATAAAGGAATGCCAATCAGGGTCACCCAAGACCTTGCAAGTTCTACTCTGAATGATCGTAAGGCATGGAACATGATCTTCCGAAAGGCAAGAGAGCTGGGTCTTCAACCAAGAATCAGCTGTCCAGAAAAACTGACTATATACTTCCAAGGCAAAGTATGGGCATTCAACAAAATAGAAGACTTCCAACTTTTTGCAAAGAAAAGACCAGAGCTCTGTGGAAAGTTTGATACCGAAAAACAAAGAGCAAGGAATACCTGAAAAGGTAAATATTAAGGAAAGGGGAAAGGAGAAAAATGTTATCTTCTTCTTTTACTCAAACTCTCTTCTATAAGGACTACATTTATATCAATCTATGTATACTAACATGTGGGGAAAATGTAATGTATAAATAGGGGGTAAAGAAAGACCAAATAGAATAATCTTTCTCACACAAAAATTCACATCGGAAGGGGAGGGGAAGAAAACTTCTATAAGAAGGAGAGGAAGAGAGGGTTTTTTACTTAAACCTTAATCTCAGGGAAATCAACTCTGAGAGGGAAAAACATCCAGATCCATTGGGATCTTGAATTCTATCTTACCCAACAAGAGTAGGGAGAAGGGAAAACCAAGGGGGAAAGGGGGAGAGAGAAAACAAAAAGGGAGGGAAAGAGAGGGGGGAGGGGGAAGGAACAAAAAGGGAGGGACTAAAAAGGGAAACATCAAGGGAGGGGACAAGGGGGACTGATTCAAAGTAAATCACTGGACTAAAAGGTAGAGTCGAAGAATAAAAGGTTAGAATTAGGGAAGGATATAAAAATGCCAGGGAGTCCACAAATGACAATCATAACTTTGAACGTGAATGGGATGAACTCACCCATAAAATGTAGACACATAGCAGATTGGATTAGAACCCAAAACCCTACCATATGTTGTCTTCAAGAAACACATATGAGACGGGTTGACACTCACAAGGTTAGAATTAAAGGTTGGAGTAAGACCTTTTGGGCCTCAACTAATAGAAAGAAGGCAGGAGTGGTAATCATGATATCTGACAAAGCCAAAGCACAAATAGACCTGATCAAAAGGGATAGGGAAGGTAAATATATTCTGCTAAAAGGGAGTATAGACAATGAGGAAATATCACTAATCAACATGTATGCACCAAATGGTATAGCATCCAAATTTTTAATGGAGAAACTAGGAGAATTGAAGGAGGAAATAGACAGTAAAACCATATTAGTGGGAGACTTGAACCAACCACTATCAAATTTAGATAAATCAAACCAAAAAATAAACAAGAAAGAGGTAAAAGAGGTGAATGAAATCTTAGAAAAATTAGAGTTAATAAACATATGGAGAAAAATAAATAGGGACAAAAAAGAATACACCTTCTTTTCAGCACCACATGGCACATTCACAAAAATAGATCATACACTAGGTCATAGAAACATGGCACTCAAATGCAGAAAAGCAGAAATAATAACTGCAGCCTTTTCAGATGACAAGGCAATTAAAATATTGATCTGCAAGGGTACATGGAGACCCAAATCAAAAATTAATTGGAAATTAAATAACATGATACCACAAAATCGGATAGTTAGAGAAGAAATCATAGAAACAATTAACAATTTCGTTGAAGAAAATGACAACAGCGAAACATCCTTTCAAACCTTATGGGATGCAGCCAAGGCAGTACTTAGAGGAAAATTCATATCCCTGAGTGCATATATTAACAAATTAGGGAGGACAGAGACCAAGGAATTGGAAATGCAAATCAAAAAACTTGAGAATGAACAAATTAAAAACCCCCAGAAGAAAACCATACTAGAGATCCTAAAAATTAAGGGAGAAATTAATAAAATAGAAAGTGACAGAACTATTAAGCTAATAAACAAGACTAGAAGCTGGTACTTTGAAAAAACAGCAAAATAGACAAAGTACTGGTTAATCTAATTAAAAAAAAGAAAGAAGAAAGGCAAATTAACAGCATCGAGGATGAAAAGGAGGATCTCACCTCCAATGAAGAGGAAATTAAGGCAATCATTAAAAACTACTTTGCCCAACTATATGGTAATAAATATACCAACCTAGGTGATATGGATGAATATTTACAAAAATATAAATTGCCTAGACTAACAGAAGAAGAAATAGTTTTCTTAAATAATCCCATATCAGAAAAAGAAATCCAACAGGCCATCAAAGAACTTCCTAAGAAAAAATCCCCAGGGCCTGATGGATTCACCAGTGAATTCTATCAAACATTCAGAGAACAGTTAATCCCAATACTATACAAACTATTTGACATAATAAGCAAAGAGGGGGTTCTACCAAACTCCTTTTATGACACAAGCATGGTACTGATTCCAAAATCAGGCAGGCCAAAAACAGAGAAAGAAAATTATAGACCAATCTCCCTAATGGATAGAGATGCAAAAATCTTAAATAGGATACTAGCAAAAAGACTCCAGCAAGTGATTAGAAGGGTCATCCACCATGATCAAGTAGGATTTATACCAGGGATGCAGGGCTGGTTCAACATTAGGAAAACTATCCACATAATTGACCACATCAACAAGCAAACCAACAAGAACCACATGATTATCTCAATAGATGCAGAAAAAGCCTTTGATAAAATACAACACCCATTCCTACTAAAAACACTAGAAAGCATAGGAATAGAAGGAATAGAAGGAATAGAAGAATAAAAATAATAAACAGTATATATCTAAAACCATCAGCTAATATCATCTGCAATGGGGATAAACTAAATCCATTCCCACTAAGATCAGGAGTGAAACAAGGATGCCCATTATCACCTCTATTATTTGACATTGTATTAGAAACACTAGCAGTAGCAATTAGAGAAGAAAAAGAAATCGAAGGCATCAAAATAGGCAAGGAGGAGACCAAATTATCGCTCTTTGCAGATGACATGATGGTCTACTTAAAGAATCCTAGAGATTCAACCAAAAAGCTAATTGAAATAATCAACAACTTTAGCAAAGTTGCAGGATACAAAATAAACCCACATAAGTCATCAGCATTTCTATATAATTCCAACACAGCTCAGCAGCAAGAACTAGAAAGAGAAATCCAATTCAAAATTACCCTAGACAAAATAAAATACTTAGGAATCTATCTCCCGAGACAAACACAGGATCTATATGAACACAACTACAAAACACTTTCCACACAACTAAAACTAGACTTTAATAATTGGAAGAACATTAACTGCTCATGGGTAGGACAAGCCAATATAATAAAATTGACCATCCTACCCAAACTCATCTATCTATTTAGTGCCATACCCATGGAACTTCCAAAAAATTTTTTTACTGATTTAGAAAAAACCATAACAAAGTTCATTTGGAAGAACAAAAGATCAAGGATATCCAGGGAAATAATGAAAAAAAAATACAAAGGAAGGGGGTCTTGCAGTTCCAGATCTCAGACTATATTACAAAGCAGCGGTCATCAAAACAATTTGGTACTGGCTAAGAGACAGAAAGGAGGATCAGTGGAATAGACTGGGGGCAAGCAACCTCAGCAAGACAGTATATGACAAACCCAAAGATCCCAGCTTTTGGGACAAAAATCCACTATTTCATAAAAACTGCTGGGAAAATTGGAGGACAGTGTGGGAAAGATTAGGCTTAGATCAACACCTCACACCCTACACCAAGATAAATTCAAAATGGGTGAATGACTTGAACATAAAGAAGGAAACTATAAGAAAATTAGGCGAACACAGAATAGTATACATGTCAGACCTTTAGGAAGGGAAATACTTCAAAACCAAGCAAGGATTAGAAAGAGTTACAAAATGCAAAATAAATAATCTGGATTACATCAAATTAAAAAGGTTTTGTACAAACAAAACCAATGTAACCAAAATCAGAAGGGTAGCAATAAATTGGGAAACAATCTTCATAAAAACCTCTGACAAAGGTTTAATTACTCAAATTTATAAAGAACTAAATCAATTGTACAAAAAATCAAGCCATTCTCCAATTGACAAATGGGCAAGGGACATGAACAGGCAGTTCTCAGCCAAAGAAATCAAAACTATTAATAAGCACATGAAAAAGTGCTCTACATCTCTTATAATCAGAGAGATGCAAATCAAAACAACTCTGAGGTATCACCTCACACCTAGCAGATTGGCTAACATGACAGCTATGGAAAGTAATGAATGCTGGAGGGGATGTGGCAAAGTGGGGACATTAATTCATTGCTGGTGGAGTTGTGAATTGATCCAACCATTGTGGAGGGCAATTTGGAACTATGCCCAAAGGGAGATAAAAGAATGTCTGCCCTTTGATCCAGCCATAGCACTGCTGGGCTTGTACCCCAAAGAGATAATGGACAAAAAGACTTGTACAAAAATCTTCATAGCTGCGCTCTTTGTGGTGGCCAAAAATTGGATAATGAGGGGTGCCCTTCAATTGGAGAATGGCTGAACAAATTGTGGTATATGTTGGTGATGGAATACTATTGTGCTAAAAGGTATAATAAAGTGGAGGAATTCCATGGAGACTGGAACAACCTCCAGGAAGTGATGCAGAGCGAAAGGAGCAGAACCAGGAAAACATTATACACAGAGACTGATACATTGTGGTACAATCGAAGGTGATGGACTTCTCCATTAGTATCAATGCAATTTCCCTGAACAATCTGCAGGGATCTAAAAAAAAATACTACCCACAAGCAGAGGATAAACTGTGGGAGTAAAAACACCGATGAAAAGCAACTGCTTGACTACAGAGTTGGAGGAGATAAGACTGAGGAGAGACTCTAAATGAACACTATAATGCAAATTCCAACAACCGGGCAATGGGTTCGAGTCAAGAACACATGTGATAACCAGTGGAATCATGCGTCGGCTATGGGAGAGGGAAAGGCGGGAGGGGGGGGAGAGGAGGAAAAGAAAATGATCTTTGTTTCCAGTGAATTATGTATGAAAACGACCAAATAAAATAATGTTTAAAAAAAAAAGAAAAAATGACCATCCTACCCAAACTTATTTATCTATTTAGTGCCATACCCATTGAACTACCAAAATACTTCTTCACTGATTTAGAAAAAAACATAACAAAGTTCATTTGGAAGAACAAAAGATCAAGGATATCCAGGGAAATAATGAAAAAAACCACATATGATGGGGGCCTTGCAGTCCCTGACCTTAAACTATATTACAAAGCAGCAGTCATTAAAACAATTTGGTACTGGCTAAGAAACAGAAAGGAAGATCAGTGGAATAGACTGGGGGAAAGCGCCCTCAGCAAGACAGTATACGATAAACCCAAAGATCCCAGCTTTTGGGACAAAAATCCACTATTCGATAAAAACTGTTGGGAAAATTGGAAGACAGTGTGGGAGAGACTAGGAATAGGTCAACACCTCACACCCTACACCAAGATAAATTCAAAATGGGTGAGTGACTTAAACATAAAGAAGGAAACCATAAGTAAATTGGGTAAACACAGAATAGTATACATGTCAGACCTTTGGGAGGGGAAAGACTTTAAAAACAAGCAAGACATAGAAAGAATCACAAAATATAAAATAAATAATTTTGACTACATCAAATTAAAAAGCTTTTGCACAAACAAAACCAATGTAACTAAAATCAGAAGGGAAACAACAAACTGGGAAAAAGTCTTCATAGAAATCTCTGACAAAGGTTTAATTACTCAAATTTATAAAGAGCTAAATCAACTGTACAAAAAATCAAGCCATTCTCCAATTGAAAAATGGGCAAGGGACATGGATAGGCAGTTCTCAGATAAAGAAATCAAAACTATTAATAAGCACAGGAAGTGTACTAAATCTCTTATAATCAGAGAGATGCAAATTAAAACAACTCTGAGGTATCACCTCACACCTAGCAGATTGGCTAACATAACAGCAAAGGAAAGTAATGAATGCTGGAGGGGATGTGGCAAAATAGGGACATTAATTCATTGCTGGTGGAGTTGTGAACTGATCCAACCATTCTGGAGGGCAATTTGGAACTATGCCCAAAGGGCGACAAAAGAATATCTACCCTTTGATCCAGCCATAGCACTGCTGGGTCTGTACCCCAAAGAGATAATGGACAAAAAGACTTGTACAAAAATCTTCATAGCTGCGCTCTTTGTGGTGGCCCAAAACTGGAAAAAGAGGGGATGCCCATCAATTGGGGAATGGCTGAGCAAATTGTGGTATATGTTGGTGATGGAATACTATTGTGCAAAAAGGAATAATAAAGTGGAGGAATTCCATGGAAACTGGAACGACCTCCAGGAAGTGATGCAGAGCGAGAGGAGCAGAACCAGGAGAACATTGTACACAGAGACAAACACATTGTGGTATAATCGAACGTAATGGACTTCTCCATTAGTGGCGGTGTAATGTCCCTGAACAATTTGCAGGGATCTAGGAGAAAAAAACACTATTCATAAGCAAAGGATAAACTTTGGGGGTAGAAACACCGAGGAAAAGCAACTGCCTGAATACAGCGGTTGAGGGGACATGACAGAGGAGAGACTCTAAATGAGCACTCTAATGCAAATATTATCAACATAGCAATGGGTTCAAATCAAGAAAACATGTAATGCCCAGTGGATTTATGCGTCGGCTATGGGGGTGGAGGGGAGGAAAAGAAAATGATCTATGTCTTTAATGAATAATGCTTGGAAATGATCAAATAAAATATTAAAAAAATAACCTTATCTCACAAAAGCATATGTGTGGTACATGCAGAACACTTAGACATATATTAACCATATGTTACTTTGCATTCCAACCTGACATGTATGTTTATCTAGATGTTATCAGTAATCATCAGTAAATAAAACCAGATCTGGATTGTCTAAAGGAGAGTCCAAGAGATGATCTCGAGGCTTTTCTGCCATGGACACTAGTGTTTCACAACTGTGTAATGGTTCTCCTGAAGTTGGTAAATCTGGAAGCAAGGTGGCAGGGTTAAGGATTGTACAGTGTTTCAAGGTAATGTTTTTGCTATTTAATAAGGTTATTTCATACCTTGTAATTTGCTGATCCGAGAATGCCTGTGTTCTATGCCTTAGCAACAATGCTTCTACCTCATGTGGGAACATAATTGTTAATGGGCATCCCAAAACTAGATCAACAGTTTTTGTCACTAGTAAGGCTGTAGCAGCTCTAAGACATGGTGGTGCACCTGAGGCTACTGGGTCCAGTTGGGCAGAATAATAAGCAATTGAGTGCTGAGAAGGTCCCACAATCTGAGTTAAAATACCTGAAGCTACCCCTCTTCATTGTTGTAATCTGGGATGCCTAGAGCAGGGGCAGACAGGATAGCCTGTTTTAGATCTGATAGAGCTGATAAGTATTCTGGCTCTAATTTGAGGGGTTCAGGAACCAAATGCCTTGTTGGTGCTATAAGGGGTTTTGTAATTTCCCCATAGCAAGGAATCTATTGTCTACAAAACCTTGTTGCTCCTAAAATTGCTCTTAACTGTTTCTTAGTGGTAGGAACACTTAAATTTTGAATATTTTCAATTCATTTGAGAGAAATGAAGTGTGCACCCACAGTCAGGACGAATCCCAAATATTCTACTTTAGGGAGACACTACAGAACTTTATCCTTCGAGATCTTATGTCCTCTTTTGTGCAATTCCAAAAGATGTTTACTATCTTCCTGACATGCTTCTGCGTCTGTTGAAGCCAAGAGTAGATCATTTACAAATCTGATTAATTTGCTATTTTTAAATGTTATATTATCTGTGTCTTGGCTCAAAATTTGTGCAAATAAACTTAGGCTTTCCACGATCCCTTGTGGCAGACAACTCCATGTGAATTTGAGACCTTCCAGGTAAAAACAAAGATATGCCCGGAGTTCTCATGTATGGGTATGGAAAAGAAGGCTGAGCACAAGTCTACTACTGTAAAGTATGTAGCTGTGCTAGGAATAGAAGAAATAATCATATGTATGTTGGAAACCACAGAGTATCTCTTTATAATGTGGTTGTTCACAGCCCTCAAATCCTGCACGAATCTATAGAGGTACATGACATCCGGCTCCCTTTTTATTTTTTTAATGGGCAGGTTGGGCATGTTGTATTCATATTTACAAGTGATTATTATTCCCTGTTCAATTAATGAGTTTATTACTAGGGTAATTTGGAACATAGCAAAATAATTTTCCAATTTGGCTTGCACGTTCTCCTGTATTTTAGCCTCAATTTTTTTCTGTTTTCATGTGTTTTATCTTCAGAATTTTGCATAATTATTTTGTATTTTACCATCTCTTAACACAGTACTGAGGAGTACAAAAATGACATTACCTAATAACATAAACAATTGGAGGTATCCTGAATTCCTCAATGTCCCTAATTCTTCAACCGCCATATAAATGTCGAAGAACATAGTATCCATTTATATATATTTTTTCTTGTAATTCCTTTCATAGCTGGCTTCACAAAACACATGAAGAGCAGGACACGGTCTCCCTCACTCCTAATTAAGAGTAATCTTGGTAGTATTGTTAGTGAAGGTTGCCTAAAGTTGTTTGTTCCCTGAGGGAAAGGAAAACAGCTTCTCCAGTCCTGCCACTTCTTGGTTTAAAACAAACAAACAAACAAAACAGCTGTGTTCAATTCAAATTAAGGAAAAATGATTTTTTGTAAAATTTGTTTAGTTCTTTTTTTTTTAAACCCTCACCTTCCATCTTGGAGTCAATACTGTGTATTGGCTCCAAGGCAGAAGAGTGGTAAGGGCTAGGCAATGGGGGTCAAGTGACTTGCCCAGGGTCACACAGCTAGGAAGTGTCTGAGGTCAGATTTGAACCATAGGACCTCCCATTTCTAGGCCTGACTCTCAATCCACTGAGCTACCCAGATGCCCCCTGTTTAGTTCTTTATAAATTTGAGTAATTAGACCTTTGTCAGAGTTTTTTGTAATGAAGATTGTTTCCCAATATGTTGCTTCCCTTCTAATTTTGGATACATTCGTTTTGTTTGTACAAAAACTTTTTAATTTGATGTATTCAAAATTATTGATTTTATATTTTGTGATTTTTTTCTAGCTCTTGCTTGGCTTTAAAGTCTTTCCTTTCCCAAAGATCTGACAAGTATACTATTCTGTGTTCACCTAATATGCTTATAGTTTCCTTCTTTATATTCAGGTCATTCACCCATTCTGAGTTTATCTTGGTGTAGGGTGTGAGATGTTGATCCAAACCTAATCTCTCCCATACTGTCTTCCAATTTTCCCAGCAATTTTTATCAAATAGTGGGTTTTGGTCCCAAAAATTGGGATCTTTGGGCTTATCATAGACTGTCTCGCTGAGGTTATTTACCCCTAGTCTATTCCACTGATCCCCCTTTCTGTCTCTTAGCCAGTACCAAATTGTATTGATAACCACTGCTTTATAGTATAGTTTGAGATCTGGGACTGCAAGGCCACCTTCCTTTGCATTTTTTTCATGATTCCCCTGAATATCCTTGATCTTTTGTTCTTCCAAATGAACTTTGTTATGTTTTTTTTCTAATTCTGTAAAAAAGTTTTTTGGTAGTTCAATGGGTATGGCACTAAATAACTAAATTAATTTGGGCAGGATTGTCATTTTTATTACGTTAGCTCATCCTACCCATGAGCAATCCATGTTTCTCCAATTGTTTAGATCTAATTTTAATTGTGTGGAGAGTGTTTTGTAGTTGTGTTCATATACTTCCTGTGTTTGTCTCGGCAGATATATTCCTAAGTATTGCATATTTTCTAGGGTGATTTTAAATGGAATTTCCCTTTCTAATTCTTGCTGCTGAAATGAGTTGGAGATATATAGAAATGCTGATGACTTGTGCGGGTTTATTTTGTATACTGCTACTTTGCTCAAGGTATTGATTATTTCAACTAGCTTTTTGGTTGATTCTTTAGGATTCTTTAAGTAGACCATCATGTCATCCACAAAGAGTGATAGCTTGGTCTCCTCATTGTCAATTTAAATACCTTCAATTTCTTTTTCTTCTCTAATTGTTACTGCTAGTGTTTCTAGTACAATGTTAAATAATACAGTTGAAAATGGGTATCCTTGTTTCACTCCTGATCTTATTGGAAAGGCTTCTAGTTTATCCCCATTGCAGATGATGTTTGCTGATGGTTTTAGATATATACTGTTTATTATTTTTATGAAAGGCCTTTCTATTCCTATATTTTCTAGTGTTTTCAATAGGAATGGGTGCTGTATTTTATCAAAGGCTTTTTCTGCATCTATTGATATAATCATGTGATTTTGTCGGTTTGCTTATTAATATGGTCAATTATGTGGATGGTTTTCCTAATATTGAACCATCCTTGCATTCCTGGTATGAATCCTACCTGGTCATAGTGAATAACCCTCGTGATGACTTGCTGGAGTCTTTTTTTGCTAGTATCCTATTTAAGATTTTTTGCATCTATATTCATTAAGGAAATTGGTCTATAGTTTTCTTTCTCTGTTTTTGACCTGCCTGGCTTTGGGATCAGTACCATATTTGTGTTGTAAAACGAATTTGATAGAACTCATTCTTTACTTATTCTGTCAAATAGTTTGTATAATATTGGGGTTCATTGTTCTGTGAATGTTTGATAGAATTCATTTGTAAATCCATCTGGACCTGGTGATTTTTTATTAGGAAGTTATTTGATGGCTTGTTCAATTTCTTTTTCTGATACAGGGTTGTTTATATAATATTTGTTGCCATGTAATATAAAAATAGTAGTTTTTAATGATTGTCATAATCTCCTCTTCATTTGAGGTGAAGCCTCCCTTTTTATCTTGGATTCTGTCAATTTGGTTTTCTTCATTCCTTTTTTAATTAGACTGACTAGTACTTTGTCTATTTTATTTGTTTTTTCAAAGTACCAGCTTCTGGTCTTATTTATTAAATCAATTGTTCTTTAAATTTCAATTTTATTAATTTCTCCTTTGATTTTTTGGATCTCTAATTTAGTCTTCATCTGTGGATTTTTAATGTGTTTGCTTTATAGTTTTTTAATTTGCATGCCCAATTCATTGACCTCTGCCCTTTCCATGGCTTTTCTGGAGGCACAAGCCTATGGAGAGGCCCATCTCTTGGGACTCCTTTTCCCTTGGATTTCTGGAGGCACCAGCCTCTGAGGAGGCTCCTCATCTTGGAGGCCTCATGGCTGGAAGCTGTGCTAGATTTAATCCACTGCCCCATGCCCCCCTCCCCACTCTTGGCTGGGGCCTCTGAACTCATGCCTGCTGTCTCTCTTTTTCCTTTCTTTCTTTCTTCCTTAATATCTTCTCTTTATTGTAAATAAACCACCATATAATTCCATTCTGACTTGAGCATTTCATTGGGATTTAGAATTTAAATCCCTGGCAACCAACTAAAAATATATTCAGTCCAACCATAAGTTTTACCCCTAATCCTGTTTCCCTTCAATAATTTTTTAAGAAAAACTAAAGAATGGATTCAACTATTACTGTAGGGAATCTAGAGAGTGAGGGGAAGAGAGGTGACTTTCTCTCCCTGAGAAGAAGAGAACTTACCACCATAACTCTCTTCAATAGATCCTTCTTAGAACCCAGCAGTCAAAGCTGAAGGCATGATAAATGTAAAATCCAGTGGAATTGTGTGTTTGTTCTGGGGGGGGGGGGAGTGGAGGGAAAGAACATGAATCACGTAACCATGGAAATATATACTAAATTAATTAAATAAATAAAAATTTTCAATAAAAACTTCTCCAAAGCCTCATCTAATTAGATTCCCTCTAGCACCCTTGATGATGATGATAGGATTCAGAGGGGATCATTATTTCATTTCCTCATATCAGAATGAAAATTCTTTAACCTTGTTTAGTACTCTATAAATGTTTAGTCCTGTTTACCTTTTTTATTTCTTTTAAATCCTTTATTTTACCATCAAACTTTTATGTCTCTTTATCATGAATTCTTGGAAGTCTCTTATTTAATTAAAAGTCTCTTTTTCCCCTTGCAACATTTTACTTATTTCTACTGGGCAATATATTCTTGAATGGAGCACATATTCTTGGCCTTCTGCAATTCTGCATTCCAAGTTCTCCTCCACTTCAAAGAGGGGATTGATAAATTGTGTGATTCTCACTGTGGTTCCTCAGTACCTGAATTTTTTCTTTCTGTTTGCTTGCAACGTATTTTCTTTGATGTGGAAGCTCTGGATTTTTGTTAAAATGTGTTAAGATTAAATTTAGTTCTCTGCTAAACGTATTATATTTTTAGAGGTTTATTAAAGATTAAGAAATAAAGAAAATATAAAATAAAAAAGCACGTGCAACCTACATTTTGCCGGGTAGGTAGAGAGCTGCATGTCCCTAGAAGGGGAAGCCGAGAGACCCGAAGTAGGTGGAGAGTCAGCTTAAATACAATTTCTGTTCTCAGGCCACGTGAGGACCTCACCTGGGATTATGGGGAACTCTGGGAGCTAACAAAGACTTCTGGGAATTGGAATCTGGGGTTCAAATCTCCATTTTTACAAATGTTTCTGAGAATTTCCATTATGGGAGTATTTTAAGAGATGCACTCCCATTCTTAAAGATAGGACTAATTTTCTTAAGCATTGTCTGGTCATGGATTTCAAGTAGTCCATGATTCCTGAATCTCTTTTGTTGTTGGTTTTGCTATGTTCCATATTCTTCTATTTTTTCAGTTTGTTGTTGGAACAAAGTTTCACACATTGCATTATTGAAATATCTTTCTAATTCTTCCTTCCATTGTTCTCATTTCTTTTTAATTTGTGACTCCTTGATCTTCTTTCCAGTGGCTCCAGCAGGCCAGTGACCTGCAAGTCCCAGGCTGGTAATTGATAACTGGTGCCTGAATTGTCCCAACTGGATTGATCCCTCTTAGGCTCTAAAGCCCTTCTCTTCTCAATCTGTTCTCTCATTTTTGAGCCCTTTTTCCATCACTGCACAAAAGCAGTGCTGAGTCCCAGGTTGTGTTTGAGTGGTGTCCCCAAAAATAGACTGTGGCCATTTTGAGAACCAGTCTAGAGGAATTTCCCTCTGAGCTTCCTAGGATATGATATTATGTGAAGAGTTATTATTTTATTTATTTAATTGTTTTATAAGTACAGTGGTACCTTGATGTAGTGAACCTTCCATGACCTCATGGGAATAGAGTTACTCTTCCCAGATATTTGTGACATACTATTCCTGCTGAGTATGCCAAAACATAGAACTCTCAGTTCAAGGCTGCATAAACAGTTCCAAGAACTCCTGAGAATGGGTAACTCCCCTTTTGACAGTCCTGGGGAGGGTAGATTGTTTCTCTCAAGGAAATCCTTAAATCTTGTGTGCTGCATACAATAAACATTCATTAGCCCTGCTTTGATAATGTTCCAGTCTTTTTTTCTTGTGACTCCTTAGAGTCCCCTATTTCAACTCCATAGATGTCCCTGGAAAGTAGAGCCCAGAACAGGGACACCCCTTCCTCCCGGTTCTTTTATTGGAAACCCCCCTCGGCCCCCTCGGTTCGTTTTGGAGAACCCCCGACTTGTCTGGTTCTTCCGAGAACCCCCAACGCTGTGTGCTGGTCATATAGAGTTTCAACACTACGGAGGTCCCCTCGGTGGTGAGTATATGATACTCTAAGGGTGAGAGGGAAATTATATATCAGTTCTTCTAATTTGTCTTTTAGTAGGAATAAGTCTTAATCTTTTGCTAGTATTTTTGTTGTTGTTGTTGCTATTTTCCCCCTGATAATTGCATTTGTTTGGTAAAATGGGTAATATTCCAGTATTCAACTCAGATGAAGATCAGGTTGCAGAAATGCTACTCAGAACAATCCTAGGATTACATAGAATTAAAGTAAAAAGGAGGCAGTTAAAATATTTTGTCCAATATGTCCGGAGAGTAGCACCGTGGTTCCCAGAACAAAAAAGAGAGAAAGCTTAGATAGATAAACATGTAGAGTTCAAGGAAACTTAGGGAACCAGAAAGTCAGCTCAGCCATTCAGATGACTAATCTCAGTAGCTTAGTTCAGCACAGCTTCCTCAGTTAAAGGGACAGTGCACTGAAACTGTTTTAATGATTTTTCTCCCTGCAAATATTTCTTCTTAAGAATGGATCCTAACTAAAACACTGTTTTTTTTTCCTTTCAAAGCATGCTTGTCACAATGCTGTATGTTTCTGTTTGTCGTTGTCTTTGTCACAGTCTCATCTCTATGTATTCTTAAATTGGACACTCACAAAAAGAAAAAAAAGATGGGTAGCTGCAAGATTGAACTTCTTTGAACTGAGGATTCAAAAATCCTCAGCAGAGGACAAAAGCAAATACCTGTTCAATGATTTTTTTCCTCTTTCTTCCTTTGGATGAGCCCCTGAAGGAGCGAAAAAGAGAAAAATTCAGAGCAGAAGAGGGAGATTTTTACTCCATAATTAGAGGCTACTTTTCACTTAAGATTAATTCTAAGGGTTGATGTATGCAATTTTGGAGGATTGCTAATGATTTTGATATGATACAAATGTAATTTCATGTATTATGATAACTATTTGTCAGTTAAATGTGAAGTGTTAACCAGATTTTATTGAGCACAACAAAACTCATGGTTAGAAGTTTTTGTTAGATCTTGCTTTGCATAACGGGTTCAGCGAATTTGAGAATTGTCTAAATGTGATTGATAGCCTGACACAGAGAGGAAATGTTTTATTCTATACGGACAGAAATTGTACTGGTTACTTTATAGATGTAAAAGTCATCCAGAAAAAGTTGTTATGTTGATGAGAACTTATTCTAGAATTTAAATTTGGGATTTTTTCAAATCAGATTTATTTTAAAGCATGTGCTGTCAGAACTAGTAACAAGAAATCATATGACACACAAGAAATTTTTAAAGTGGTTAATCTGTGCATGGGATTTAATAATACAAGTACAAAAGGGAATTTTTAAATGGTGTTGTCTTTGACTACGGTTATATGAATTGCTTTTAAATATGTGTACAATGTATAGGAAGGAATTTAAGGGTATATGATATGCAAACTGTATATCCTTAACAAGACAAATTTGACCAGCCCTGGAATCAAGAAGGGCTTGTCATAAGGATGCACTTCAGGATAGCACCTTTCCTCTACTTACTATAATGGTAAAGAGAGCAATGCCCATTACTTGGAAATCAGACAAACCTATTTGCATTGCTCAGTGGCTCAGAAACAGAGTCATTGAATGGTTACATCTAAAAAGCAAAACAGGAAAGGCTTTACAGAGTTATAATTGTCTCATGGCTCAATGAATATGGAAAGGCATAGAGCATGTGGTCTCAGGTTTAGGACGGTATCCTCATGAAATCCGGGTACCCATTGCTAAAGATATACTACAGGAATATTGGTCTTTACTATTAGTCTACTCCATTGCTATTACCACCTACACTCCACAAGGTTTATTTTCTTTTTGTCACAACATCCTATTGTTTTTCCTAGTATTCTAAGAGATCATCCGGTGTCAGAACCTAATATTTATGTTGATACAAATGCTAGTTACGAGGCAGGAGTATACAAGGAAAGTAGCTCACGTGTCTTTTTTACACTCCTTTTTCTTCTACCCAACAAAATTAATGAACAGCTGTTTTACTAGCTTTTTGGTTATTTCAGGAGCCTTTCAACCTTAGAATGGACTCTAAATATGTTTTTCAGTCTTTGCAGGGTATAGAACAAGCTGTCATCAGATCCACTCAAAGCAATGTACAAATGTAAATTACAAACTGTCATATGACAAAGGACACGTCCAGTGTGGGTCGTGCATGTATGCAGTCATTCCACTCTGCCTGGGCCTATTTTTAAGGGAAATGATATCATAGATCAAGCTTTGATTGCTCCATGTTATCTAACTAATATGCAATTAGCTGAGGAATCCCATCATAGATTTCACCAAAATAGTACTGCTTTACACAAAATGTTCCAAGTCACTAAAGATCAAGCTAGAAGTATTGTTCAAAAGTGTCCTAATTGTGTTCCAAACCACCCCCCAATGCATATTGATGTGAATCCCAGAGGCTTAAATAGTACAGATATATGGCAAATGGATGTGACCCATGAACCGTCCTTTGGACAACTTAAATATATCCATGTTACTGTGGATACTTATTCAGGATTTTTATGGGCTTCCTGCTTGTTGGGAGAAAGAATTTCTCATGCTATTAATCACTGCTTAATGACTTTTCAGATGGCCGGTCCCCCCAGAACATTTAAAACAGAGAATGGACCTGCTTATACTTCCAAACATTTTTTTTCTTTTTTGCCAAACTTGGGGTATTCAACACCTCACAGGTATGCACAGGTATGCACAAGGACAAACTATTGTGGAGAGCAGTAATCAGATCTTAAAACATTTTTTAAAAACAAAAAGGGGGACACAGCACCCCATATCAACAATTGGCAATAGCTGTATATACTATAAATAATTTCATCTTTACTTCCAATAATATATCCGGAGCTGAAAAATTTTTCTCTGTATTTTCTTATGAATGAAATTCAGGTACCACCACTCCTGGGCCCTGGGCCACAGAACAAAAATTTGTCATGTGGAAAAATGATAATCAATCCTGGCAAGGACCCCACCCAGCGGTCCTGCCAGGCTAAGGTTTTGTTTGTGTCTCCACAGGTAAAGACAGAGAATGGCTCCCTTCCCACCGAGTTCAAGAAATTGACCATAAAGAGAAGGACAAGGAGAGGACGCAGGAAGCCTCGCAAGGAGATTCAATAACGTCTCCATAAGATACTGACTCTTCTGCTTCTATTCCAGAATTTAAGTACAGCTACTGGGATAAAGAGATGGTCTTTGGGGAACAACCACCTGGGGAACAACCATGTCAACATGGGACATGCATTACCGGAAGTCATCTTCTATACAAAAAACAACTCTAGTATTCCTGGCATTTACCACTTTGAGAGACAAGCTAAGGACAGAATCAGGCCAACAATTGGTTTGTGCCTTTCAATTGGACTGGACTAGTTGAGGCACCCCAGTGTGCCTCGCACAAGACCATCCTGCATGTCTGCCCCTCAAATCTCTGCAGGCACATTATTATGGTCATCCTGACCTGTCAGACTCTTTCTGGATAGGATCTTATGGTGTAGACAAAGGGGTAAAATAGAAAGGTTACGGCCAAAGGCAATATCTAGGTTGGCTGAGTGAATCTTGTGATAGTACTTGGGGACAAGAAAGACCTATTTGTCCTTATGTGATGGAATATGAACAAAGAGACACTGTTAGTATGTTTCCGCCCTTGCTATCATGTAGATCTAAAAGGGCATCATGTATGACTTGGGTGTCTTGGCATGATGACACAAAGTGTATTGGAAAGAAACTGGATTTTTATAAATCTTATGATTGTTTTATAGGAGGATACAACTTGCCTTTGTGGGTGACGCCCCAGAGCTAATCAGTGACGTTCTGCTAATTTCACACGGATTTTGACTGATTACGGAAAGACAGCCCTGGCATTGGATAAAGTAAATATGTCTCACTATGTTAGTGTTACTAATAATGGAAAAGTCCAAAAATCAGTAAATAGAAGTGTTATATTAGACATTCAAGCCTGCCTAACAGGGGGATATGCTTTTATAACTACAGAAAAAAATCATCCCGAAGCTCTGAATATTACTGAAATAACACACAAAGGAGTTAGATATTGGAATGTAACCTGCGGCAATTGCAGGGTCAGTTACTGTGTAGGACCACGAGTGGATGGGCTGGTCTTAATCATCAAGCGACCACGCATGGCCCTTTTTGACACTGAACATAAAGATTCATGGTTTGGTCGTCCAGAGGATCAAATTCTTCTTGTACTACAACAACAAATAAGACAAAGATGTAAACAATGTATGACTTGTATTGCGTTAGGCATAGGCTTCTAATGTAATAGGTTCTGTATCTTTGGCACAGTCAGTTTCTAACTTACATACTCTTGAGCATGATGTCAATTATTTGAAAGCATTGACTACTAATGTAACCTCAGCATTAGAAAAGCAAAAAGAAATCAATATAAGTTTTTATAAAAGTATTATTATATTATAATATAAAAATATTATGATGTTACAGAAAAATATGATCTAACAAATGAAGTAGAAATTTGTCATTGAAAACACGCATGAAATGTGATTATAGATATGCTGCATTTTGCTTACTACCCATAACAGTAAATAATGATACAAAAACATTGGAAAAAATTAAATTACAATTACAGGGATTATAGGACCATGAAAACATCACCAAAGATATTAATGATTGGGTATATTAATTCAGAATATTGATTCATCCTTATAGGAGAACCTTGTACCACAGCATATTGCAGATTCTTTGTATAATTGGATTGAAACAAAAAAGGGATTGCTGTCCCCCTTAGTTCATGATATTACTCTTTTCGTAGTTGGTGCACTTGTGATTTTGTTTATCTGCTTATGCTTGCCTTGTTTACTAAAAGCTTTAATGACTAGTTTTGCTGTATTGCAAAAAACTATTAATTGGACCCTGTACCAAAGGAAATTGGATGTCATAAACAAAAAGGGGGAATTGCAGTGAGCCTTTCATGACCTCATGGAATAGAGTTCCTCTTCCCAGGTGTTTGTGGCATACCATTCCTGATGAGTACACCAATACATAGTAATCTCAGTTCAAGGCTGCATGAACAGTTCCAAGAAATCCTGAGAACGGGTTAACTCCCCTGTTCACATTCTGGGGAGGATAGACTGTGTCTCTCGAGAAGAGCTTTAAATCTGGTGGGCTGCTTTCAATAAACGTTCATTATCCTTTCTTTGATAATGTTCCAGTCTTGCTTTCTTATGACTCTGTAGCTTTTCTCGGACAGCTCTAAGCTGTCCCCCGACAGTTCTAAACTGTCCCCTATTGTGACTCCGTAGATGTCCCCGACAGGAGGGGGTCAGGGAAGGGGAGAGAAAGAACATGAATCTTGTAACCATGGGGAAATATTCTAAATTAATTAAAATTTTCTCAAGATAAAAAAAAAAGATCTAACTAGAGGGGTCACAGGATATTCTAGGAGGAATTATAATCCTGTTTAATTATTCAATTGTTGAAGTTCTTGCTATTGGGGCAAGGAAGGGGAGCTCTGAGTTTTCTCTGATGTGATAGGATGTGATGAATTATAATCCTGTTGATTTAATTGTTCTAGGAATAACTGCTATAGGAGTGAGGGATTGGGGCTATGAACTTTCTATTATGAGATAGGGTGAATTAATTGATTTATTTGATTGTTCAAGGAATTATTTCTACTGGATGAAGGGATTAGGGGGTCTGACAGATGTTATAGAATTATTTTAAAATTATAATTTAAAATTATAGGTAATTTTATTTATTCAATTTTTCTATGAACAATTTATGTTGGGTTTGGGATTGGGGTTCCCAGTTTTATATGATGTGATAATAAATGATGAAGCATAATGTTCTTATCTGTGTTATGAACAAATACTATTGGGTTGGGATTCTGAACTTTATATGAGGTGATATGACATGATTGATTATAATTTTGTTTATTTAGTTGTTTTGTAAATAATTGGTATTGGATAAAGTGATTGGGACTTGAAACTTTATATGATGTAATAGGATGAAATGAATTATCCATCCATCAATCCAGGTTAAGGGCAGGAATGGACAGGGTGATTATCTTGTACATTAATATTTTAAAAGGCAAGCCATTGATTAAGCAGCTATTCTGCCTTTTTTGAATTTTTAAAAAATTCTCTTCAAAATGCAATTTTGAAAAATAAACAGCTTGTAAAATTAGAGTACTTGAACTAATGAGAATTCTGGGTCTCGTTTTCCTCAAACGTAAAATGAAGGATTTGGGACTAGATCATATGATCGTAATAAATTCAGAGCTAGAAGGGACCCAATAGATCACATATAGTCTATATACCGTTTATTTTACGGATAAGATACAACAAGATTAAGTGACTTGTCCCAAGTCACATAGGTGAGATTTGAACCCAAATCCTGATTCCTAATCCAGAGTGTTTTTTTGATCTAAGATTCTGCTTCCTCTGATTTAAAAAAAATTTTTATTTATTTTAGAGTATTTTCCCATGGTTACATGATTCATGTTCTTTCTCTCCCCTCTCCCCTCCCTTCCTCTCCTGGAACCAATGAACAATTCCACTGGGTTTTACATGTGTTATTGATCAAAACCTATTTCCATATTATTACTATTTGAAATAGAGTCCTCTAATCTTTAAGGGATTCATAAGTAAGAAGGGTATGCTAATAGTTAAAACAAATCATGTTGCCATTAACTTGAAGGAGTAAGATACATTTTTACTTTATATTAAGCTTTATTTGTGTAATGATACTAAATGCAGAATGTATTATTGACTTAAGAAAGCATAGGGGGGCAGCTGGGTAGCTCAGTAGATTGAGAGCCAGGCCTAGAGATGAAAGGTCCTAGGTTCAAATCTGACCTCAGACACTTCCCAGCTGTATGACCCTGGGCAAGTCACTTGACCCCCATTGCCCAGTCCTTGCCACTCTTCTGCCTTGGAGCCAATACACAGTATTGACTCCAAGACGGAAGGTAAGGGTTTAAAAAAAAAAGAAAGAAAGCATAGAAGGGGGTGCAGCTGGGTAGGTCAGTGGAGAGAGAACCTGGCCTAGAGATGGGAGGTCCTGGGTTCAAATTTGACCCCAGATACTTCCTAGCTTTGTGACATGACTCTGGGCAAGTCAATTAACCCCCATTGCCTAGCCCTTAATGCTCTTCTGCCTTGGAACCAATACATACTATTGATTCTAAAATAGAAAGTAAGGGTTAAAAAAAAGAAACCATAGAACAATTAATTTTTCCCTCCAACTATAATCATCTATTATATATATGTATTCATGTATATATACATGAATACATATACACTACATATATACACACATATTACATATATGTAAATATATATTATCTGAGAGAGAGAGGGAGGGAGAGAGAGAGAGAGAGAGACAGACAGACAGACAGAGAGACAGAGAGACAGAGAGACAGAGAGGGAGATAGAGGGAGAAACACAGTGAGAGAGATAGAGACAGAAGCAAAGAGAGGGAGAGAGAGAGAGAGAGAGAGAGAGAGAGAGAGAGAGAGAGAGAGAGAGAGAGAGAGAGAGAGAGGGAGGGAGAGGGAAAAGGAGAGGGAGAGGGAGAGGGAGAAGGAGAGGGAGAGGGAGAGGGAGAGGGAGAAGGAGAGGGAGAGGGAGAGGGAGAGGGAGAGGGAGAGGGAGAGGGAGAAGGAGAGGGAGAGGGAGAGGGAGAAGGAGAGGGAGAGGGAGAGGGAGAGGGAGAAGGAGAGGGAGAGGGAGAGGGAGAAGGAGAGGGAGAGGGAGAGGGAGAGGGAGAGGGAGAGGGAGAGGGAGAGAGAACCTAGCCTGTGCTAGGCACTGGACTAGGTGCTGAGATACAGTATAAAACAGTACTTACAGGGAGCTTACATGTGGAAGACAACAAGTACATATATAAATCTATACAGAATTAAAATCCTTCCACATTGCAGGGATTAGGGGTCTGGTGTCCCCAATGACCTGGAAAGTCTATAACATTTTTTGGCTCTCCCATCGTACCAGAGAGGATGTTTTTTTTTTCTTTTTCTTTTCTTTTACCTTATTGTAAAATTTGGGTTAAGTGTTTAGTTTAGTTATAGCCTACATGTAGGTCAATGTTAAAATATCCTAAATTTCTAGCCTTTGTGTGTCATTTGCTGACTTTTGCATTCTTTTCACAAATTTTAACTTTTTACTTATTTAAATTTAAAAAAAGAAATTTTGTATATTTATGATATTAAAAGATAAAATGTTAATATTATGCAATACTTTACATGTATTTAATGCATGTTTCTAAACTGACCTTATCAGGTCAACCTATTCTATAGAATTTCTGCTGTCTCTAGGAGAAAGTATTGATTTTTTTCTTTAACTTTTAAAGGCCTTCACAATCTGGTTCCAGGCTTGTTTCTAAACTTTTTCTGTGTCATCTGCTGGCCTTTGTGTGTCATCTGTGGCGTCCACAAAACTCCCACCAAAATTCTCATTTAATTTCTTATGCCAACCACAATGGGGAAAGTCATGATGTGAAAGGGATATCTATATAGGAAAAAAACACAAATAAATAAAAAAAGTTTAAAACAGCATCAGTTGGGAGGGAAGATATTAGCAGTTGGGGGGAGGTGTCAGGAAAAGTCTTGGATAAAATATGGGGCGGTGCTGGAGCTGAGACTTAAAGAAACTGGAGGTAGATCAGGAGGAAGGGAGTGAATTCAAAGCTGGGGAGGTGCCCACTTTGTCAGGATCTCAGATTTGGGGAAAGGATCAGTATACAGTTAAAGCGAGGTTGGGACCAGGTGATGAGAGCCTTTAAAAGTTGGAGGAAACAGTTAACATTTTATTCTAAATATAATAGAAATCCAATAGAATTGGTTGACCTTAATGAGGTCTGTAATTAAGGAAAATCTCTTTGACAGCAGTGTGGAGGATGTAACTAGAGTGAGGAGCGATTTGAAGCAGACAGACTTAAGACTTACCAGAGGCCACTGTAAAAATCTAGGCAGGAGATAATGAGGGCCTGAAACTAAAGTGTGAGTAGGGAGGAAGAGTTGTTGTGGGAGGAAAGGTGGAAAGGAGAGAGAGAGAGAGAGGGAGGGAGGGAGGGAGGAAGAGAGAGAGAGGGGTGGAGGAGAGAGGGAGAGAGAGGGAGAGAGGGGGGAGAGAGAGAGGGAGAGGGAGAGAGAGAGAAGAAAGGAAGAAGGGAGAAAAAAGAGGAGAGAGAAAAAGGAAGGGAAGAAAGGAAGGAAGGGATGAAAGAAGAGAGAGAAAGGAAGGTAGGGAGGAAGGGAGGAAAGAAGAAAGAAAGTAGGGAAGGGAGGAAGGAAAAAGAATGAATTTCAATTTTACAATTGTTCATATTAGGTTTTGGAGCAAGGAACTAATCTCAATGCTTTTTAAGGTATTAAGGAATCATTCTAAAGTAATTGTTACAATTCACAATAAATTGCATGTTAAACTAATGACTTTTTAAAGACAGAATAAGTTTTAACAGATATCAAATATTACTATGTATGCTTTTGTGATGGTGGGCAGGAATTTTTAGAGGTATTATGTTTACTCCTATACCTCTTTGTTCTTTTTTTTTTAAAGTAAAATATCTCGTGTTGATCTTGGTAATGATTCATATTTATCAAAAGAAAGAAGAGTAACAGTAGAAAATAGGTAGGTGATATGTTGCAAGATATAATTTCTTATATTATTATTTTGTCTATTTCTTTAACTTTGCCCTTAAACTTTCAAAAGGGGATGTTGAGGATACTGATTGTACTTTTTTTTTTACTCTAAAATGTATAAATCAGCTATGGAGATCATTTTTAAAACTGATATTTTATGGTTGTGTCTGATTCCTCAGGGACAGGTAGTATCTCTGGTATGGAGGGCTTGTTGTGCCCTCCTAGGGCAGCTCTCCAGCCGCTGACCCTCACCTGACACCCAGCTCTCACTTGTGGCTCCCAGTAGCTGCTAGCATGCGGCAGCGGCCACACCCCGGGCAACGGCTTCGACAGGCTGGCTAAACCTTGTGAGGGTAGCCTTTGGGTTGTCGACCCCTGGTGAACCAGGGCTTTGCTCACCCAGCATGTGAAGACTGCTTCAGTGGAACAGGCGGAAGAAACCAACAAGAAGGTTCAACGGCTAAGAGGGCGACGCAGCAAAGCACTATGGAGTGCTTAGGGCGTGTTGGAGCACAAAGGACAACACGGCCATCCAATGCAGCTGAGGAAGTCTCCAGGTGTAACGACTTTTCGTGCCACTGGACCCAGGCTTCCAACGCCGAGAGAGTGGGACTGTCTCTGTGCATCGACTTTTCCACTTAAATCTCCTTCACACACAAGTGTCTTTGTGCACACTCATTTATACACCATAGATGAAAATGCACAAAGACAATCGTCATCCTTGGTTACCGAGAGACTACTACTAGACCTCTCCCTCTCCACCCCCCCCCAACATTTCTCTTCATCTACCATATGAAGGATAGGCAGAACAATGAACTGAGAATCAGGTAAGCTGAGTTCTAGCCCTGAGTTCCTAGTATTAAGTCTAAGAGATTAAGAATAGCATTTAGCCTCTAAGAGCCCCCCTTTCTCATTTTAGAAAATGAATTGGCAAGACTTGCTCATCTATAACTTAGCAAAATAGAACCTTAGAACCCAAAGGAATTTCTGACTAAGAGCTTTGATTAAGGGACATTTTGGAGTTGAAAATTTTGAAACCCAAAAGCCTTGTGAGGAAATATATTTTTTTATTTCCTCCCCAGGGGCAGGTTGCATCCCTAAACAGAATAGAAGCTCCCTGAGGCTAAGACTGCTTTGTTCTTCTCTTTGGATTTCCAGGGCCTATGTAGCCTGGTGCCTGGCACACAGCTGGTACTATATCAACCTGCAGATTTCATAGTTGTACAGGAAATTGTGCACCTGTGGCCATGGCCTCCTCTGTAGTATCTCAGATAGACAGCCACCCTAGGGCAAGGGGAGCACGCAGGGAGAATGGGCTGCAGAGAAATCCAGTGTAGGAGGAGGAAGAGAAGAACAAGCCAAAGAGAGGGGAGGAAGGGCTGGGAATGGTGTGAGGAAACAGGGACAAGCTGAGGAACACCTTCAGATTGAGCAAATAAGAGGGAAGCAGGGGAACAAGGAGAACAAACAGGCTGATTTTTGGCCCTTCTTTAAAGTCAGTTCCCCCAACTTTCCATCTTTATCCTTTGCACCTTTCCCAGGGCTGATGCTTAAAAGACAAGGAAGAATCACTAATTCCCTGTAGAATGGGTCCAAATCTCTAGGTTGGCACATTTGGGGGGAAGTATAGAATGAGGGACTCCCCTGAATATGAGGGGTCTCGAGGTATGGAAGATGGGTTGGGAAGTGAAGGACATGATGAGAGGCAGAAATCCCAAAGTGTCAAGACACAAATCCTTGGTCCTATCCTCCCCTTTGTAAATGTTACCATTCTCTTTTTTTTGCATGAACTTACCTATCCCCCAAAACAGGGGAAGCTGATAAGTATTTATTCACACCTCCTAGGTGCCAGGAACACTGCCAAAGTCCTTTACAGGTATCTCCTTTTCATCTGCCCCACACACCTGGGAGGCACTTATCCCCCTTTTAAAGTTGAGGAAACTGAGTCATTCAGACCTTAAATGACTAGCCCAGGGTCTCACAGCTACATAGTACATGACAGTCACCTGAGTCTGAATCACTTCAAACCTAGTGCTAATGACCTTCAGAGAAGTTCTGGTATTTAGGAAGGAATAGATATTGGGTTTGACCAAGTAGGGTCAAAAGGGCCCTGCCTGTCCCTTGGAACATTTGATTGCCCCAGATGTGCCTTGAAATACAATTTGCTCTTTTTCTGTCTCTTGGGTGATACCTACTTTGCCCCCATTACTGCCCTAACAGAAGCAGTGGCAAAAGAAATAAGGAACTCTCCCTCAAAACCTGCTGGGTATACACTGAAACTCAGTTCTATGACTGAAAAGAACATTTCTTCCCTATCATTTTTTGCTCCTTCCCTCCACTGATCCCTGAGCCCAAGCCTTCTATCCCTCCCTTAGGACCCTTCAGGAGATCCTAACAACCACGTATTGGCAGGAATTCCTGGGACAAGCCAAAATCTCTCAGGACTGGAGGCCAGTGGCCTCAGTTGCCAATATAAAGGGATCCCTGTAGGCACAGCCCACTTAGAAAGCACAGATGGTCATCATCTGCCTTGTAGTCTGTTCATCAATTTGTTCTGTTCAGCGTTTCCCAATTCCATCTGAATCTGGTTTAGGGCAACAACCTTACACCCCAACCCCTTCCCATGCAGGTGCCTTTGACACAGCTGCTTTAAGCCAAACTCTGACTAGAAAGTGTAGAGAAAGCAACAACCTCCCTTGGTAAATGGAGTTTTGTCACCTGGGAGTTCCCTAGAGTAAGGAAATCACAGTTCCAGGTACTAACCCAAACCACCTTGAGAGCTTATGTTTTTTCATTTGAAAGCTACCTCTTCATAGCCTTTGCCTTCCATTCTAGGGGACTCTCTGTCCTTACTATCCTGCCACCCTGGCCAAAGTGGCTCATCACCTTCATGGACTTAGAGGCCATCAGTCCCTTAACAGCCCTGTGGCTGAGTTTTCAGCAGAAACCAGGAGGTTGTGAACTTTAAAAATTATTCCACCCTACCCAGACAGTACTTTAGGGGAAGATAAAGTTGTAATCTCCTGATTAAACAATGAAGATACTTAATTCTCACCTTATAATGAAGCTAGAACTTTAAGCTAAGTCTATTTTTAGAACTTAATACAAAAAAGTGTTAAGTAACTATAAAGGTTAAATTAATCACAAAAAGGTCAAGTAACTAACAAAAGGTGAACTTAACAAAGAAGTGTTAAATAACTAAAAAATCTAATCAAAGAAAGTGAGAACTAAAGAATTGGCAGTCCTGGAGAAAAGCATCTGCTGTGATTGTTAGACATGAAAATTTAGGGGAGGTGACACAAAAAAGATCTTTAAAAAGAGCATGTAAAGGACAGAAGGGGAGATTCCGACATGCGGGAATTCAGATATTCAGAACTCAGCCTGGAGGAGCTCACTCAGACAGCTTCCTTGAGACAGTCTCATGGTGAGCTGTAAAATTGACTTCCTTTTACCTTAAGCTTAGGGAGGCCTTTGGCCAAGGCCTTTAACTCCTGCCTGGCTCAGTCTGGGCTGGAGCAGTTTAAATTAACTCTTTCCTCTCCCTCTCTCTTCTCCTTAATTCCTCTCTCTATATTAATTAAAATCACCATAATTTCCAGCTGACTTGGGTATTTTATTATTTGGGATTTTCTCTGGCGACCAATTAACTTTAGGTTTTTAAGTCACAGCTATAAAATTATCCTTACAAGGTATCCCAGGGTAGTCTTTCTCCCTAGCCTCCTCCCTCTCTCCCAGCCCCTCATCTCACAGGGCTAAGGTTTTCCTTACAGTGAAGGGGTGGAAGAAACATAGCTTACAAAGCCAAAGATGGAGGGCAGTCTGTAGGCCCCAGAGCAGGTCTTCTAGAAGACCAGAGGCAATCAGATAGATGATGGGTGAGCAGGGTTGGAGGGAGGTGGACTTGAGGAGAGGAGGAAGAGGAGAATGACAAGGAGGAGAAGGAGAAGAATGATGAAGAGGAGGAGTGGGGTGGAGGAAGGAGCAGTAAGCTGACTATTTCCAGTGAGGGCTGGGAGAATGGATGGCCCCCACTGGGAAAGAGGAGGGTAGACAGACCTAAACAAAGAGGAGATTCTAGAGAGGTTGGGAGAGCCTATTCAGACCTTGGTATGATCCTCTTGGTCCCCATACAGGACTGAAGGCAAGTCTTGGAATGAGAATTGGGAGAGAGAAAGAACAAGCACAGGAGAGAGAGAGAAGAGATGTGCCCTGAGCCTTTCAGGGGGGCCTTGTCAGGCTGCTTTCACCACAACCTCCTCTGCCTCCTTTGGGGAGGTGGCCTACTCTGAGGCTCCATACCTGACCAGGGCCCTGGGTCCCTGGGATTTAACAATCCCTGAATCTGTGGTCTCTCTGTGTAAATAGACTGAGGTAGTGACTATGTGTGCCCTCTGTCTTTGCCCAGGTCCCAAAGTCCCCACCAAGGGTACTGGAGGCAGCAGAGACTGACAATGAATACTGGCTCTCAGGTTACTAAGGAGGAGGAGGAAGAGGAGGAGGAGGAGGAGGAGGAGGAGGAGGAGGAGGAGGAGGAGGAGCCTGTGAGAAAATGGGAGAAAGATGGATAAGCAGAAAAAATCTGTTGGCCAAGAAGCAGGAAGTCAAGGAGGAGCAGCATCTGAAAGTCCAGGCCAAGAAGATGAGAGGAGTCCAGAAGAAGAAGACCAGTCAGGAAGGAAAAGCCAAGGGAAGCAACCTCACTCCCAACAGCCAGACCAGCTCCAGGTTTCAAATTGGGCCCTCTGACAAGACCAAACCATGAGCCAAGTCCAGCGCCAAGATCTACTCCCAGGGAATTAATGACACTTTGGCCAGACAGGCCCTACTGTCCAAAGTAGCCCCAGCAGCAACACTAGCTCCAACAATTATGGAGATTATGTAGGACCCAGGGACAACATTGGCCCCAGCTCAGCAGGAGGCAACCAAGGCATGAGGATGTACCACCAGAGAGGCAAGCTGAATTTGAATAAAGAAGACTCTGCCTCTGCCTGTCTATGTTCTCTCTGGGTGAGCTGTCCTGCCCGGAGAAGGAGCTGGCTTGGCAATACTGACTCCTGCTGCTCTCAGACAATATTGCAGTGAATATGACACCTTCCCTGTCCTCTTGTCCCAAGTGCCTTCACTCAGAGCCCAGATGCAGGTACCTAAAAGTCCTTGTACCCAGAGGGGACCCCAAGTGATGGAAATAATACTCCAAATGAGACAAATGATATTGCACAACAAAATGCCCAACAATATATAAAAAGTGGAGCTTGTCTATGCTATACCCAGGGTGAAAATTCCCCTCAGCATGGGAGATTCCAGAAAAATGCCCAATCATTTTTATGAAGGTGTGATGGGGGTGGGATAAGGGCCTTGGAATCAAAAAGTGAAACCTTTTATTTTCCAGATCCTGATATTTTAATGCCAATTATCCCTATACATCCCCCCACATAGTAATGAACCACATGTAACCCTAAAAGTGTGAAATTCATACTATGATTGTCTTTTAGACACTGGAGCATCTAGATCAATCCTGGTGAGCAAACTAGAAAACTGTAACTCTATTGGCTCTCTAAATTTAGTAGGTATAATCAGGAACACCCCAAAAGGTCCCAAAACTTTCTGTTCACATGGTATGCATGGGACTCCTAACTGTAGAACAATCTTTTCTTTTAATGCCTGGATCCCCCACAAATTTGCTGGGAAGGGATCTATTATGTAAACTTAAAGCCACAATAATTTGTACTCCAGACAGCTCTATGTCATTCGAAATACCTGAGGAATCTTTAAATTTGTTCCCTGTACTTCTCTCAGAGAGCCAGGAGATGAAAGACCCTTCCACCTTTGAAATACCTGCTGATATACCTGAGTCCCTTTGGGTAACATCTTCTTCCAATGTAGGCCTACTTAAATCAGCTGTTAAGACAAGAGGTGGGCCAGCTCCCTCCATTCCTTAGTACCTTTTATCAAAAGAGGCAATTGAGGGAATCACCCCAGTAATAAATTCATGAATTGAGCAAGGAATAAAAATTCCATGCAAATCTAAATATGATACATATATTTTACCTGTTAAAAAGGCAAAAATAGGCCCAGATAGAAAAGCCAAATATCAATTTGTCCAATATTTAAGGGCTATAAATAATCATGTCATTAAAAGGCATCCTGTGCTTTTAGAACCAAACACAATAATTTCCTCTATTCCCAGTATAGCCACTTACTTTACTGTAGTGGACTTGTGCTCA